>NC_043703.1:131837319-131917711 GCF_006229205.1 Suricata suricatta
CCAAGGATATAAGCACCCCCTAATTGCTTGTCTTAATTTTGCTGAGGATTGAGTATGATTTTAGTAAGCAGACTATTTTCTGATTTTCCTTGGTGTTTTTTTTTTCCTCGCAGCAATGACAGTGCATGTTCTCAAAAATATAGGAAGGTCCAGATATAAATAGTAACTTAAAGTTCTTGCTGTACTTAAAACAAAATCATGTGGCCCTTTCAATATTTGAACTGCTAGGCAATGACATCTATAGTTTCATCTTTTTTTAATCTCATAGAAATAAATGACACTTTAAATATGTAAATATATTAGGTAATGCTGTTATTTATGACTGTCTTAACATAATTTAAGTTGTAACTTTGTCACTGGAAATATTTTAAAGGTAATCTATATTCACATTGCCTGTGTTATGCTTTTTACAGTTTGTATACATCAGATGTATATTTTTGGTTTGGCATAAGCTACTATTGTAATTTTTCTTGGCATTTTGTTCATAAAAAATTTTTTGAAGGAATGGTAATTCTCAAGGATTGTGAATAAACACATTTTTACATTTAAAAAAAAACAAAAAGGAGATCAATCAGACCCATTCCCATTAGGTGTGATAACACTATAGCTATTACATCAAAAACAAAAAACACACAAGTGCTGTAAAGAATGGGAAGAAACTGGAATCCTTGTGTATTTCTGGTAGGAATGCAACTCAACCTTCTGCATTCTATCATCTAACCACTTCATAGAAATTCTTCTTGCCAAGATCAACAACGGTTCTTTGTCACTAACTCAATGGATACTTTTCAGTCCTTATCTTGCTTAACTTTCCTTCATCCACTAATACTGCTGACCATTCAGGCAAGGATGGTAATCAGGCAAGAACAATGCCCTTAGTTTCTAAGACAATGTCTTTGCCTGAATATTATCTTCGCTCTCTCACCATCTTTTCTTACTCTCATTTGCTGAATCTTCTTTTCCTGCTTAGATTTTGTATCTTGGTTCTTCAGATCTCTTCCCACCATCATACTATTCTCATCATTTTTTATATCTAACTGCTATTGAACACCTCCCCATGAACTTATGTACCCTCCTCCCACCAAACAAAGCAATTCAAAATTGATACTCAAGGATATATCTTATTAATGGTGAAAGACATTACCACCCAGTCACAGTATAAACCAAGAAACAGGAAATTAGCTTTGATTCCTCCATTTCTGTACAGTCAACAATAGGTGACTGAGTCCTCTGCTGCTTCTACAACTTCTTTTTGTTTTATTTTCCCTTGTTTTTATTGAGACATAACTGGCATACAGTCATGTATAATGTATACAGCATACAATTACTAAGTGTTGATATACATATATGTCTGTGAAGCAATCACCACAATCAACACAGTGAGCATAGCCATCATCCTCAAAAGCGTCCTGTGTCCTATAATCCAACTCTCCCTCCCTCAACTTTTGACTCCAGGCAACCACCACTCTACTTCCTATCACTACAAATTAGTTCACATTTTCTAGAATTTTATATAAATGGAATCATACAGTGTATACCTTTCTTGCCTGATTTTTTAATATCGGCATAATTACGTTGAGATTTATCTGAGCTGGTAAGTGTATCAACAGATTATTCCTTTTTATAGCCCAATACTATCCCATTACATGGATATATCATAATACTTTTATTCATTTACCTGTTGACATTTGGGATATTTTCAGTTTCTTATATTACAAATAAAGCTACAAAGAACATAAGTGTACAAGTCTTTGCAGGATACATGCTTTCATTTCTTAAAGGTAAATACCTGGGTTATATGGTCCCTGAATATTTAACTTTTTAAGAAACTGCCAAATTGTTTTCCAAAGTGGTTACACCATTTTACATTTCTACCTGCACTGTATAAAAGTTCCAGTTGTTCTACATCTTTGCAAATACTTAGAATGACCAGTCTTTTTCATTTTAGCCACCCTGCTGAGCATGCAGTGGTATCTCACTGTGGTTTTAGTCTGCATTTCCTTAATGTCTAAAGGTGTCGAAAATCTTTTTATGTGCTTATCTGACATCCACAGATCTTTGTTGGTGATGTGTATGTTTATATATTTTGCCTATTTTTTAAGTGGGCTGTTTTCTAGATAAAACTTTTTTGATATGTGTTGAAACTATTTTTCCTGTTTTGTAGCTTGCCTTTTTATTTTCAAAAGTCTCTGGAAGAACAAGATTTTAAAATTTTGATGTTCAATTAATTGCTTTTTCGCTTATTATTTGTGTCCTATTTAAGACATCCTTGCCAAACCCAAGGTCACTAAAGTTTCCCCTGTATTTTCTTACAGAAGTATTATGGATTTAGCCCTTATGCTGAGGTCTACGATGCATTTTGACTTTATTTTTGTATGGTGTGAGTTTAAGAGTCAAGGTGGGTTTGCTTTTTTTGGCATATGACCAAAATCTTGAATTCAATTTTTCCTGCCTATCCTTTCTTACACCTAAGCTTTTACATTTGTTCTGCTCCTTGGAATGTTCTTCACCTGGAAGGCTCATCCTCATCTTTTAAATTTCAGCTCAACAGCACTTCCTCAAGAAAGGCTTTTATAATCACCTTACTCTCTTACTACCCCCTTTTATTTCCTTTGTAGTCCTTATCACCATTTATAATTATTTATAACTCTATCTGCAAACCTTACTTGTTTTGTGCTTCTTGTACGTATCCCCATGATTCACACTGTGCTTGGCACACAGAAGCACTTGAGCAGTATCTGAAGACTAAATGAATGCAACCTCACCATGACTGCCTCAAATTTCTGTTCTGGATTCTGTTCAGTTTTAGTTCTATTCTCCCTACTTGCTATATCACTCTTCTCTTAAGGTAGTCTCAACACTGCACCAGAATCATCTTTCTAAAACATGCTGTATATCTTTGAATTTGATATGCCATCAACAGTAATATGCACCATCATCTTGAATGTCCTAGAAGAAATTGCTGCTTGTGAGAACTGTAGACACAATAAGTTGTAAGAAACATGTGCTACAATTTCAGAGATGTTAAAATGCAAGAAAAATACAGGGATTTCAAAATTAATGGATTTTTGTAGAACAACCTGTTGCTCCTCAGTTTAAAATTCTTGAATGGTTCTCCAGTGCCCTTTGGAGAAGAACTAAATTCCTTAGCAAGGCAAAAGAAAACCTTTCACTAGGGGCCCTATCTACCAGTCTAGGCTCATCTCTTAACACTCCCAACCTCACACCTCATGATTCAGTTTACTCTGAACTCAATTAAGTACTTTTACTCCTTTGTGCTTTTGCACCTGGACTGTCCTCTCCAGCATATGCTAGTCATCCCTGCTTGCCTGAATTAACACACATGCATTATCCATCTACCCATGAGTTTACAAAGGGGTAAAAGCCTTGTTTATCAAAAGATTAAAGGCAGCTACTGGAGTCAAGGAGTTCAAAATCTTGCAAGAGAATCACACTGGCAACGAAAATATGTGGTAAGTACAGTAACAGTGATATGAACAGAGGATGAGCAAATACAAAGGTAAGACACATAACTCTGTAAAGATGAGTAGGAACACAGAACTCAAGAAAGGTTTCCTATAAGAAATGCAGAACGAAGTGTTAAGCCAGGTAAAAAGTGAGAAGATATTTGGATCTTACTCTAGTATGTGTAAGAAACAGAAAAAATATAATAGTAAAGTGGGTGTGTATGAGTGCATGGAAGAGAGGAGGTAGACAAAAAGCTCTTTGTGTGGTGAAAATGTGAAACAAGAGACAGCACAGTCCAGATGGGAGAGGTAAGCAGCAGTCAGACCATGGAGACTTTATCTACAGGGGATAGAGACCACTAAAAGGTTTAAAGCTGAAAAAAAGGAGTTAGTCAATTTATATTTTAGAGAAAACCCTCTAGTGGCTATGTGAAGAGCAGATTTCAGGGCAGTGGTCCCAGCACAGATGACGGAGATCTGAAATAAGAGCCTGGTAGCATGAAGGCAGGGGAGGAGTCAGCTTTAAGATTAGGACTTAATGAATAAGGAGTTCAGTTTGGGGACATTTTACATTTATGAATTCTGAAGGACATACAAGCAGAAAAATCTACTAAGATAGACAATTCTGAAGCGCCGAAGCCTAGATCTGGGAACAATTTTGGAACTGGTACTAATAAGTGGCTATTAAAATCATGGAGGAGTGCTGATGTTACCTCCTGCAAGGAACCTTCAACTCTAGTTTAAGTATTTATCATAGGTGATCCTACAGCACCCTAAAATTTACCCTTTTAATACCAATTACCTATAGTTTTAAAATATTGACCTGTCTTCTCAGTTTACCTGAGGTCCTTTGGGGGCAAAGTCTGTGTTTTTTATTTCTTTCATTTCCAGCACCTAAAAAGTACCTCGCGTTCACTGAAAAGATGAAGGAAACAGACACTGTCAACACAGTAAATGGTGTGGAGTAATATTTATTATCAAGTGCTTGCCAGGTGCGAGGCATTGTCCTAGGTACTTTACAAGCGGGATATCCTTTAATCTCACCCATAATCCTGAAAGGGATTTATTATTATCATCTCATTTTACTGATGAAGAAACTGGAGAAATTATTAACATGCTCAAGGTTTTATTGCACTAACCAGTGAAATCAATATCTGAGTCCAGGCAGAAGGAGTAGTAAGTAGAAAGAAATAATTCTGCCTAATGTAGAGTGACATTTTAAGCAGTGCCAGGATAACACAGAAATTTGTCAGAGGGAGTAGGGGGAAAGGAAATTCTAAGCAGATAATATTAAACCATCAAGGGCCCCAGATACTAATATAAATAGCAAGAGGGGCACCTGGGTGGCACAGGAGGTTAAGCATCTGACTGGCACAGGAGGTTAAGCATCTGACTTCGGCTTAGGTCAAGATCTCACAGTTTGTGGGTTCAAGCTCCACATCAGGTTCTCTGCTATCAGTATAGAGCCTGCTTCAGATTATGTTTCCCCTCTCTCTCTCTGCCCTTCCACTGCTTGTGTTCTCTCTCCCTCTCAAAAACAAAGGTTAAAAATAATATAAATAAATAAATAGCAAGAAAAGGCCAAAGGAAGGTTTCCATGGTGGTTTTCAATCCTACAGTTTAATTTGAAATCCTACAGTTTTAATTCTCGGTACTAGGAATCCTTAGCATGTGGATGAAAGAGTGAATGATCACCCAAGGTAGAGGCAATGCATTAAGTAAAGCAGAGGCAGAAAACAAAAAGGAACTGTGGGTGAATGCTTGTTTTTCAGTTGAGAAGTCTCAATGCATTCTTTGAAATTCAGAATATGAGGAACTTACCTGGAAGAATGGAACATAAAAACGATTATTGAAGTTACACAAATCTATGACTGGAATGCACCATTAGTGCTGTGTGTGTGTGTGTGTGTGTGTGTGTGTGTGTGTATGCGCATGCACGCGCGCGCATATATGTATTTATGTATCCCTCCCCTCTAGTGCTTGGGCATTATAAAGTCTGAGCTGTGATCTCAAAGATTAGCCTACAGGACTAGAAGCAACGGCAAACTCTTTACTTTTTTACAAATGTAAAATAATTCTATTTCTGAGCAGCAACCTGGCTGAAATAAAGAGAAATTAGGCTAAAAGTCTATAAACCAGGAAGGTATTTTTTTAATCACAGCAGAAACCATCATAATGCCAGTTGAAGGCTAACAATAATTTTTATACTTTATGATGACATAAGAATACTAATCATATGGTTTATATTCGTTTATGACAGATTCAAGCAGAAAGGTCCACTCTGAAAACTTAGCCTGACAGTTCCCAAATACTAATGAATTTCACTATACTCTAGACTCACAGAGTAAAGTTATCACTAGAAACTATTACATAATCAAAATCTCAAAATCTAAAATCCTGGCTACCCTCATCCATAATAATCTCTTATTCTTGGACCTATTCCAACCCCCCTTTCTAAACCAGTTTTTTTAAACCACAACTTCCTGCTTCTAAAACTTTCTTCTTCCCACATTCAATTTAACGAGTTCTTTGAGTCATCCCAAGGCTAGCTACAGGTTAGTAACAAATTGTACCTGCCTTCAATTAGTTTACAATCTAGCAAGAACATCAAATACACATACCAAAACAAACATACAAAAAACTTCTTAAATGATTCCAAGAAGAGACAAAGAAATGGAAATATTTTCAGGAAATAGTTTGAGCCTTAAAAGATGGGAAAACAGGGGTGCCTGGGTGGCTCAGTCAGTTAAATGCCAGACTTTGGCTCAGGTCATGATCTCACGGTTCATGGGTTAGAGCCCTGCATCAGGCTCTGTTGCTGACAGGTCAGAGCCTGGAGTTTGCTTCGGATTCTGTGTCTCACTCTCTGTCCTTCCTCTGCTAGTGTTCTGTCTCTTTCTCTCAAAAATAAACAAACATTAAAAAAAAAAAGATGGAAAAATATGGCGGGCACGTGGGTGGCTAAGTCAGTTAAGTGTCCAACACTTGATTTCCACTCAGGTCATGATCTCACATAGTCTGTGGGATTGGGCCCCTTGTTGGGCTTTGTGCTGACAGTGTGGAGCCTGCTTGGGAGTCTCTCGCTCTCAAAATAAATAAATGGGAAAGTTTTTCTCAGGGGAAGGGTAAAGGTGGTCCATGTAGAAGAACCCTAGCTGGTACTCAAAATCTTTTATTTATCTCAGATTCTCTATCATATGCCCCACAGCTGCAGACCTCTTCCCCTTTCTTCCTATTTTAACCTCCTTTCGTCTCACAGGAAGGTGTGTTTCAGTCCTTTCAACTCCAAATAGCCACTAATTTTTTTTTAATGTGTATTTTGAGCTGAAATGACCAAAGACAGACTTGACTTTCATATACAAATGGAACTCTGGATTTCTGGAAATGGTAAGTGCTGCCTGGTCTGAGGCAACATCCACTCATATACTTCTATATGCAAAATGTATCTTAGAAGTCTTTGATCTACTGTCAAATAAAAAAAACCACTTCCATCTCCTACCACAATTACCAGTCACTTTAGCCCAAGCGCCCACCAAGGAAAGTCACCTTCCAACCAGATTAATGTAATTTACATTCCAACATCATTTACAGCAAACTTATGGCAATCTCTATCTTTTCCCAAATGTTAGCTGGAGTAAGAGGCAATGATACAGACCTGTTGCCTACACGTCATTCCAGATTCTACAAATTAGGATTGTTTTTTTCAAGAAAACTGATACCCTCTACATTTCAATTCTGCCTCTGGGCTCTCTCATTTCTCAAGTGGCATCTGCAATGCTTGATACTTACTTTTGGTTTACGACCGGTTTTGTGGTGTAAAGTGACTGACTCTCATCTTTAGATAAATTTGACTCCTTTGCTTATATACCACTGTACACTAACAGCTTGTCTTCATATAATGCCACTGGACTATATTCTCAAATTACATTCATCTGGTCACCCTGAGAGGTCTTAATGGGTTTCCCAGGCACCAGCTGTGGCATAATTTGTCTTCCTGGCAGCTAATACTGCCAAAGTGCTCCCTGGGCCTTCCCATTTGTTCCAAAGTACAGGTAATTTTTTTTCCCTTTTGGCAGGAACTCAGTTGCAACTGCTACATATATTATGAATATATGCCGTCAAAAGGAAAAAATTCTCCAACAGAAAAGAAGGTATATGAGAAATTTAAATGACTAGCCACCTTAAAAAATACTGGGGAAATTTTCTACCTCAGTTAAGTGTTGAGCATAATATACTGAAGAAAAAAATGGGGCTTAGCTTTTAATACTGCTGGTACATGAGGGAGAAGAAAAAGAAGAGAACTAAAAATACTGAAGTGACTAGTTAGGTGTGCTTCTGACTTTGGCGTTTATTGAATGGCAATATTACTATGAAGCGGCACAGCAGAAGCACACACCACATGTAGTTTTAGTCATCCCTACAGCCCTATCCCCCCGTACCACCACCATCTAGGAGAATTAGTTGACCTATACTTTTAACCGCAGCTTCATAAAAAGCTTTGACACTTATTTTTCCGACAGGGGGTTAGCCTTACTTCTAAAGAAAAATCCTCTAAAAAAATGTAGCTACCTAAGAAGATAATAGTGATTATTCTCCTGTCAGTAATTTATGTGAAATACGATAAATTCTAATTTCACAAAGGACTAAAAAAAAAAAAAAATTCACATAGAAGAGAAATTTTTCCACAGTATCAGAAATTAGTTTTTTTAACAAAGAAAAAATATGCAAGGGGTGCCTGGGTGGTTCAGTGGGTTAAGTGCCAGACTTCAGCTCAGGTCACCATCTCATGGTTCGTGAGTTTGAGCCCTGCATCAGGTCCATGCTGACAGCTGAGAGCTACAGCTTGCTTTGGATTCAGTGTCTCGCTTTCTCTGTCCCTCCCCTGCTCATGTTCTTTCTTTCTCTCAAAAATAAAGCATTAAAATTTTTTAAAAATATATACAAAATCTCCAGAAAATTTTATTTTTTAAAGAGTATTTTATGAAAAACTTCACTTTGCTTAAATGATCATTACAAATATTCATGATATTAATCCTGTTTAATATCAAAACAGACAGCTGATTTTTATTAGGCTATATACAAATGTCAGTAGTGAAGAATCCCCTAATATTTTTCCAATTATTTCTATTGTATACTATAAAATAACAGCTGTTTAGAATTTTCTATATTTAAAAACTTAAAATATGTATTTCTCTAAGTATCAATACTGGCAAACAAAAATTGGTCAAATTTTTCCATTAAAAGGAACCAGAGTAATTAACTTTTAACAATGAATTATGCTCATCTCTAAAGTACTCTCTCTCCAAATTGTTATATAATCAACCTATTAATTAACCTATTTAAAAAAATTTTTTTAATGTTTTGTTTTTGAGAGAGGCAGAGACAGAGACAACATGAGCAGGGGAGGGTCAGAGAGAAAAGGAGACACAGAATCCGAAGACAGACTCCAGGCTCTGAGCTAGCTGTCAGCACAGAGCCCAACATGGGGCTTGAACCCATGAACTATGAGATCATGACCTGAGCTGAAGTCGGACGCTTACCTGAGTCACCCAGGAGCCCCAACATTTAATCTATTTTATAGACAGCATTTTGAAGCCTATATCTAAGTAACTTAAAGAATAATCACTAAAGAGGAACCTGGATGGCTCAGCTGGTTGAGTGCCAACTTCGGCCCAGGTCATGATCTCGGCTCATGGGTTTAAGCCCTGCTTTGGGATCTGTGCTGACAGCTCAGAGACTGGAGCCTGCTTTGGATCTGTCTCTCTCTCTGCCCCTCCCCCACCCTCACTCTGTCTCTCTCTCTCAAAAATAAACATTTTTTAAAAAGTTTAAAAAAAAAAAAAATCACTAGTGGATCCCATTTCAGAACGTAACCATGTTGGCACATTGTAAGAATAGCAGTCATAGTAAGCTTATGAAATACAATTAATGGAAAGGACCTGCCTGTCTAATTAATAAGTTTATTAATAGAAATTAAGAGTTAGTAGTATGTGGGGAAAGAAAGTTCCTATGTAGCAGCTGCAGGTGGATCTATAACTCCAGAACTGGATTAAGTCTTCACTAAAGAGCTTTAAATAAAACTGATCCTAAATTCACTTCAGAGACAAAAGGAATTATGACTAAAGACAAGTAGACAAAGACTATAAAGAGTAACTTACAGAAAGCATGTCCCTGGAGAATAGGAACTACAGCTACTTAACTGTGTTTCTATTTTATGACACTGGAACAGGCAAGTGCTAGGTAACTGAAATTTACCACTGTCAACTTTTTAAAAAGCAGTCTTTAAATTTCTCTATAAATATTTTTTACTCAAAGATCTTGGGAAATAGAAAATCAGGAAAAAAATGTTTAAATTTTTCTCAACACAAAATTGCTAATATAACTAATAATTTTAACTAATATAAACTATTTAAAATAACCTTTCTTTTTTTAAAAATATTTTTAACATTTACTTATTTGTGTGTGAGAGAGCTAGAGAAAGAGAGAGCAAGAGAGCGAGTGAGTGGGGAAGGGGCAGAGAGAGGGAGACACAGAATCTGAAGCAGGCTCCAGGCTGTGAGCTGTCAGCACAGAACATGTGGGGCTCAAACTCACACACCATGAGATCATGACCTCAGCTGAAGTCAGACACTTGACTGACTGCGCCACCCACCAGGCACCCCTAAAATAAGGTTTCAAAAATATTGTGGATAATAACCAAACATTGTATCATTTTCTCTTTCAGAATTTAAAATACTTATAGAGTCAGAAGCTGAGGTTATATGTCAATTATAGACGGTAAGCATGTTCTTTCTCTGCACCAAGTTCACCTTCCCTGTAAAGCCCACACATACTAATTGATCTGGCTCCTCATTTGACTCAACTCCAAAATCCTCTTACTAAGATTTATTTATAACCAAATAAAGTTTTTCCTGGCTTGATTTTGGCAGTCCTCAGAGCTGGATCTCAAAAATATATAAGGATTGCAATATAACATTATTAGCCAAAATGGTTTTTATGAAGTCTAATGCCAAACTTTCCATTCCTTTTTCCCCTGTCACTGACACATGTATCTTATTAACCACTAATGAAGCAGATCAATCCAGCCACCTGCCTAACTCTCCACTATTAACCTACCTAGACCTTGACTGTTTGAGGGTGAGAAGTGTAAGAATGGGAATCACATTGTGTGTGTGTGTGTGTGTATTTTTATATATATATATATATATATATAAATACACTACATCTTTACCCATTCATTTATTAAAGTACAGCACAGGGAACGGAATATAGTCATTAATACTGTAATAATGTATGGTGACAGATGGGGACTATCCTGGAGAGCACTGACTAAACAGAATTTGAAATGAATATAACACTGTATGTCAACTATAGAGTTCAATAATAAAAATTAAAAATAACTTTAAAAAGAATGGGAACCACAAATCAGTCAGAATGCACCACCTCAGTGCTCTCAAGGTGACCCAGCACATTTGTGTGTCTATGGTCTCCTATTCTCTAGTCATTCCAACTCCCCCTTTTTTCACCAGCAGGAACTGTCTTACCTTCTTAAAGAGCATCACTGTCTCCTGAAGAAAAATGCTCAGGAATCAAAGTTCCAGCCCAGACAACTGTGAATATTTAGTGACCCCCACATAGTTTTAGCTCTTTCCAGTCTATCTCAGAAGAAGGAGTCTTCTAAGACCAATAGTTTCTTACCTTCTCTACAATCCTTTCTCCTCAAGAAACCTGCTTCATCAAGTACCACCCCCACTCATGTTCCCATTAATATCTTCTTCCTCCCTGCTGTCTTTTGTTCTCAACTTATTTCTATCCTCAGTCTATATAACATCTTAAAAATAATAATTAAATTAAAGTTGACCTTCAATTTAGCATCTTCCTCCAGCTACTACCATCTTTCTTCCCTCTCAGGTCTATTTTTTGAAGAGTGGCTATAGTTTCTACTCCCAATTTCATAATTCTCCTCAACCACTGCTTCTCTAAATACTGTAATTTGATCTGCAATCCTATCACTCCACTACAATTGCTTTGGAGTTTTCTAGTAATCTCATAAATGCCAAATCCAAGGGTTACCTCTCAGTCTTTGTTTTATTCAACCTCTTTGTAGCATCTAGCAACACGAATCACTCTTTCTTTGCTGAAACACTAACTAGAGCTCCCAAGAGAACTATTCTGAGTCTTGTTCTCATTTTACATCTCCTTTCTATGGCGTCAACTATTATCCATTAGCTGAATATTCCCAAATTCTTCCTGCTGGCCAAGATTAGCATGAACACTAGATCTATAATTCAGCTATGCATGTATCTACCTCCATACCATTTATACTTCAAACTCAACATTCAGAAATTGAATTCATAAATATCCTCACTTTGCTCACTGCCAAAATGGGGGATAATTATGTCTATGTCCCACTACTCTACAAAAAAAAATCTAAGATATATGAAATAATAGATTTAAATGCTTAACATAAAAGAATTTAAAATTCTTTCTGGGTGGTTGGAGGAAGGGAAAGGCCACATGCTATTTGCTCCAAACTCAGAAGAATAGCATTCTAATGACTGTTTCTCTCAACCCGTGAAAACCCTTAATATCTAGATGTAAAAATTAACACGGTACTGGGGTTAGTAATAAGTTTCAGAGCTTAAATTCTTCAGGAGTCTCTCAACAATGATCTCAATAATGATCTAAGAAGGCTTAGAATAAAGCTGTTTGAACTATGACTTATCGTTTCTATAATGGTAAGAGGACTGACTAAAAAAGTACATGGGTGCTTACCTACTATGTTCAAGATACAATGCTAATTACTATGGGAGACACAAAAAGAAGATTCAATTCCTGCCCTCAGTAAACTCATTATCTAGTTGGAAAATACTAACGTCAAACAAATACTATGACATAAAAGCCTGTATGTACAATCAGTGGTATTACAAAAATATTCCTACTTAAAATAATAAATAGTAAACTTTCAGAATTTCTTGGAAATAAAAAAAAGAACTGAAAAACAAACTAGTAACCACTAATCCAAAAGAGAAACTATAGTTCTAATTCTCATTTTTAATGTCACTGATAAAATACACGTTTCATATAGTATTGCAAAGAAAGTTGAAAAAACAAGACTTTTCCTACTTCAATAAACAATTACCTTTACTTGGAACTGATTTTTTCACTGAGGCTACATGATCTTCAGAGATTGCAAGCCGCCTCAAAACATCAGCCAAAGCTGCCTTTAGCACAGTGATTTCATCTTCTTGTTGTTGAACTCGTAACTCAAGAGCTGAGAGGCGATCTTGAACATCAGAGGTACTTGCAGCAGAAATACTATCATCTATAAAATGAAGAAGATTGTTTCTTTTTAGTAAATTGTTCAAGAAAGAATCTAACAACAAATAAAGAGATCTATTCAGGGGTGCCTGGGTAGCTCAGTTGGTTGAGCATCCAACTCTTGATTTCGAGTCAGGTCATGATCTCACAGTCGTGGGTACAAGTCCTGCACTGGCCTCTATGCTGACAGCATGGAGCCTGTTTGGGATTCTCGCTCTCAAAATAAATAAATAAACATTTAAAAAAAATTCTCCCTTTCCCATCTCTCCCCCCCCCCCCACCCTTGCTCACACTCACTCCCATGCTCTTTAAAAAAAAAAAAAAAAAAGATCATTCAGATAAAGATGATAAAAATTGGGGGAGGGGGAACAAACCCATCATTCTTACACAGATTAACTTCTGTAAATATTTTCATAGTAAAATGAATTAAAAATAGTAAAATATATCTGACAAAATTATGAAAATTTGCCTCAAGATCAAATTTTCCCTATTATTATACCATTAACTTTAATCAGTTTTTTCATCAAAATATTCTCTAAATAGATCACTTTGGAGACTTCTGGAAACTTGCAAGACAGTCAACTATCCAAAGCATTCTTTTAAATTACCACACCACTACCCTACTTCTCTATAAAAATAAAAAAGGAGTACAAATCACTTCAGTTTTGCTTTATGTATCAGACTGGAAACCATTCACCTTCAGTACCAATGATCAGAAAGCACTCTTTATTTCTGTCTTTACTATTATACTCCCCAAATGCCATAAGATACTGCTATATATTCTTGTTGTTCTTTCTTACCCTATGTCCCAACCTCCTGAAAAAGGAAGTATGGTTTCTATAAAGCACATAACTAATACTTATACACCTTAGGTATGTAACAACAACAAAAAAAGGCTATTTAAAAAGCTTAACTATAACACAGCAATTACAAACTACTTCTAGAGCTATGTAACTTTAGAGCAAGCTGTTAACAGTTGGGTCAATCAGAACCCAAACATAGAGAAAGATCAATTGCTGTTAGCTAATGCACTATAAGCAGGAAAATTCAGATTCTTACATAAAAATGATTTGGACCAGAGTTTTATAAACCGGGTCAGTTATTCACACAATAAGGCACAGTGTGCCATTTTTCTCATACTGAGATAACGTGTCATCCATCTTCTTAAAAAGACAATTTAACTCAAAGTTTGAGTTAAAAAAACAACTCAGCATTTAAAAAGCAAGGCTATCACCATTTTGTTATCGAGGAGTAAATGATATTTATGTTTAAGATCACTGGGGCACCTGGGTGGCTCAGTCGGTTAAGCATCCAACTTCGGCTCAGGTCATTATCTCATGGTTCGTGAGTTCGAGCCTGCGTTGGGCTCCATGCTGAAAGTTCAGAGCCTGGAGCCTGATTCGGATTCTGTGTCTCCCTCTCTCTCTGCCCCTCCCTTGCTCATGTTCTGTCTCTCAAAAATAAATAAACGTTTAAAAATAAATAAATAAATATCACAGATGCCAACAGACCTCTCAGGCACACATATGTGCTCTCTTCTGCGTTTTTAAAAAAAAATAAAATTTTAATGTTATTTCTCTGAGTGCATTTGTTACATAAAAGCAGTTCTGTCAAACTCTGAGATGCTTAAGAAAAGGACTAATAAGAACAAGTCAGTCTCTCACTTTAGAAATTTTAATATTTGAGGTCTCTTTCATTTCCAAAGTGGCCCAGCTGAATTCTAGCTGGCCCACATTCTTTGTGTGTTATGTTACAGGCTCCACAGCTCAGGGGTTAGAGCACTGGTCTTGTAGTGTGTTATGTTATACCACTATTATTTTTGTCTGCCCAGATGCTTTCCTATTTTCCTTCTTCTGGTTGGAAGAAGACCACCTCTTCCCCTCTGTGGAACTCTACCATTTTCTGAAGTCCCATTAGGGCTGTTAACTAATGTGCCTCATTCTCCCCTCCACGACCCTGCACTATTAACAGGCTGAACCATACAAAATGACCATTTAAGTTGGTAAAAAAAAAATATTAACTATTGACAATTTCATACAGTTTAATCTACTACTACCCACAGGAGTGGTTGTGAGATAATGGGTAGGCCAAGTGGAATCCTCCCAAGTTTCCCAGAGGTGGAGCTGTAGCCCATCCTTCTTCCTGGTTTGCTAGGGACACAGACCTAGGGTCATTAGTAACAGTTTTAACTGTCCTGAGATCCTATTCTAGTGTCCGAAGTCCAGGACCTTCAATTCTCAGAGCTGTTGTAATATTCCTCCTAGCTAATTATATCTCCTAAAAAATTCCCTTTTCGTAAGCCATTTCTTATAAGCCAAAGTTCCTGATGAAGTCAGTAAATTATATGGACATACCATTCTACACCATTCTCAATTTATGAAGGATGAGTTATATAATTAAATTGCAACCAAAAATAACATATTTATCTGATTTTTTATAAATATATAATCTTAATTATTTTGGGAAGGGAGCAGAGCCTGGTGGAAAGATTATCAGACTATAATGCCAAGGTTATAATTTTGGCTTTTACTATTGACATGGTACTAGTTTTTACTTTTGTCAAGTCACTTAACTTTTCTAAACTTTTTTTTTTCTTACTGACTGAGGTTTTTATTATGTAAAATCTGGATAGTTAAGTGAAAGGTGGTTCAGCTTGTAAAAAATCCTACTATGACCTGCTAGATACTGTGATAAGACACAAGGACAGTTTTTCAAAGGGCATAACAAATACAAGGTTAACTATTAACAATGTCCTGCATTTATATTGTACCTTTCACATTATTACCTTATCCCCTTCCTCACACTATCTTTATTTTATATTTGAGGAAATAGCTTGAGAAGTTAAATAGCTTTGCCCAAGGTCACCAAATCACTCTTGATACCTGAGACTCAAACACAGGACTCTTGACTCTCAATTTAAGTGCCATCTACTTATGCTGCATTCTTAATCACAGGAGGACCAAAAAAAAAAAAAAAAAAAGTATTTTTTTTTCACAAAGCTAATAAAGAGTTATAACTACTGACATAATCAGGTTTTTGTTTTTAAAAGGTCATTTTGGGGGTGCCTGGGTGGCTCAGTCGGATCTCATGGTTTGTGAGTTCAAGCCCCGCATCAGGCTCTATGTTGACACTGCAGAGCCTGCCTGAGATTCTTTCTCTCCCCTGCTTGCACTCTATCTCAAAATAAATAAACGAACATTTATACTGGGGGTGGGGAGAGGGAGGTCATTTTGGCTGTTGTGTGAAAACAGGCTGGAATAGAATAAGAATAAATGTAAAACCAGGCAGGAGGCTATTGTAACCCATGTGAAAGGTGATGGTGGCCTAAGTTAGGGTTAAGGTGTCCTTGTCTCAATTTGTCCAAGGAAAATACATCTGCTGTCTTGGTATAAAGATGATCACAATGCTCCTTCTTGCAGTCTCAGATTTCCCGCTCTGGATGATCAAATACAGTGTCAGTAGCAGTGGAGACAGAGAAGCACAGCGGGTGATATCCACAGTTCCTTATAGCTCCAAAATTCCAAAACCCCTTCCTGTCTAAAATGTTGGCTCTTCATCTTTTTAGGGGCAAGAATCTGGGAATCCAACAAATGCTGTGGGAGAATAGTGCCTGAACTCTGTGTTACAGGGCTTGAGTAACTCTGTTTGCTACTTGCCAGCTCTGAGGCTGGTTTCCTCATGTGTAATTTTTTCATGCTACTCAGTACTTATTTCAGCCTTGAGGTTGTTAGATAAAATAATGCACAGTACTGCCAGAGGGTGAGGATTCAGTAAGCTTCTATCCTGTATAGTGATGTTCTTTACTACATGTTTACTACTGCCACAAAACTGGAAAGGACGTAAAGTCCATAGATATGGTTAGTTAATAAGCTATGATATGTTCACATCATAGAAAATTAAAAGCAACAAGGTAGATATATAAACTAAGAATTTGAAAGATGTACTAGACAACTTAAGTCAAAATGAGGAAACTGCAGAATATGTACTAACAGTTTATTAAAATACACACATGCACCAAACATACTTGTACAAAACATACTTCCGGGGTACCTGGGTGGCTCAGTTGGTTAAGCATCTGACTCTTGATTTCGGCTCAGGTCACCATCTCAGTCTGAGCCCCAAGTGGGACTCTGCTGACAGCGCAGGGCCTGCTTGGGAGTCTCCCTCTGCCCCTCCCCCACTTTCTCTCACTCTCCTGTCATTTTATAGATAAATAAACTAAGACTAGGTACTCAAGTGAGTTACTCTTGGTCAAAAAGCTCCCTGAGATGGCTCTAAAGAATCCGTAGCTCTTACTCTTTCTATTTTGAAAACCTTTTTCTTTATTTTTTTCTCTCTCAATCTCTAATGTACCACACTCTCCTTCACAAGATATATCTGTTCAGTAAACAGAATATATCTACTTTCTGGGAGATTTTTACATTTCCTTTTTCTAATGTAAGTATATATTAGCTTCTTCTCCTTATAGCACAATAATCTCATTTCTTTGCTCCTTTTCAAAATAGTTTCTAGCCCTAAAAGTTACTACAAATGAATCCTCAAGGGTTGTTAAACTCATTGTGGGGGTATAATGGAGGGAGGTAAATGGAGAGAGAAAGGAGGCCCATAAACCTCTCATGCATCAGTCTACCCTCATTTGTTGGCATACATAAGTCTCTTTTATTAGTGGTGCAAGCAAATTTATACATAACTAGTAAACTTCAATATTCAGTATTATAGTGTTAAAACTATAATGATAGCTGTTAATTATGCTTTTACTACAATGAATCAGTTAATTTGGCTTCTGAGTTGTTCAGAAATAAGTTACCTTTGCAGAGATAAATATATTCTATTCTAAATATCCAAAAGTTGGCAATCCAACATCACATCAGAATGAGACATGCCTAATTTTAGCACCTTGTCAATGTCAATGATTTTGTGTAAATCTTTCTCAAGTAAAATATTTTCTTGCCTTCTTGACTAGGACATACAAATCTAACTTAGCCACTTCTAGAGGGCTCAATCTTCATTGAGGATACTAATTACTTCGTGCTACAAGCACTGTGACAGAATGATGCCCTGCAGGCTATTATATTTCTAATTAAATAATTCAAAGTATTATGTTTTCAAATTTCTAATCTTACTTGATACCTTTTCTGCTTCGCTATTTGTAACTAGTATTAACTATCCCTGTCTACAGCAACACTTGCTCCCAGTTTCACTTTCTACATTGTGGAATACTGGATAACCAAGCTTTTTGTTTGTAAGAAAATAAGGTCTAAAATTAGAACTTCTTCTATTTAAAAAATCCTATTAGAATGTATATTATATACACATACATTATATACATGATTTACACAATCTAAACAGGAGAAAAATAAAGCAGCCTTAGACCTAATATTTGTGTCACTGGAGGCCCAGAGAAAGAGAAAGATTCTAGCTGATAAAAATATGTAAAGAAATAATGGCTAAACTTCCCAAGTTAAATTAAAATTTACAAATTCATTAAAATTAAGTATATATTGAAGTTCTTATCTCCACCATACACAAAAATCAAATCCAAGTAAATTAAGATTTAAAGATAAAATTATAAAACCTTTAGAGAGAGAGAATATCTTCATATTTTAAAAGAAAAGGGGAGGGTTCCTAAATGAGACACAGAAAGCACCCATAAAAGACTGATACTTCTCTACATTAGAATTCAGAATGTATGCACACTAAAAGACACAATAAAGAGAAAAAGCAATTTACAAACTAGGAGAAGATAGTTTTAACACCTATAGCTGATAATGGATTAGTATCCTGAATAAAGAATTCCTGCAAACTGAACAGAAAAACTAGTAAAAATCTCAATTAATCATCTCAAAAAGAAACAAATGGCCAATGAACATAGGAAATGAGGCTCAAGCACTTCATCGATAATTTTGGCTCAGTTAAGTGTCCAACATCAGCTCAGGTTATGATCTCACAGTTTGTGAGTTCAAGCCCCGCGTTGGGCTCTGTGCTGACAGCTCAGAGCCTAGAGCCTGCTTCAGATTCTGTGTCTCCCTCTCTCTGCACCCCCCTACCCCGTCTTCTCTCTCTCACCAAACTGGCAAAACATTTAAAGGGTGACAATATCAAGTGTTCCCAAGGATACAGAGTAACGTGAACTCTCCTACCTAACTGCTAGGAGATATAGATTGTTTCAACGACTTTGGGTGGGGGGCAACCAACTATGGCATCATCTGGTAAAACTAAAGGTGCACATATCTTATGACAGAGCAATTACATGTCTAGGTGTACATAGCCTATCCTACAGCAGGACTGGCAAGTGTTTTCTGTTAAAGAACTAGACAGTAAATATTTTAGCTTTGCAGACCATACAGCCCCTGTAGCAATTACTCAGATCTGCCTTTATAATACAAAAACAGTTATATATAAATATATAAATGATTGGGTATGGGTATGTTTCAATACAACTTTATTTACAAAACAAGTTATCTACCAGGTATTCCCAATCTCTACTCTTGCACACATATATCAAGAGGCATGTTTAAGAATGTTTATAACGGGGGCGCCTGGGTGGCTCAGTCGGTTAAGCCTCCGACTTCGGCTCAGGTCAGATCTCACATTCGTGGGTTCAAGCCCCGCGTCAGGCTCTGTGCTGACAGCTAGCTCAGAGCCTGGAGCCTGCTTCTGGTTCTGTGTCTCCTCCTCTCTCTGCCCCTCCCCCTCTCATGCTCTGTCTCTCTCTGTATCAAAAATAAATAAAACATTAAAAAAAAAGAGAATGTTTATAACGGCATACTTCAAAATTCAAACACTGGAAAAAGTCTTAAATGTTCATCAACTGTAACATGGATAAACTGTGATATGAACGTTCAACAGAATAATACAGAGTAGCAAACTATGGCTATATGCAATATCATGTCTGAATCTAAGGAATATACTGTTAAGCACAGAAACCAAGTCAGATGAACTTTATAAACATTCAAAAACCACAAAAATAAGTAATATATTGTTTATTTTTTGGGGCAGTAATATATTGTTTAGAGTAAAACTATAAAGAGAACAATATACATGATAACTCATGACAAATTATTTCTGGTGATATAGGGCAAGGGCTAGTACAGGGAGGCATTCACAGAGAATATATCGTATCTATGTCATAAAAACAAAAGAATTTTGGAGATGAGTAAATTATACTTGGTTTCCTCACTTTATTTTTTGGAGAACAATGAAGCCATCTTTGTAAATTATATTTTCCAAAACAGATAAAAAGTGGAGTTGTCTATCCAAAAAACTCTGAGGTTTTATGTCATAAAAACAACTATATCAGATAGTTTTTATGACAGTTTTGAGGCTAATGGTAGGACCCTTAGTTGTTACCTATAAGTCTTTGGGGGAAAAAGTAGTTCATTTCAGAAAAGTTTACTATTCAGTACACAATACCATTCAAAGAACAAATATTTAAAAATGTTTTTAAATGGTCTCTGATCTCACCTTGTTAAAGCACTTATGTTAAGGCACTAGCAGGCCTTATTAGGCAGAAAGATAATGCAAATTAGAAGCCTAGAAGAGCTAATGAGGATGAAGAAATATGAGAAAATAGTAACAATACCATGCATTGTTTACCACTGAAAAAAATATGGCACTAGCTTAAAGGACTATACATGGGCAACTTATTAAATGGTTGCACTATGGTATACTATGTACTCTTAAAAAGGATAATGTATTTTTATAACCATAAACAAGTTTATTAAGAGTGACCACACACTATGAAATAAAAAACATATAGACAAAAAATCTGCAAGGCAATGATTATCATGTATCCTGTGTAGAGCTGTATATCCATAGGTAGACATGTACAGAGATAGAGACACTAGAGGCAGGTCTCAGAGAAGTGGGATTTCTGAGGATTTTTTAGTGCCTTATCCTCTTTTGATGGCTTATCCTCTTTTAAATGAATTTTCTGCATGTGCACACACACACATACATACACACAATTCTATGTAAATAAAATTTTAAATTATTTTCTCTGTAAAAAAAAGCAATTTAGGCTGTGATGTAAACCTATTTAATAAATTTTCAATACAAGTTTGGTTACTCTGTAGATTGTTTTGCATAGTGAATGAAAGCATTTCTGTAAAAGTATAAATATAATGATACTCAAAAAGAATATTCTCAGGCTAAGAGGGGACATAAAAATTAATACATCCATAGGAAGACCTGGTCTTTAAACATAACACAAAACACAATTACAAATGATTTACCACATTAGTAAATTCATATCAGAAGAGATTTAGCATCTTAAATGATTTTTTGTGGAAATAAACTAAAGAAAATGCATTCATAAAAACAAAGTCGCTCATACAAAGATATATTTATGCAGGAATTAAGGTTTCCTATTTATCATAATATTCTATTTCAAAAGTTACATTTTTCTCTCAAAGAAGTTTTAATTAAGTAAAGCATTTAAATTGTTACGCCTTGGATATTTTATTTTCCCAGTAAATGATGATATTAATTACCTCTAGTTAGCAATATGATTCTATGAACATAAGACTGATTTCTGGCTTTAATGAAATAACACAAATAATGTTGCTTATTTTCCATTTTTAAAACTGTTTTTCCTTGTAACACAGTCTTACTAAAAACTCATCTACTAGCATAAGTTAAAAGAGAAACTGTGTCAAGTTAAAAACAAAAACAAAACACACACACACACCCAAAAACCTTTTTGCTACAGTACTCTGAGCATGGTGGCTGGTCCCAGAAACAGACTTTACTTCATTCTATCAGCAGGAATCACTCACAATTAAAATGGTTCCCCCCCCCAACTCTTACTTAATTTAACAGAAAAGAATTAAAAACAGATAATTCTGCTTTTGAAGAAATTTTCTGGTTATACTTCACAGAAGCAAACATCAAGCTTAACTACACAATTTATGATTTGCTATTATTTTACAGAGGCATTTTGAATTATTTTCCATTAAAAGCTGTTTTAATTTTTTCCCTCAAGAATAATGTAATGGCCATCTTTTGTGGGGAGGACAGGGAAAGAACAAGTTGAGCAAAGCCCACTCTGCCCTCACAAAAGGCTTCTATTTGTTTACATAGTGGGTTCAGTCTTAAACACTTTGTAAAAATATGTAAGCAAATATTTATGCCATTACTGACACATGTATTTAAAGAGACGAGGGGGGAAAAAAGGGAACGGATCTAGGTTCATTCCCAAGTCCTCAGACTCCTTTTGCCATGAGTAAAGTCTGTGAGACAAGTCTTGAATTCTCAGGAAAGGAAAGATACGTTACCAGTGCAGAAGTTTAGAAGTGTGGAGGAAACACACGCTGAAGCGAGACCAGGCAAGCTGTCTTCCATTCTTGCCACCTACGTTACAAGTATTATAAACCAGTTCTGTCTACGTTTCCTGCTGCCTTCCCAGATAGTTCCAGAGCAAATCCCAGCTCTCTAAATCTCACGACATACTTTACATTCTGAGGAAATCCTCCCGGTCCAGATGGCCTACCACAAAGCACTTCTATGTTGGCACAAATAAAAACTTCTCAAGATAGCTCTTCTCCTGCCCTTTTGCTCTCTGAAGTGAAGAAAAGTTTTCTACTTATTTATAAAGAGAGACAAAGACACTGAAGGAGAGAGAGCAAACAGAGTATGTAGCCAAAAGGAGGTAAAGATACAGACTAAAAACTTTAGCTGCTTTGGGGAGTGGCTAAACTCCAGGCATAGGCAGGCACACACGAATTAATACACCACATGAATGAATATTCATTACAATAATTTGGTTGTCCTCAGATACTTTTCTGATTTTCTTTTAATTGATTAAGCATAAGGTGCAACTGCTTCAAATAAAGAACTCAGTTTTTGCCTTTTGAAACTGAAACACAAAACATACTAAAGAGTTTCTATAAATAACAGTTAAAGCCCCCAAAGTATTTTCTCTACTAGGAAATAAAAAATAAATAATGTGTGCGCAAAGTGGCAAGCCACATTTCCTTCATCCTTTTTGTTTTGAATAAAGTAAAATCCACTGAAACTTTAAAGAAACTTAAAATAATTATTACTTTTCAATGATTTTTGACATTTTAGTGTTAAAACAAACATGGCTGATTCATTATAAGCACTGCACTAAAGTGAGATGAATGTAATTAACAATAAAGCAGTCATTTTTCTTAATTCACTGATTTTCCAAATTATTGTAAAATAATACAACTGCATGAGTAATAATTTTTTAATGCTTATTTATTTTCAGAGAGAGAGAGAGAGAGAGAGAGAGAGAGAGAGAGAGAGAGCAAGTGAGCATGAGCAGAAGAGGGGCACAGAATGAGAGAGAATCCCAAGCAGACCCTGAGCTGTGAGCACTGAGCCCAATACAGGGCTCAATCCCATGAACTATGAGATCAAGTCTACAATGCACTAAACTGTGACTATGAGGCAGTGAAGACAGAAGGAGGAAATGGATGAGGGGTGGAGACAGTGTTGTGTAAGGTTGATGATGGGGGTTTTTGCTGTAGGTGGAAGGGCAGTATATTTTCAGGGTTTGGGGAAAAAAAACAACAACAGAGTGGTGTATACTAATATGAAAGGACTAGTTAAAGAAGATGTGAAGGGCTAAAATAGAAAATACAGCCCAGGGGTTCTGGCTGGCTCAGTCAGAAGAACATGTGACTCTTGATCTTGGGGTTGTGAGTTCCAGCCCCACACGTAGAGCTTACTTAAATAAATAAAACTTAAAAATAAAGAAAATACAGCCCAAAGAATGAGTCTTGAAAAGGGACTAAGAAGGAAGGAAGAGATTTTACCTAAGAAGGAAGAGGTTGAAAGCAGGCATAGATGTTTGTTTTTATACCTAAAATTGTAATCTGTAAAGTAGGAGACAAGGTTCCCTGCTAAAAAGAGCTGACTAAAGAGCTAGAGCTGAGAGTGGAATGTCTATTCCATCTTACACGTCATACTGCAGGATATTGTTAATGATCTTTTAATAAAGTTATATTCTAAATTCCTATATCGACTGTAAACTTATAATGTATATTATAAGTATTGTATGATTTCACTTCTATGAGGTCTCTAGAATAGGCAAATTCATGGGGACAAAATAGACCAGAGGTTATCACAGTCTGAGAAAAGAAGGGGAATGTGGAGTTATTTTTAATGAGTATAGTTTGTTTGGGGAATGATAAAATGTTCTGAAAATGGACAGCAGTGATTGTTGCACAACACTGTGAATCCATAGGGTGTACACCTAAAAATGGCTAGAACAATAAATTTTATGTACATTTTATCACCATAAAAAAAATTACCAAAATAATTCACAATGAGATGCCACTTCACAGTAAATATGAGGATGGCTATAATCAAAATGGTAGTAAGTCTCTGTAAGGCTGTGGAGAAAATGAACCCTCTTACACTGCTGGTGAGAACGTAAATGGCACAATCACTTTGGAAAATATTCTGGCAGTTCTTCAAAAAGTTAAACATACAGTTACTATATGACCCAGCAATTCTCTCCTAGGTATACTCTCTTTTCCCAAGAGAAAAGAAAACATGTCTACATAAAAACTTACACATGAATGTTCATAGCAGCTTTGCTCAGAGTCAAAAAGCAGAAATAACCCAAATGTGCATCAAATAATGGATATTCATTCATCTGGTATACTCAATGGAATATTATTCAACTATAGAAAGGAATGGAGTATTAATACACATAATACTATGGATGCATTAGGAAAACATGCTAAGTTAAAGGACACCAGTCACAAAAGACTACTTACTGTAGGATTCCATTTACAGGAGATGTCCAAAAGGGGCAAATGTATAACAGAAAGTAGATTAGTGGTTACCCAAGGTCTACAGGAGGAATGGAGAGCGACTGCTAAGGGACACAAAATTTCTTTTCTGGGTGTTGAAAATGGTCTAGAAATGATAGTGGTAGAAGTTACACACCCTATGAATATCCTAAAAACAACTGAATTATTTTAAATGGGTTAATTTAATTAGATAGAAATCATTAAAAAGCACTTAAAAATGACAGCAAAATGGTGGAAGTCTTATAAATGTTAGCTATCATTAAAATAATTACTAAGATTCTAAAATAAAGGCCTGGTAAACCCAACACTCTATTAGGTGTATGGTAGGATGCATGTGATGTAGGTCTAAGATGTGGTCCTCTCAAAGAACTTCCAAAGATGTAAAAATCCTAAAAAAAAAAAAAATTAGCAAACCAAATGCAGCAACATATAAAAAAGATAAATCACAACCAAGTTGAATACTTTGAAATCCATGAAATTTACATTAACAGAAAAAAAATCACTAATTTCAACTGAAGAAAAGCATTTCATGAAATTTAAAATCCGTCAAAACAAAAACCTTAAATACTATGAATAGAAGGAAACATTGTTAATTTGATAACAGGCATTATAGCAGATCACATTTTCTGCATTTCTCTCTCTTGCTAGGTGGACACATGCAGACATAAACACAGATGTGTTCTTGTAATATGATGGGCAGACATTCCTTTCAACAAAAAGCAGGGTCTGTGTTCCCTTCTCTTGTACCTTGCTGAGGGCTTGTGACTGCTCCAATCAGAGTATAGCAAAAGTAATGCTAATAGGACTTCTGAGACTAGGCTGTAAAAAGGATACAGCTTCTATCTGACTTTCTCTTGTTTGGGAATGTTTGCTTTAGGAGAAACCAACCACCATGCTGTGAAGAAGCTCACCCTAGGCCACATGGTGAGACCACCTTGCCACAGGTGGAGAGGAAAGGAGGCTCCCTGCAAAGAGCCAGCATCAACAAACAGACACATGAGTAAATGGGTCTTTAGATGATTCCCTTCTCCCTCTGCCTTTACATCTTGCAGCCAATGCTTCACAAAACAAAGAATTTGGACACAAGCCTTCCACGGTGTGCCCTATTTAAATTCCTAATCCAGAAAAGCCATGATCATAATGAATGGTTGCTTTATGCTATTAAAATTTTTTTTAATGTTTCATTTTATTTTTTGAGGAAGTGCAAGTGGGAGAGGGGCAGAGAGAGGGGGCCCAACAGCAACAAACCTGATGTGGGGCTCAACCAAACAAGTCATTCAGACACCCCATATGCCATTAAAATTTTCTTAAATGTGGGGCATCTGGGTGGCTCAGTTGGTTCAATGTAGGACTTTGCCTCAGATCATGATCCTGTGGTTTGTGGGTTTGAGCCCCGTGTGAGGCTCCATGCTGATAGTGTGGGGACTGCTTGGAATTCTCTCTTGCTCTTTCTTCTCTCTCTGCCCCTCCCCTACTTGTGTTTTCTCTCTCAAAATAAACTTAAACTTTTTTTCTTAAATATGTATTTATTTATTTGGAGGGAAGGGTAAGGAGTAGAGAGGGAGGGAGACAGAGCATCCCAAGCCGTTTTGTGCTGTCAGTGCAGAGCCCAATGTGGGTCTACATCTCATGCACCCTGAGCCGAAATCAAGAGTTGGATACTTAACCAACTGAGCTACCCAGGCACCCTGTATGCTATTAAATTTTGAATTGATTATGCGGCCACACTAAGTGCAACAGGCAAATTTAAAAATTTTTTAAATTGACACCATATTTAATGTTAGAAATACTGAAAGCTGGCAGCAATTTCCTACTTTACATCCCCAAAGGCAAGGGAATCAAGGACAAAAATAAACTATTGGGACCTCGTCAAGATAAAAACCTTCTGCACTGCAAAGGAAACAATCAAGAAAACTAATAGGCAACCAACAGAATGGGAAAAGACAGTTGCAAATAGCATATTAGATAAAGGGGTAGTATCCAAAATCTACAAGGAACTCACCAAACTCCACACCCAAAATATGAGTAATCCAGTAAAGTAATGGGCAGAAGACATGAATAGACACTTCTCCAAAGAGGACATCCAGATGGCCAACAGGCATATGAAATGATGCTCAGCGTCACTCATCATCAGGGAAATACAAATCAAAACCACACTGAGATACAACCTCACACCAGTCAGAGTGGCTAAAATGAACAAATCAAGAGACTACAGATGCTGGTGAGGATGTGGAGAAACAGGCACCCTCCTACACTGCTGGTGGGAATGTAAACTGGTACAGCCGCTCTGGAAAACAGTGTGGAGGTTCCTCAAAAAACTATCAACAGAACTCCCCTATGACCCAGCAACAGCACTGCTGGGGATTTACCCAAGGGATACGGAAGTGCTGATGCATAGGGGGTACGTGTACCCCAATGTTCATAGCAGCACTTTCAACAATAGCCAAATCATGGAAAAAGCCTAAATGTCCATCAACTGATGAATGGATAAAGATGATGTAGTGTGTGTGTGTGTGTGTGTACACACACACACGTGGAATACTACATGGCAATGAAAAAGAATGAAATCTGGCCATTTGTAGCAAAGTGGATGGATCTCATCATGCTGAGCAAAATAAGTCAGGAAGAGAAGGAAAGATACCATATGTTTTCACTCATAGGCCTATCAGGAGAAACCTAACAGGGGACCATAGGAAGGGCAAGGGGGGGAAATGGGTTAGTGAGAGGGAGTGAGGCAAATCATGAGAGACTCTTAAATACTGAAAATAAACTGAGGGCTGGAGAGGGAGAGGGAAAGGGGACGGGGGGTGATGGTCATGGAGGCGGGTAAAGATTAGAAAAAAAGAAAACTATCATTCACAGACAACATGATTATGTATATAAAAATATCAAAAATATACAGACAGCTGATTAGAATAGTAAGCTTAGCAAACTTGATGGATACAGGTCAATACACAAAATCAACTATATTACTCTATCCTAGCAACAAACAGAAAAACAATGGTTTTAAAAAATATCATTTACAAGAGTACTAAAAATAAAACCTGTTAATAAAAATAATAAAACTTTGTTCAAGACCTCTGCACATAAAACTAGTAAATGTTGAGAAAAATTAAAGACCTAAATAATTAGATAAATATACCAAATTCATGGATTGAAGACTCAATGAAAATATTCCACTTTTACCCTCATTTAGTAATTCAATGAAGTATGGAAAAAAATCCAACACTTTGTGTATGTTTGTGCATGCATGGGTTCGTGTGGATGGAATTTGGTTAGCTTATTCTAAAGTTTATACAGAAAAGCAAAAGGTCAAGAGTAAGTAAAACCCTTTGAACGAAAGGAAAAATATAGGTGCACCTGCTCTACTACATACCAGGACTTATTATGAAACTATAATAATTAAGACAAAGATAGACAAATAAACCCTTAGAACTGAAAAATTAAGCATACTCATATATAGACCAAAGGCAGCACTTTAGAGAGCCAGGGAAACGAGACCCATGCCAATAAATAATGCTGGGTCAAGTGGATCTGAATATGGGGGGAAATGAAACCTGACCCTTACCTAACAGCATATACAAAAATCAATTCCAGATCTAACTGTGAAAGACAAAACAATAAAGCTTTTAGAAGATAAACAAGATACAGAAATCACTATTGATAAAGGAAAAGATTAACAGTGGGACCAACCTTAAAATTGAGAATGTTTATTATAAAAAGATACTATTAAGAGTGAATGGGCAAGGCAGAACAGGAGAAAGCAGTTGGAACATAACTGACAAAGGGCTCATATCCTGAATATACAGAGAATACTGATAAATAAACCAGAAAAAGAAGAGTCATCAGATACAAAAATGAATAAAGAGTTGCATAGAAACTTTAAAAAAGAGGACATCCAATTGGCCAATAAATATATGAAAAGGTACTCAACCTTATTGGTAATCAAGAAAACGCAATTTGAAACCATAATAAAATACCACTACCCATTCACTGGATGGCTTAAATTAAAAAAGACTAACAATACCTAGTGTTGGTGAAGATATGGAACACGACAAACTCCTTGAACTGCTGATGGAACTATATACTAGTACAGCCAGTATGGAAAACTATTTGGCATTATCTATTAAAGTGTGATAAACACATTCCCTACAACTCAGCATTCCAGTCCCTGGATTATACTCAATAGAAATATATACATATGTGTACCAAAAAATATATATAGGAATCAGAGCAATATTATCTGTAATAGACATTGGAAACAAGTCAACTCCATCAATATTAGAACAATTTGTGGCATATTCCTATAACAGTATCATTCAGCAAGAATATTCAATGAACTACAGCTACATACAACAACATGGATGAATCTCAAACAGTACTAAGCAAAAGAAACTGAACACAAAAGAGTTTATATTTTATGATCCCACTTAACATAAAGTACAAAAACAGGTGAAACTGTATTTCTCGTCAGAAATCAAGATAGTTATTTTTGGAGATATGAGGGAAGTAATAATTGGGAGAAGCATAAGGAAAGGTGTAGGGTCTTCTGGGGTACTGGGTATGCTCTCTTTTAACCTGGATTATGACTACATGTATTAAATGGCAATAAAAGGTTTTTAAATGTGGAGTGCACACCCTCAGTATATGTTACATGTATTATGTGCTATTGTTATGAACATTATAAAACATGTAAAAAAACAGAAATCTGGAAAATATGGATAAAAATAAATATCTTAGATGTCTTGCTAATAACAGCAACAGCTTTATACTTTTATTAGAGTTTGGTGTATGTATGGGTGCTGGAAAATAGCATACTTATTTCTTCCAAGTGAAGCAAGTATACTGATCTTGGTGTTATAACATTTTGTTACTTTCACACACTGCCATACATTGCCTTATTTTCCCTTTGAGATGCAATCGCCAAGATGCTTATAATATTTAAATTTTATGCAGGCCTAGAGTGGTGAATATTAAGATTTGACAAACTATTTTTTTATTTTTCTATCATTAACATTTTAAGGCACAATATATGTATTTAGGGAAAGATTCAAACTTATTTCAAACAAGTCATCTCAGTAATTTTGACTTTGAGGAGATGATTTCTTATCAAACCTGACTGGATCACTAATTTTAAACCTGTACTGTGTCTGAAAAAGAATTTTAACAAAATAAAAAAAAGATCTGCTGTGCCATTTCTTCTTTTTCTCCTGTGATTATTAACTTAAATCTTGGTTTCTTCAAAGAAATCTTTTTTAAGTCACTTTATCTATTTTATGAGAATCAGATAATATATAAATATACTTAAAGTACAAGTAAATGGCAAATAATGCAACACACGGAGAGCAAATGAAAGAGAGCTCCACTCAATCTTCTGCAGTGTGGAACTCCCATCCCTCCTTAGGTGACAGAGAACTGACGGACTGAGTGAGCATGTTAATTGTTCTATTAGGTATTGGTAAGGTTTAATTTTTCTTCTATTTTAGGCTTAAAAGTAATTACAAAAGTTCTAGTATTTTTTTCCTATACCAGCAATAAATCATTTTACACACTTCACTCTGAAGAATACTGTCTTGGAGGGCAGCCAGCGAGCGGCCTGATGAAATCTTCAATTTAAGCAGCTCATCCACTGGTGGCTAAATGGAGGATGGATTTAAGGCAAAGAAACGGCTTGAGAGAGATAAGACTAGAAGCTATGTAACAGATAAGAGGTTGTGAGAGCCATGCAGGTCAGAGGTAATGGCAGCGTAAATAAGGCAGTGGCAACAAAAATAAAGTAGTAAAATACATTTCTGCCAGTGATGGAGCTAATGAGTAGCTTTATCCTCCCCATTCACTTTATCTCTACCAGCCTCTTTATCAAAGGAACTCAAAGAGCAACTTCTTTCAATTGGCAAACTATGTATTTGATATGGACACCTGATATTTTTTCAATTATATGGGTGATATAAAATTACATGTAAATAAGATCATTTTTAGAGAACTCTGCTACTTTGATCTAGAACATGAGTGAAAATAATATAATTACTTGAAAGAAGCCTCAAAACATATTTTCACAACATCCCTCATTACCACCGCTCCCCCCCCCCCACAAATTGTCACCTCTAAACCCTTCTTTTAATAGAAATTACGAAGCAGTTACCTCTGGCCACAAAGTTTCAAATAAATGCTCCAGTACCAAAACAAAGCAAAAATCCAAACAATAAACACATACTACATATATATATTTTTAAACTTTGTTAAATTAAATGTTATTTTTTAATTTGTGAAAATTGAAAAAAAAATCAAATATAAAAACTGATAGGTTTGGAGGGCTCCGGGAAAGGAACATCAAGATGGCCGACAGACCGCCATTCCAGGACTTCCCTGCCAAACAACACCAAGATGGCCGACAGACCGTCCCGCTGAACAATACCAAGATGGCCGACTGACCACCATTTTGGAACTTTCCGCACGTTGTAGGCTTTCCATCCTGTCTTGACCAGGGAACCTGCCAGAGAATGCTCCCAATAAAGGCTTTTTTACATTTATTTCTGACCTCATTTTCTTTAAATGCTTTTTTAAATTGTATTATTTTTGAGAGACAGAGTGCGAGCAGGGAAGGGTCATAGAGAGAGAGAGATACAGAATCGGAAGCAGGCTCCAGGCTCTGAGCTAGCAGTCAGCACAGAGCCCGATGCGGGGCTCGAACCCACAAACCATGAGATCATGACCTGAGCCGAAGCCGGATGCTTAACTGACTGAGCCACCCAGGTGCTCCTGACCTCAGTTTTCTGTATTGTCTCTGCGACTTCCCTTGCTCGTTCCCTCTGAACTACGGAACTTCGCCCTAGGGCTCTTTAATAAAGTGTGCTCTGATCTCTTTTCCCAGTCTCTCTGTTTTGTGACTTTCTCACTCCGCTGCTTTAACCTTACAAAAACTAAAGCAAGTTAAGAGTGCCTGGAGTGTCCAACTTCACTCAGGTCATGACTGCTTGTGAGTTCAAGCCCCATATCAGCTCTGCTGTCAGCACAGAGTGCACTTTGGATCCTCTGTCTGCAACCTCCCCCCTCCCCCCTCCCCTGCTCGCTCGCTCTCTCAAAACTAAATAACATTAAAACATTATTTTTAAAAACTGAGGCAAGTTAAAGATGTGCAAAACTTGAAAGTCTTCTGAAAAGCTTTTCATCTATTTCCTTATGAAAATGGGCTCTTTAACAAATCGGATTTCTGTTAAAAGTAATCAATTCAAGATCTACAACTCAACTTCTTGGCTTCAAATTCTCCTAAGTTCATTGTGAATTCCTTATTGCCAAGAGCCATCAATGTGTAATTGATGTCACTGATAAACTAGGCCAATGTGTCTCAGGAAAGTTTTAGAAAAATACATTACCAAATTGCATTTTACCTATATTAAATTTTTTTTAAAGTTTTCATTGACTTTGAAAAAACAAAGGCAAAGCCATTACATTTTACTGGTTAAATCCAAAACTCCTATATTCTTATTGTCAAAGTAAAGTATCCTCAAAATTTAAAAGAGCACCCATGTACTTCTAGTATGGAATTTCATTGTGCTATTTAGACAGGAACCAGGTATGAAAGGCTGACACCAAGTAAATATGATATGACAAATTTAATTCTCCTTTCCTATACCCTTCTATTCTCTTCAGATCAACTCAGGAGATACGAGTAGTAATTCTGAAGTGCAGAGTACATGGGATGTCCTAAAGCCCACGGTGTAGAGGATGATACAACCTCCCCACATCTGACTCAGACCCATAAAATCATCCCAGGATCAACTTAACATTATAGGAATTTTCTAAAAATCGAATGAACAGAGTCCAGATCAAATTCCCTTTGTCTTCCCCAAAGTAAATCTATATATTCAAAAGTCAGATCAAATCCAGATCATTTTTTTCTCCATTCATTCTGCTGTAACATTTGTTGACAGATCTGATACTTGGACATAGGCTCCCACCAGTGTAGCAATCAAGCAATTTAATTCAAGTTACTTAACTACTCAGTAAGACAATGAATATATGCAGACACAAACATGACCAAACGTCCCGAGTGCATCTTTTTCATGGGCAGAAAGCTCTGTTTAGGTCTGTATTACGTAAATAACTTAATTCAAGCACCGTGAAGCCTAAAAGATAAATGTTAGGTTTCAAATATCTAAAGTTACTATATGAAAAATAGTAACCATCTGTTTCCACAGAGGGCCAAACAAGATGAAATATACTCACTATAGAATACAAAGAATGTAGGTTAGATGGGTTTTTTTTTTTTACAATAAAGTTTAATTCTAGGAAAAATGAATCTTGACAATCAAGAACTGCTTTCTCTGAAAAATCTATTAATAAAACAAGAGATTCAACTAATGGCCTTGATGGATTAAGTATAATTCTGTATCACTGTAGGACTCAAAAACTATCTTCTATAAGACTCTGTATCACTACAATTATAGAATTCAATTTGTTTGACGAGGTTTCTCTAGCTAATTATGCTCAAGCTAAGAAAAAATTATGAAACCAGCACTTATGTAAGTATACTTTACATTACCAAAGTGGTAGTACACCGCTAATGCTTTTTAGAATCCAGAAGAGTTATACAGCAAGTAGGAATAAAATTCAGAGTAAATATAATACACATATCTAGTCCTCCTACTTGACACCAAAGGCTTCTACTATGCTTCAACTTTATTTTTTTTTTAATTTTTTAATGTTTTATTTATTTTTGATACAGAGACAGAGCATGAGAGGGGGAGGGGCAGAGAGAGAAGGAGACACAGAACCGGAAGCAGGCTCCAGGCTCTGAGCTAGCTGACAGCACAGAGCCTGACGCAGGGCTCGAACCCACGAATGTGCGATCTGACCTGAGCCGAAGTCAGAGGTTTAACCGACTGAGCCACCCAGGCGCCCCTAAACTTTAAATAGGAAATTTACTCAACTCTGAGAATATTTGTCAAAGTACTGGTAAAAATGAAACTTTACTTAGCAGAAATGTTTCATCAAAGTTGATATAACTTTTTTTTTCTAACTTCTTTATCTGTTCTTGATACAGAACTAAAGTCAACTTCTTTGTTTTTCTTCAGTTTCAACTCTTATGGTTGTGTGAATCAGAGATACGGTGATAAACTATACATATAACCAACCAATTTCAGGCAATAAGCAATAGCATGCCACTGGGTTCAATAGCTTTCCTCAATTGGAAAGCAACTTATTTGTTCATGGTTAAAAACAGTGGTCCTGCCATTCAATTAAATATCTAATTCTCATTATCAGATTATATAATAATCTGAACACTTCACACATTTTAATAAAGATTTTTATATACACTAGCAGTTATTATAAAAATACATGAAATGAAAAAGAACAGGAAACATTAATAATTGTGCTTATGCTGGGGTTGTGGATGATTGTTTTTACAATTAAAAAAAAGAAAGATTCCTCTTTTTCTTCTGAAGATCTTAGTGGGACTATCAGGAGTTAAGAGTTGTGAAAAACTGGGGCACCTGGGTGGTTCAGCTCAGTTGGGTGTCCAACTTCAGCTCAGGTCATGCTCTCCCTGTTCAAGAGTTAGAGCCTTGCCCTGGGCTCTGTGCTGACCGCTCAGAGCCTGGAGCCTGCTTGGATTCTATGTCTCCCTCTCTCTCTGCCCCTAGCCTGCTCACACTCTTGTCTCATTCTCTCAAAAATAAACAAACATTAAAAAGGGGTGGTTCAGTTGGTTGAGCATCGACTTTGGCTCAGGGATGATATCACGGTTCATGGGTTCAAGCCCAACGTTGGCTCTGTGCTGACAACAGAGCTTTGGAGCCTGCTTCGGATTCTATGTTTTCTCTGCCCCTCACATTTTGTCTGTCTTTGTCTCTCTCAAAAAGAAATAAAACATGAAAAAAATTAAAAAAAATTTTTTTAAAAGCTGTGAAAAGCTAAACCAAAGTCTGACTGGATAGGTGACATTACATAAAGCAGGTTGAAAAGTTCTGAGCAGATAAGTTCTCAGATAAGATATACTAATAGGAATTCTTTACATTTTCTGACTATCTTTCAAGGTAAAAGGATCAGAAAGAAAAGTAATTTAAATCTATATCTGATTATCTGCAACTTACTTTCAAATTCATCAGAAATAAGACACTGATGGATAAACATGGGAAAACCCAATTATAGCAAAATGTTAATTACAGAATCTAAGTGGTGGATAAACAGGTGTTCACTGTAAATTCTTCTTTTCTGTATATTAAACGTCTGTCATAATAAAACAGAAAAAATATCTGAAGTACACACACTTCTACAGGAAAATATAAATTGCAGAGTACGCTGGAAGTTGTGTAGGGAAATAAAAGTATTACAGTAGCTGAGTTTTATGAAAATCAGCTTGAATTACATGAATACTATTCTGTTAAAAAATTAATTTTTGTATATACTATTTGAAGTAATAGATTCTTACATCCATGTAGCATGGCTAGTCTCCAAAGTTGACTCCTGGCACGCTGCAGTAATCATGCCCTTGGGTAGCCCTGTCCTTTGAATTTGGGCTGGCTCTATGACTTGCTTTTGACCAAAAAACCTACATAACTTTAAAGACTAGATATTAATAAGCCTTGCAGATTCTAAAACTTTGGTGGTTTCTTTCTTTTAAAGTACTAAGCTGCCATTTAAGAAGTCTAACAACTCTAAACCACCATGCTGGAGAGGTCACGTATACGTGCTCACTTTGACATTCCTAGCTAAGTCCAGCCTGCCAGCCATCCAGACAGGTACCAGACAAGTAAAACTGTCTGACCTTCTGGTCGAGTATTACCAAGTGACAATGGAGAAGAACTGCCTGATCTAAGCTCTGCCCAAATTTCTGACCCACAGTAATGTGAAATATAACATGACTGCTGTTTTAAGCCACTAAATTTTGAGTAATTAAAAAAAACCAGAATAGATAAATAAGGTACCTTAAACAATAATTATTTAGGTATAAACTGATCCATTCTCAATTAACTGAAAAATAAAAAAGAACTCTAAACTCGAGGCTTGGAAGGAAAGGATAAAAAGATTTTAAAAGGCTAAATAGGAATTATCTCTGCTAACTATTCAAATACACAAATTCCATTGTATTTTAAAAACTCAGCTAAGCCACAAATAGAAAACATTATGCCAAATATCCATTAAAGTTTAAGACCATTTCTTTTTTAATTTTTTTTAATGGCTTTTATTTGTTTTTGAGAGACAGAGACAATGAGAGCAGGGGAGGGTCAGAGAGAGAGAAAGACACAGAATCCGAAGCAGGCTCCAGGCTCTGAGCTAGCCATCAGCACAGAGCCCGACGCGGGGCTCGAACCCACGAACTGCGAGATCATGACCTGAGCCAAAGCTGGACGCCTAACCAACTGAGCCACCCAGATGCCCCTAAGACCATTTCTTAAACCATTCATTTTTTACATTTTGTGTGATATTTATAGAAGTGTCAGATATAATTTTTGCTATTTAAATTCATATTAAATCTATTGCCTGACATTCTGTTAATGATCTGCAACTCCCTCCTAAGTTGTTGCCTTATTAAAGAGTAGAGCATGAACTGAACCTAAATGGGAAAATGTTATAAGCTTCTGAGGTTTGGTTTTCATTTATTTGCTGGGGAAAATTTTACAGATCACAAACTTGTGTGTTACCTATCATTTAACACAATACTTGATACAGGCAAAACAAAGAACAAAAAACAAACCAAAAAAACCCCCCAAAACCCCAAAGTTCTAGGACTACACACATAATAGGCATTTGATAAACACTGATGGAGTAAATATTTTTTAAAATCCTATATTCAGCTTATCAATTTTAATTATGTGAGTAGGCACACCTAAATAACAACATAGTCATCAATACCCTAAGTTTATACTAGTTTTAAGAAAAAGAAAAAATCCCTTCTAACTAGCTGTATGAATTAAAACTGTAATTCTTACATGTCTTAGAACTAAAAATTTAGAAGTTATTAAATTACTTCCTTTATTAGTCTTCTATTTCTTTTACATGTATGTTACTAGAATTTCTGCGTGCTACTGAAATGATCAAACTATTCCTTTCATCCAGTAAAGGCAGGAAGAAAAAAGGGAGACATTAGACTAGTTTGACTAAACTGAAGCATCCATTTGTAACTTGAAGCCTCAACAATATATAAAAGTACAAATTGGAAAGATTCAATCCCTGGAGATTAAAAAGCTATCACAATTTCTTAACTTTAATGTAGTTCAATTTATCTTTTTTTTTTCTTTACAATAGGAGACCACATAAATCAATTGTGTATTTATACAAAGGAATTCCACATAGCAATGGAAATGAACAAACTAAAACTCTAAAAATCTTGCAAATATAATGCTGAGCAAAAGAAGCCACATACAAGAGCCATACAGAATGATTTCTAATCAATTTTCAAACACCATATGTTACTCTGTAAACAAAATTTATAATAAATTAAAATTTTTTCATTAAGAAGTTAACACCACAAAAAAAACATTACAATCTTAACAGATGATCAAAAAGGTCTAAAGTAATCAAGTACCATAGTAACCAAGGAAAGCCATTATGTATGTTTACATACCATTTTAAAGTGGGTTATTGTATATCTAGGAAGAAAATATTACTGTTTGCTACCAGTCTGCTTATATTACCTACCAAGGGTAGAACATTGGCAACACATTACTACAGTAATAGGAACAAAGTTAAACACCTTAAATTAAATTTCATTGTTTCAATGAGAAACCTCCATGGAAAGATAAAGATTTGAAGGTCTCTAATAATATTTTATTTGCAGATTTAAAATATCCAAATCCTTGAATAATTAGAACTAACCCCTTCAGGCATGTCATACATAAAGCAATGACTTTAAACTCTGTTACAAAAGACAAAGTGAATTTATCCACTGGTTCATATTATTTTCAAATTACTCAAGTATATAACAGCATAAGATTCTACCCAAGCCAATTTCCTCACTGTTCTGCAGATAATGCTGACTTTGTCTGGGTCTGAAATGACTTCACCCACCTTTAGGATCCCTCTATAGGTCTCACCTCCAAGAAGTTCTTCCTTTTATTCAATACAGAACCTTTTCTTCCTTAACTCTTGTAAGCCTCACCTCTCCCATTTAGTACTTAATGTGTAGCAGTTGGACTTTTTTCAATCGTTCTTGTAGACTATTAACCAAATATAGCTGTCAGCCTCTTCGTGATAGATAATATTTCATACTTTTTAATCTCCCATAGTACCTACTATGATAGGTACATCAAGCACATATAGACATCCCAGTAAGTACTGAATAAAAAAAAAAAATCGTTGTACTGTAGTTGTGAGGAAAAAGCAGCACTGCTCTAATGTATGAAGTATATGAGAGTATGAAAGAGTTTACATGCCCTTCTTTTAATTACTTCAAGGAGAAAGTTTCAGTTTTTAATACCTAACACCACCCCAATATTTAAACATAATTCATTTAAGATAAACTTAAGAATTTTCCTTTACACAATTTTCTATTGAGTGATATAAAATTTTATTTTAAAATAAACTTATCTAAATCTAGGTCATTTTATAGTGTAGAAAGTAAAGATGTTCTCAAAAAAATAAAATGAAGGGGGTATGTCAAAGAACACAAGAGCCACTGAAAGAGCTCTCAATGGTCAAAGTTGAAACAATCTAAGCAACAAAATTAAGTAGTAATGGATTATAACCTAAAGTATAAAATACCCATGAGTCCATACTGATATGATAGAATATATTAAGTTATGTAGGAGAAAGGACAATGTCCTGGATAGAATTCCAAATAAATTAGGCAGATACACTGACTTCAAAGAGGTAGATCCCAATTCCTTAAGTGTGGGTTGTGCATAATGACTCCCTTCCGAAGAATATAGTATGGAAGGGTGGGAAGGAACAATTTTACAGCAGAGATCTAACAAGCACTACCTGAGCCAAGTGACTGAGGTCCATATCAGGTTATAAATCACATTACTATTAGGTACACATGTTCCCATGTATATATGTAGGTATGTATGGTGTTATGAAAATGGTACTTATATCTTTGTGGTCTTCCTCTCCCAACCTATAATCTTGGTCTAATCATGAGAAACATCAGACAAGGACATCCTATAATATATGCAACCAAATCCTCAAGATTGTCAAGGTCATCAAAAACAAGGAAAAACTGAGACACTGTCACAGTCAAGAAGAACCTAAGTAGACATGATAACTGGGTGTGATCCTGGAACAGAAAAAGAACAATAGATTTAAAAACTAAAGAAACCTGATAGACTTCAGTTAGTAATAATGTATCAACACTGATTTGTTACTTGTAACAACTGTAGCATACTAATATAAAATGTTAGTAACAGGAGAAGCTGTAAGGGAGACTGGGGGAATGTGGGAACTCTTTAAAACTGTTCTAATAGTGTACCAATTTTAAAAAGTCATTCTAAATAAAATTATTAAGTAAAATAGTACCAGGTGTAGTGGAATGAAAAATATAATTAAGGTAGTACTCAATGACTAAAGTTTGGAAAACGAACACTTTCAAGGAAACGTTTTGGAAAAAACAAGGTTTTCACAAAGTCTAATCAACTCACTGCATACTAGTTATAGCATTTCCTCATCCATAAAATGGAAAGAATATACCTATACCACAAGACTGTTGTGAGGATTAAATCAGATCATAATAACTGCTTTATAAACTGTATAGCTCTGTATAAATGTCAATCATTATAAGGAGGAATATAACACATAATTTGGAAAAAGATGGATATTGAAAGAAAGTTAAGGTACTCTTCTGTTTTATGGTATTTGTGTAAAAAAAAAGCCACATAAAAACTAAGTATAAGTGTCTAAAATTACTTCATGTTTTTAGCTATGTACGGTCTTGAGTTGCCAAATAACTGCTTTTATTAGTGATTATATTTTTATTATTGTAATTTCTCACTTTTTACAATCAAATCATAATAAAGATGTATTTTAAGTAATTAAAAAAAGGAGTAAGACCAAACTCTAGTGTCTAGCAACAGACACTAAGAGATAAAATCATAAGGAAAAAAAGGAAGTGATTAGTTTCCACCTTATCTGCAGTTTTGCTTTCTGCAGTTTGTTACCACAAACATCGTTTGAAATAGTAAATGGAAAATTCCAGAAATAAACAATTCATAAATTTTATATTACGCACCATTCTGAGTAGCCTGATGATAAATCGGGCCTTCCTACTTTGACCAGCCGGGAATGAGAATCATCCCTTCGACCAGCAAACCCATGCTGTATATGGTACCCATCTAGTAGTCATGTACAGTATGATTGTATATACTAGAAAAAACATAGTATATATACGGTTTGGTGCTGTTCATGGTTTCAGAAATCCACTGGGGGACTTAGAACCTACCCCCTGCTGATAAAGAAGGATGACAGTACTAAAAAGTCAGAATTGAGAGGTAAGTTTAGAGGGAACAGACCGTAATTGGGATGCACATTATGAAGGAGCTTCTGGAGTGGCTGACAAAGTTCTATTTCTTATTCTGGACTGAGGTTACAAGGCCATTCACTTCATAATAATTTACTGAGCTATGCATTTGTATGTTTTTTCTGAATCTGTTTTAGTTTTGTAATAAAAAAGAAAGGAAATAGGCTTCCAAAATAAATACACTGTAAAAAGAACATTTAACAATCCAAATACAAAATCTTAAAGAGAAAATTTAGTTCTTTTATTATAAAAATCAGTACATCAAAAAATGCTGGTTCTAAATGATGTGAGACAAAACTACCTAAGTTTCAAAACCAGTATGAAAATGAATGTTTACTTCAAAATCTGAATCTCCACTCTATCATTTACCAGTTTTCTTAAATCAATAACTCTCTATTCAGAAGATAAAATAAGACTTCCCTCCCAGGGTGAGTGGAAAGAATAAATGGAATAAATACAAACATGGGTTGAAAACCAAAATGGTAGACAAATGTAATTTGTATCTTCCACTGAAGAAGAGATGAACCAGAAATCTGAATTGCCATCACAAAGCAGACTCCTAGAAGTACAACCTATATATAGTCTTCTCCCACACCTCTCATCCAGTCCCCTTAATGATTTTGTCATTTAGTACCATGCAATAAATTCCTTTCTGCTCAAACTAGCTAGAAAAGATTCTGGGTTTCTGCAGCTAAATGGGATACCTAATTGTTCTAACTATTTTTCCCAAACATAATTCATTAATCCTCTTCCATTAATTTGAAATGTGACCTTCATCATATGCCAAATACTTTATATATTTAAGTCTGTTCTTTTAAAAAATATTTCCCCTGTTTATTCAACTGCCAACACCACACTTTTTTGATTACTATAACTTTATATAATCATTTGTATGTATTTGGATAAATGCCCAGGCCTGTCTTGATCACTATTCTATTCAAATCCACCAGTTGACTGTTATAATTCACTGTGAAGATTCAAATTTTATTATTTGCTAAATTACAGAAGTTGATATCCCTCAAGTTAATGCAAGTAATGCCCTCAAATGTGTCTTATATTAAATAGCTCCACCATAGGAGAGCCCTTAGGCTCTCTTAAGAAAAGGACCACTTTATGAAAATGATCAAAGAAAACATGACAAACAATATAACAAATATCTAGCATTTGTTCCTTATATGATGCACTCTAAGGACACAATATCACTCATGGTATACATGCCAAAAAATGCACAGTATCACTCATGGTATACATGCCCAAAAATGCACATCCTAAATCCAATCAAGATACAGTTATCAGATAAACCCAAATTGGCAGACATCCTATAAAATAAATGGCTGGTAATCTTCAAAATCTTAATGTCAGAAGAAGAAAACAAAGACCCAAGAATGGTTTAGTTCCAGAAAAAGTGAGTCGGGAAGGGGGGCGGGGGGCACACAGAGAGAGGGAGACAGGGGATCCAAAATGGGCTCTACACTGACAGCAGACAGCCTGAGGTGCAGCTCAAACTCACAAACTGTGAGATCACGACCTGAGCTTCACTGACTGAGCCACTTAGGTGCCCCAAGATACATAAAAATTTAAATGCAATGAATGATCCTGAATTGGAACAGAAAAAAAATGCTATACAGAACTGGTAACATTTTAATAAGGTCTACAGATTTAAAATAGTATGCACACATTTCCTGATTCTGATCACTGTTCTATAGTTGTGTAAGCGAATACCCTTATAATTAAGAAATGTTCGTTGAGGTATTTAGGTCTAAAGGATTATATTTGCAACTTACTTTCAAATGGTTCAGTAGGAAAAAGATGTATGTAGAGAAAGAACAATAAAGCATATGTGGCACAATGTTAACAAGTGTGAATCTGCATGAAGAATATTCAGTGGTTCTTTTCCGTATATTTGAAATTGTTGCAAAATAAAAAAGTTAAAGAGAATAAGAGAAATAATGCATTTTAGAAACACTTCCGTACACACAAACATGGAATTCATGAAGTTTTTACTTTTCTCCCAAGTTCTAAATATATCAAAAACAAGTACAATGGAGACACAAGTACAACATACGGTCTCTATTCTCAAGGAGTTTCCACTTAGCTGGAGTGACAAAAGCAAATATCCAATATTTTTCATAAGAAATGTCATAAAATAGGATAAGAGTAGCTATCAAATGAGTGACAGAAGCAATGAAGTGCTAGGAATTTAGAGGAAAAAAAGGTCATGATGGACAAGAATGGTCCCACAGAAAGAAAAGACACTAGATTCAGGTCTTTTTTCTCTTTTTTTAATGATCAGTTATTCTGATCTCTTTTCTTTCAACCAATTAAAAAATTATTTTGTTTTTTATTTATTTTTGAGAGACAGAGACTGTGCGAGCAGGGGAGGGGGCGGAGAGAGAGAGAGGGAGATACAGAATCCGAAGCAGGCTCCAGGCTCTGAGCTAGCTGTCAGCACAGAGCCTGATGTGGGGCTTGAACCCACGATTTGAGATCATGATCTGAGCCAAGCCGGATGCTTAACTAACTGAGCCACCCAGGCGCCCCTAGATTCAGGTCTTGAAATCTAAGTAAAACCTGCCTAAACAGAAAAGAGAAAGAACATTCCAAAGGAGAATATCTGTAGATAAATGAATGCGTAATAGAGATGGACTACACAGTCTGTTAACATGGGAGAATGAAAGCCAGGGCCAGAAAGGAAGGCTGGAGCCAAATCATGGAGAGCATTGAATTCTACCCTGAAGAAAATTAGATTTCATACTATAGGCAAGAGCCAACCACTAAATGATTTTGACATATTATTATTAATACAAATAATTTCTACATTTCTGTCTATAATCTGATTCACTCAACTTGACAATTCCTAAAAAGAACCTTTTCCTTTTGTGCTAATGAATCTTTTGCTTCCTCTATTTGAATGCCTGCTGATCCAGGGCTTACCAAACACAATTTAATACCAAACATTTATTAAATGCTTATTTGGGAGTCAGGCAAGCCAGGGAAGCTGACTTAGCACCAACCATATAGTCCTTAAAAAGGACCATTTAAATCAACACCACTGACACTGTTATAACTGGTATTGTTCAAACAGAAATTATGGGGCGCCTTGGTGGCTCAGTTGGTTAAGCTTCCGGCTTCGGCTCAGGTCATGATCTCATAGTTCGTGGGTTTGAGCCGCACATCGGGCTCTGTGCTGACAGCTAGCTCAAAGCCTGGAGGCTGCTTCGGATTCTGTATCTCCCTCTATCTCTGACCCTCCCCTGCTGGTGCTATCTCTCTCTCTCAAAAATAAATAAAAAACATAAGGAAAAAAAATTATTTTAATTAATTTAGTTTTATGTAGTATATCTCTTTTACCTATGAAATATTAAAATGCAAATATTTTCTCATAAACTTCATTAGGTATAGGGATAGATTTTTATTTTATTAGTGTTGATCTGTCAACACAAAGTTTTCATTAAGCATTTTAATTCAGAATCATGTATCAGTGATCACATCTGGAAGTATTTTTTGTTGCACATAAGCCAAACTTACACTGAATTCATACTACAGGGTCAAGTTTATAAATGACAAATCGTAATCTAAGATGCCAATTTTGTAAATTCTGTATGAATCATCTTTTTTGAGAACCCTTCATTATATTTCCAACACCCTTCCCCTTAGAAGAATCAAATTACCTCAGCACCTAATACACCAAAGGAAAAGGCCTAGAATCAAAGTAGTTTTTTGATGATTATAAAACAAAATAGCAATTTAATAGGAATAACTGAGTTGAATATTTATGATTTCTATAAGCATAGGGTGTGGTAACAGGAAGAAGTATAATATTAAAGGTTCTCATAATCTGAGCATTTCATGACTATCTGTTCAAAAGAACATTTATCTACGTTTACTGCTAACTTGTACCTGTCCCTAACAATACTAGATTACTGTAAAAGACTGTTCGAAAAATTCTCCATTTCTGTTATCCTTGGTGGGAAAAGAACAATTATAGCAAGCCATTCAGCAGGGGTCAGCAACTACTGCCCAGAAGTGAAATCCAGTCCCACCACCTGTTTTTGTAGGACCAGGAAAACAGGAATTATTTTTTTACATTTTTAAATAGCTGAAAAACAAATTCAAAGAAGAGTATTTCAGGACACATGATAATTATATAAAACTGTGTCCATAAATAAAGTTTTATCAGAATGGTGCCCCACCCATTCTTCTAGGTATTGTGTGGCTTCTTTATAAAAACAACAGAGTTGAATAATTCTTCCAGAGACCATTTGGCCCACAAAGCCTGATATATTTACTATGTGGCCACTTACAGAAAAGGTTTGCCAATACTTGCCATATAGCACAGTAGATAAGAGATTAAGCCTTAGGCACTGAAATCAGACCAACCTAGATTCAAGATCTATATATGCCACTAGTTACATAGCTTGTCCAGTCACTAAATGGCTCTAAAACTCAGATTTCTAAATTTTTAAAAGACAGAAATAGTATCTACCTCAGAAGACAGTTACAAGGATTAAAACGGATAAACACATGTAAAGTGCTTAGCACGATACCCGATATAGAGTAAGGACAAATATTAGAGAATGTTCTTACATTTTTATTATTCTCATCATCACACAGAGTTGTAGGGGAATCTTTCCTTACCAAACTATTGGGGTCCAGGCCTTCTTCTTACTATATTACACAGCACAAAAGTACAGCACTTATCCTTGTTCTAATTTTTTCCCTCTCTAGCTCCAGGAAATAAAAATCACAACAAAACACGCAATAAAGACCTTTAAAAAATACAAGGTGGCTACAGCTTGATTCCTCCTCTTTTCCACCCATCTTCTCTCCTGAAAGGTTACTTTCCTTTCCACACATAAATATACATAAAAGGAGTTTATATTAATCTGTGATTCTAGACTTTATGGCCATCCTGTATAACTATTTCTACAGGCAATGATACCATTCATTATAATACAAGTAAAATCTACATAATGTTCAAGTGACCTGTGTTATATTAACTTTAATTACAGCTATGTTAAGACATTTGGTTTGTTTAATAATGACAAACCAAATTTATTCAAGTTCAGACAAACTGTACTGTATATAATATAGATTCAAAATGTTTTCATTTCAGATCCTATGGTAAAAAAAGGACTACCAAAGAAAGATAAATTATGTCTATTGGGCTACAAAGAAAAAAAATAAACTTACCTTTATTATATAATTTTTTAAAAGATTTAATGTTTATTTATGAGACAGAGAGAGAAAGAAAGAGGGTGAGCAGAGGAGGGGCAGAGAGAGAGGGAGACACAGAATCCAAAGCAGGCTCCAAGCTCTGAGCTGTCAGCACAGAGCTTGATGTGGGGCCCGAACTCACAAGCCATGATTTCATGACCTGAGCTTAAGTTGGACACTTAACCAACTGAGCCATCCAGGCACCCCTATTTTATAATTTTTAAAAATGTTTATTTTTTTTGAGAGAGAGAGAGAGAGAGAAAGAGAAAGAACGCACATGACTAGGAAAAGGGCAGAGAGGGGGAGGCATGGAATCCAAACAAGATCCAGGGTCTGAACTGTCTGCAAAGAGCCCAATGCCAGGCTCAAACCCATAAACCATGAGATCACGACCAGAGCCAAAGTCATATGCTCAACTAACCGAGCCACCCAGGGGCCCCAAAAATAAACTTATCTTTAAATGATACTTATTGGAAAGTGTTATATCATACTATTTTAAGTTTTTAAAGATTTAATAGCCATAAATAACTATTTATTGGGTTTTAACTTCATAAACCAACTTAAAAATTGACATACCCTGAGCCCAGCTATATGACCCTGAGCAAGTTATTGAGCCTAAGACATAGGTTCCTCATCTATAAAGTGGGGATAATAATACTAACTCCTTCATAAGCTTACTATGAGATTAAATGAGTCAATATATAGAAAGAACTTGGAGCAGAACCTGATACAGAGATGTGTTCAATATATGTTACTCAAATTACATATTTGTTTTATTAAATTGCTACATTTTGATGGAAATGCTTTCACAGTTACAATTCCTAGGTAGCCTGTGGCCAAGAAAAACAAGCTGAAAATTAGCATAGATCACAAAATCTTCAGAAATTCAACTCTACTGATGGAAATCAGAATACAGGTATTCCACAGGGTGCCTGGGTGGCTCAGCTGGTTAAGCATCCAACTTTGGCTCAGGTCATGATCTCATGGTTCGTGAGTTCAAGCCCCATGTCGTGCTCTGTGCTGATATCTCAGAGCCTGGAGCCTGCTTCAGATTCTGTATCTCCCTCTCTCTCTCTCTCTGTCCCACCCCCACTCACGCTGGTCATGTGTGTCTCTCTCTCTCTCAAAAAAAACGAATAAATATTTTAAAAAAAAATACAAGTATTCTTCACTTAATAGGAAATTTACATGGACTTCAAATTTTAAATTAAGTCATACACAAATCTAAAGACCATGGTCTTCCAAACTTGGGAATTTAGGGAAGCACTACATACCACTGCCATGTTGCTATTCCAGTCAGTAATTAGAGGATGTAATTCACTTCCTTCATCTGGACCATCCCTAGGGAACCACCAGGCAATCCATGGAGAAAAGGGGTGGCAACGACCTGGACTAAAAGACTACACAGTGGTAGTTTTGAGTGGGCCATCATTTGCTGCCTCTCTCCCCTGCAAAGCACGGGAAATTTCAGTCTTTTGCTTTATGTGCTATTTTCTCCCACAAAAGATTGAATAACAGGCATGCCAATATTATTATATGAGTGTCTGCAAAAACACTAAAAATGCCAAAAAAGAAAAATTTAAAATGATCCTTTAGGTATGGATTTAGAAATGTTATGATATTTAGAGCCAAACTGCTGAATTTGAGGATTGTTGTCTCTACAAAGTGTGAGTCTGAATTAGAGCCACAATTTCTGAAATCATCTTTTCAATTGAGAGAGAATTCAAGCAAAAAAGGTGTGACCAACAAATAACATATTTGAATAAAGAAATGAAATTTGCCTTGACAACCACAAATTAACACTTATGAACATAAGCATTTACACTGAATTCACAAAAGATTATTGTTTCTAGCTTAGTGTATAGCAAGGGCCATAAGCAGTTACCTTTGAAATACTTATTTCCTTACTCATGTCTACACAATGCTGGCATTTCTATTCTAAATACTAGCAACCGTATCTTCCCAGCCATTGTTCATCTTATTAAGAAATGATACCCTATCAAAATTGTTTTTTTGAGCCTGGCACAAAAGGTGTTCCATGTAACAGTTGCCACTACTTTGTAAAAATGGTCTCCTTCCATGCTTCCACAACAATACAGATGACTTTTGTTTCCCTAACACATTCACCATGTGACTAGTAAATGACAGACCTTAGATTCCCTAAGCTTGATTCCTCCTCTTTCCCACCCATCTTCTCTCCTGAAAGGTTACTTTCCTTTCCAATGCTACTTTTCTTTTATAAATAAAAGTCCCTAGACCCCTTAGAGGACCTCACTCTACTTTACTCTCTAACCTCTCATACAACAGACTAGGAGATAACAGCATTTTATCTCCCCACCCCACCACGTATGATTACTCTGAAAGTGTCTTGTTAACTTTTTTCCTTTACTTGAACTAGGCTCTACCTAACTAACCTTCATTACTATCATCAACCAACTTCCCCGTCACTCCCCAACTTACAAAGAATTTTAATGTTTTACTATCTCCCTTGCCTTTTTGGTCATCATCAATCTGAGTGACTTTCAGATCCACGTGAACAACCTATAGCTGCTCTCCTTAAGGAGAAGATACCCAACTACAATGTCTTTATCTCCAACACCCATATGATCCACCTCTGTGACCACTCTGGACCTTATCACCCAAAACAGTTAAACATCTGAAATCTTAAAATTCATTACTGTGGCCTATAACTCGCGTTCTTACCCTTCAGCTCTTTCACACTTTTTTTAAACCTCATGGAACTTTGGTATTATGCTCCTCCGTTTTCTCCCTACCTGTAAGCTTTCTCTTGGCTTCAATCCTTTCCCTATCCAGCCTAGGTACCCAAGATACATCCTTCAACCACTCTCACTGTATTATCTTCAACTTTGGTCTCTAGCTTTTTTCACACCATTCTCCTCTCTAAAGTTTTGTCCTTCCATTACTAGCATACTGCAGACAGAGTAGGCATGGGGGATACTCAACATAGAGGTCACCACCAAATCCACAGCCATCAAACTCACCTGCGTCTCTACATTTCCCAAGTCAACTCCTACTCCCATTAACCTCAGTAACTATTTCAAATCTTCACAATTCCCTTCCAGCTTTCAACTCCACCACTTCTCGTACTTTAAGAATGTGTCGGCACTGTGGGCACCTGGATGGCTCAGCCAGTTGAGCATCCAACTCTTGATTTCAGCTCAGGTCATGATCCCAGGGTATTGGGATCAAGCCCTGCATCAGGCTCCATGCTGAACGTGGAGTCTGCTTAAGATTCTTTTTCCCTCTGCTCCTCTCCCCTGCTCATATACTTCTTCCTTCCCGCCCTCTCTCTCCAAAGAATAAAGAAAAAAAAAAAAGAATAAAAAAATGTGTCCTCACTTCTTCTTTCAAAAGAAAACAGCAGGGCGCCTGGGTGGCTCAGTCAGTTAAGCCTCCAACTTCAGCTCAGGTCAGATCTCACGTTCGTGGGTTCGAGCCCCGCATCAGGCTCTGTGCTGACAGCTAGCTCAGAGCCTGGAGCCTGCTTCTGACTCTGTGTCTCCTTCTCTCTCTGCCCCTCCCCCTCTCATGCTCTGTCTCTCTCTGTATCAAAAATAAATAAAACATTGGAAAAAAAAAAGAAAACAGCAGACTTCAGGAAGAATACTCTCAATATTAGCATCTTTACATCCTTTTCTCCAAACTCAATGAAATAGTGTCTTTGGTTAAATACTAATCCTCTCTCAGTGCACCCCTACCACCATCTGTAGGGACTGTATGTCCGTTATACATGTCCTGCCTGTCTCACATTTAACCTATTTACTGGTCATTTGCTTTCAGCATATAAATATATTCACATCTCTATCAACTCAAAGAATCCATGCTTAATTTTAAGTCAGATGCCCAACCCCCCCACCCCCCACTAGCTCCCAGAATAAAGCTCTGGTAAGGAGTAAGCTGCCTTGTTCCAACATTTTCACTCTCCATTCACCACCTACCATGTAGCATAATGGTCTCTACAGTTCCACTAAAGTCACTAATAGCCTAATTTAATCATCACAACAACCCTATAAACTAGATAAAAGTTTTATCCTCATTTCACAAATGAGACACAGAACATTAAATAACCTGAGGACATAAAATAGTAATTGAGGGGGCCAGGATTTATACTCGCACTGTGACTCTCTCTAGAGCCCGGACTCTTAACCACTATGCTAATATAAGTACATATAACACATATTCAAACTACAAGCACATATATTATTCCTCTAATTCAATCTTACAAATCCTGGCTAAAGGAGGTTGGGGGTGGGGAGAGGGAAATGGGCACTTCTTGAATTATTTCCAGAACTGTAATGTTGTCGATAGCTAATGATACACTTAATGGCTTAAATGACATTTATTCACTATTCTGATATATGCTCACTGGTTTCTTCTGAAGTGCCAGTAAATGATTACTTTCAAATTTTTATTTCTCAAGGTAAAATATGTTTCCTAGATATTTAAAACTACTTATTTATAGAAAAGCTCTACAATTTGTGTTGCATTTACATTATACACCTTCCTTTCTTTCTAAAGTCTACTGTTTTTAATTTACTGTTGGGAATTTTCATTAAAAAATACATTATTGGGGCACCTGGGTGGCTCAGTTAGTTAAGCTTCTGGCTTTGGCTCAGGTCATGATCTCACGGTTCATGGGTTCGAGCCCCACATCAGACTCTGTGCTGACAGCTAGCTCAGAGCCTGGACCTGCTTTGGATTCTGTGTCTCCCTCTCTGTCTGACCCTCCCCTGCTCAAGCTGTCCCTCTCTGTCTCTCAAAAATAAATAAAAAACATTAAAAATTAAAAAAAAATACATTTGGTTACGTAGATACCTTAAATATATCTTTGCAAACAGAACTGTTATCACTTGCTGGCAAAAGAGGACTTATTATTTTATTGCCTACATTTACCTATTTTGGGTTTTCTTCACCATCAATCATTTTTCTATTAATAAGTTAAAAAGACCCAATTTACTTTCTTAAGCCAACATTTACTCAGATTCTTCTAGCATGGCTGCTTTTCACAGATTCTTGCACAGCTCTTTTATGGATTTATTCTATTGCCTACAAAAACAGTATATATAATAAGTGTAATTTATTTTTTCAAAGTAGAGACGCACTCATACTAATCTCTATAAAAAATGGGACTTCCCTTCTCTTTCCTTCAGGGGCAGGTTACAGAAGATTTTCCCAGTTTCTCTGTACTCCACAAACTTATGCTCCCTCTTAGGAAGGGGAGGAGTACGAGCTTCTAATTTGATGGGGTTAAGAGTCCAAATTCTTCTTTGGACCAAATTTTTAACAAGGAATACAGTTACTTTAGTAAGGAATGCAGTTACTGCATAGAAAATAGCCTTCTTTTCAGGCTTTCAGGCAGGCTGGTAACCAGGGGTATAAAGCAGGCCTGCAATCCTCCAGCCAGCTGCCAGGTAAATGTATGCACAATAAGCACAGCAGATCGAACTCTCCCCATATGCAAGTCCCATATTCTAGGATTTGTTAGAGACAGCAGCCAACCCCCAACTAGTCCAGAGATCTATGCTATGTTCTCAAATAACAGCATTATCAGAAAGCCTAAATTTTAGAAAGGGACGGGGGCTTGTGCCTTAATGCTGTGTCCCTAACCTAACATTTACTATAAGCTAGTGTCAGCATCATCCTAACAACCTGTACTGAATTAACCACACATTAAGTGCTAGTTATATATCCTTTTAGTTCTGATCTTGCAATGTAAATATTTTTATCCAAATTAATGAGAAAACTAAGGCGAATTAACTTGTCCAAGCTTTGAAAGCTAGTAAATTTTATAAGCAAGGTTCAATCTCAAATCTGATTCCAAAATCCTCAATTACAGTACTCGACTTAATGAAAATAAAATATTCAATCTAAATGTAGTCAAAGTATGATATGAAATGTCACCAATATTTAAACAATCTTCAAAGACACATTTGTCTGCCATGAAAAAGGAGTAACTTACTCCTATAAAATCCGGTTAATGAAATACTAGGTTCTACAGAGAATTCAGTTACTGAAAAATAATTAACTTTAATAACACTTGGTGCAATAAAGATTGGAGGGAAAAAATCTACAATGACCTAATGCTCCATTTCCGTCCAGGCTTCCTGTAGTAAATGTATGATGTTGCAATAAAGCTCTTTGAAAAATGAATCATCTTGAACCAAACATAATCAACAAGAATGATTAACCAAAGGCTGGCACAAGTCCTACCAGAGTAATATAATGCAAATTCAGCCTCTTAAAAGGTAACTCGTGTTTAATGCTGGTATCTCAAAAACACAAGCGAATGATTAGGTCTACGTAATATATCTATATCTATATATTAACAAGCCTATGTAGATCTACATTTAAATTTTTCCTGGCTTAAACTTTTATAATTATCATTTACCCACAAAACTGGAAAACGATTTCCTAATGTTTACTACAATGAACATATTTCTACTTATTCTGGTAAGTTATAAAAACTGAGCATGACACTTTAGGCACTATATTACTATGAACACTGTATCCTTTAAAAAATGTTAACAATGTACTGTCTTTCACACAAAATTAAATTTGTGATTTATCACATCCCATATGCTCTATGTTTTATTTGGTAGCACACTGGTATCCTATGCCCTGTTACTTAAGAACAATACAAATCTACTAAATAGATGACACAGGTTAGAAAAAGCTGGATAAATTAACTGGATGGCCACAAAACAAGGCTGAGTTAGCTGGATCCTGAACCTGTAATTCTGACCTCAGAAGCACAGTTTCTACAACCAATGAGCTGGCCAACCACATAAATACTTGGAGAACTAATTATTTTCTAATGTAATATTCAAAACTTAATTGGGAAGTAAAGCAAAGTCTTTAACAAACCCTGCTGTTTGTTAAGAAAAAAATGAACTTTAACCCTTATCTCATACCACATACAGAAATGAATTTGAAACAGAACATACACTTAAAAGTAAAAGCACTAGCCATAGGAAGCAAAAGATAAATGAGACTTAATCAAAATTTTAAAATTCCTACTAATCAAAAGACACCATTAAGAAAATAACTGGCAAGCTGCAACCTGGAGGAAAATATTAATGGCACACACAGCTGACAAAGGATTTATATTCAGAGTATGTAGGTTCAACAAATCAACAATAAAAATATAAATTATCCAATAAAAATGTTTAGTAAAAACTGAAAAATACAAATATATTTATATTTTGTATTTAAAAAGACTTGATTTTCTTCACCAAATACTGCAAGATACTGCAGTTTTAAATAAACCATTCATATTAGGAAAGTTTATGATAACCATCTTTATGTCTGTATTTATGTAGAGTATAAAAATATTATAAATGTTATTTAAAATGAGCACATTAAATGCCTTGAAAATGGTAACACGGAAATTCCACAACCATTTGACAATAAAAATAAACACATTAAAATGAAGAATGCATGGGGGAGTTTGGCTGGCTCAACTGGTGGAGCATGCAACCTTCGATATCGGGGGTTTTAAGTTCGAGCTCCACGGTAGGTGGAGAGATTATTTAAAAATATATTAAAAAAAAAAAAAAAGAATGCAAAGGGTCCCTGATTGGCTCAGTTGGTTTAGCAACCGACTCTTGATTCTGGCCAAGGTCATTATCTCACAGTTCATGAGATCCAGCCCCAAGTCGGGCTCTGCACTTCTGTGCTAACAGCCTACAGTGTGGCGCCTGCTTGGGATTCTCATTCTCTGTCTCTCTCTCTGTCTCTCAAATAAACATTAAAAAAAAGAATGCATAGGGGTGCCTAGGTGGCTCAGTAGGTGAAGCATCTGACTTTGGCTCAGGTCATGATCTCACAAATCCGTGGATTCGAGCCCCACGTTGGGCTCTGTGCTGATAGCTCAGAGCCTGGAGCCTGCTTCGGATTCTGTGTGTGTTTCTCTCTCTGCCCCTCCCCTGCTCGCTCTCTGTCTCTCAAAATAAAATAAAGACATTAAAAAAAAGAAAAAGAAGAATGCATATAATGACCCTTAACAGATAAATAACAAAAGTGAAAAAACAAGGGGCGCCTGGGTGGCTCAGTCGGTTAAGCTTCCGGCTTCAGCTCAGGTCATGATCTCACGGTTCTTGGGTAGGAGCTCCGTGTCGGGCTCTGTGCTGACAGCTAGCTCAGAGCCTGAAGCCTGCTTCAGATTCCCTATCTCCCTCTCTCTCTGACCCTCCTCTGCTTGCACTGTCTCTCAAAAAAAAAAAAAAAAAGTAGCGAAAAAACTGAAAAACAATATATATCAACAATGATCCCTTTTAGAAATGTCAGAGATGTGGGGTGCCTGGGCAGCTCGGTCAGTTAAGCGTCCAACTTCAGCGCAGATCATGATCTCACAGTTTATGAGTTCGAGCCCCATGTCAGGCTGGCTGCTGTCAATAGAATCCGCTTCAGTTCTTCTGTCCTCCCGTCTCTCTGCCCCTCCCCTGCTCATGCGCTCACTCTCTCTCTCTTTCTAAAAAATAAACAAAAACAAAAAACTCAAAATGGCAATCACCTTTGCCTTAAAAAAATCTCAGAGATGAGGAAAAAATCTCAGAGATGAAGGGCACTTGGGTGGCTCAGCTGGTTAAGCGCCTGACTTGTGATTTCAGCTCAGGTCATGATCTCATGCTTCCTAAGTTCAAGACCCAAGCAAGGTGTTAACATCACAGAGCCTGGTTGGGATTCTCTCTCTGCCTGTCTCCTGCTCATACTCTCTCTCTCTCCCAAAATAAATAAATAAACCTAAAAAAACCGTCAGAGATGAAAGAACTTAAAAGAAACAATCACTTTAGTCTTTATGATAGCATTAGATTGGGTCTGGCCCTAAGAAATAAAAGTTGCAACAGCAAAATTTCTTTCCTAAGAAATCTTTCCACTCTCAGCCTAAACAATTACACAACAGATATAACTCCAAATAGTTTTCCTGTTTTTATTCTTCATCCCCAAGCCTCCTTTTATTAGTTTTCCCTTCAGCAGAATAAATTACATGCACATTATATAGTATTTACTATGAAGCATGCTGTGATGTCCTAATGTTTAGCTAATGGATCCAACCAGCCAAACATGTCAATTCCCACAACTTCCCAGCCATACTTTCCACCATCTCAAAGCCTACAAAGCAATGGTACTACTGTTGGTTTCACCTATCACTTCTCTGAATTGGCTAAATCTTGAATGCTTTTTATATGTATACCAAGAATCTCAAGGTCTCCAGATAAGGACTAGAGAAAACTGAAAACAATGATAGTGGAATCAATTATTCTGAAAACTGAGACAGCAGCAACTGCTTTCTAGGCTTTTGAATTCTAGTGGAAGCCAATTATTCCAGCAAAACACACTCATTTTATTATGCAAATTTCAAAATGATCCTCCTGTATTTCTCATCCAGCCCTTCATGTTGCTATACAAGTGACAGAAGAGGACCAAGATCTTTGTTATAAAAGTTCATTAGTATTTGAGGGACTGGAAGTGGTCAGGAAACAATGCAAAGAGCACAGTCTTTTTAGGAGAACAGAGTAACTTTCACTGAGGTAGAAGACCTAGACTCTTGGGAAGGAGACACTCAAAACTAGGAACAATTTAAAATTCAATTTGAGATGGTGATAAAGCAAGCAAGGGGCAATGAAAATTAGTGTGAAGAAAAGAGAAATGAATGTGGTACAAGTAGGTAAATGAAAAAACCATAAAATTAAATCCATAAATTAAACAATGATTGTAAACAGATTCAATTTGGCATTGCTTATCCAACTCCTAATTCCCCCAAGTGGCCATATGTATTCTGCCTTTTCCCTTCATTTGAGAAACTACTCAATCCCCCTATTATTCTAAAAATTGGTCCCAATTGGAAACTGTTATCTTCCTACTGATGACTTGCCATTCCTACACACAATGATTAGTTGTGGGATTAAAAATTGGATGTAGGGGCACCTGGGTGGCTCAGTCGGTTAAGTGTCTGACTCTTGATTCTGGCTCAGGTCATGATTTCCTAGTTTGTGAGATCGAGTCCCACATCAGTCTCTGAGCCCACCATGCGGAGCCTGCTTGAGATTCTCTCTCTCCTCTCTCTGCCCCTCAGCTCTCTCTCTTTCAAAAATAAACTTTTTTAAAAAGTTGGATGTAAGCAGGACCAAAGGCCTTTCTTTGGATTTTTCAAACTAGCATGAAGAGAAGGAAACTCAGAAAGTGGTTCCAGAACTACTGGGATGACTTCTGCCTCTGGAAAAGGCTTATTTCAAAGAACAAAGCCAATATGTGCAGAGAAATGGAAGAGAAAATCCTAATGATAATGTACATCTGCCCTCAATTATGTACACAGTTACTATTAAGAAATAATGAATAGAAAGCCATTTGTAAACTCTTAATCAGAGTTTATTCAGATTATTTGACAAATGTAATCATTTTTGTTTTTTAATAAAACTTAAATTGTGCACAAGTGTACACATATTAAGTGGGAAAAGTAGGTAATGAAATTACATATAATCTATAGACTGCAATCACAAAACAAACACCTAAGTTCAGGGGTTGGCAGACAATGAGCAGACAGCCAAATCTTGTCTATTTTTGTATGGCCTGTGCACTAAGAATGGTTTTGTTGCTGTTGTTGTTTAATTTGTTTTAAGTTTTTTAATGTTTATTTTTATTTTTGAGAGACAGTGTGAGTGGGGCAGGGGCAGAGAGAGGGAGACACAGAATCTGAAGCAGGCTCCAGGCTCTGAGCTGCCAGCACAGAGCCGGGGCTCAAACTCGGACCGTGAGATCGTAGCCTGGGCCAAAGTCAGACACTTAACTGACTCAGTTACCCAGGCACCCCTTTACATTTTTTAATGTTTGGGAGTGAAAAATCAACAATGGAATATTATGCAGTATGTAAAAATTAAATGAAATTCAAGTTTCGTTGTCTATAACGTTTTATCAAAACACAAACACATCCATTTGTTAGACTGTCCATGGCTGCTTTCATGCTACAACAGAAGTAGCTGTCTTTACAGAAAGTTTGCCAAAACCTATACAACATGGTAAACATTCACACCAAAACACTTAAAATGTTTGTTAGGAAGGTAGGATCTTAAGTAATTTCATATTGCCTCTACCTTTCTAGTCTGAGATATGATATTACTTTCTATAAAACAAAACTTTAAATTTAAAAGAAACCTGGTAAAGGGCTCTAACAGCTACTGATTTCTCTTTCTTCATTGTATAGTTCTTTGGTTCATTTCAGTCTTTTCCACACCAAGTAAATAGCACCACCAAATAGATCAGGGTAACAAATCAGGAGTTAGTTACCCATGACTCATTTCTTCTCTTCATCCCTTACCATCCAACTCATCAGCACACCCGCAGGCTCTTCAAAATGCAGTCCAATTGTTACCCCTGTTTTCACCACTACCACCCAAACCCTAGTTGTCACCATCTTTCACCAGTGTTCCTTCAAGAACCTCCTACCTAAGACCTGAGGTGTAGGGGTCTGGCAGGGAGGGACTTAAGGTAGTAAGGTTTGGCAATAGAAGAAAATATAAATAACTCACATACAAACAGTCTAAAATTTAGGTTTTACTATTCTTGTTCTCATTTTGGGAAGGCTATCTCAATTCTTAAAACATTTCTTCACCACCAACCCCATTTATTTACTTACTTATTCAGGACTATATTCTCTATGCTGTACCTTTCATCCCCATGACTTATTCATTCCGTAACAGAAACAGTTCTTTTAAGAGGAATCTTTCAACTTTCATTTAACAAACCCAGTTGCATCTGTCCTGTATTTCTAAATTTAAAATGAAACAATGAGTACCTATTCCAGTTGTAAAAAAACACACCAGTGAAAAAAAATGAAGCCCAATTCTGATTTCTTAATGTATCTTGTGATGGTGACCAAGAAATGGATTAAATGTTCCTACAGCCCTAATTTAATTAAATTTTTAAGATTTCTTTAAATTAAATTTAAATTCTAAATTTCTTTAATTAAAGAAAATTTAATGGTTGAATTTTTCATAAAACACTCATTCTCCAATACTGAACATAAAAGAACATGAGCAAGTGAAAGTAGTGGTGTACTGGAAAGCATACTGGGTTTCTGAAGGCATAACGTTTGTTTCACTGTACTAATTACATGATCTCAAACTAGCCCTCTTAAATATAATCACTTCCTCATTTATGAAAGAAAGATATTAATGCCTACTCTTACTAAGATTGTTAGTGAATCAAGATATCATATTCTTGAAATTTTAAGAACTCTAAATATAAATATAAAATGTTAACGATTATTGAAATATATCCTTTTCTGTCAGTCTACAAAATTTAATTTTCTCTACATTATTTTTCAAATGTAAAAAGTAATTTTACTGAAATCTTTACCATACAGTTATATTAATTAAGACAGTGTGGTATTTGCTCTACGGAACAGAACACAGAAATAGAGTGACATGAGTGGTCTACTGTCTTTCAGCAAGAGTGCCAAGGCAAATCAACAGGCAAAGGAACTAAGGTTCAATAAGTGGTGCAGGAACTAAGGGGTATCAATGTGCAAATCTTACCTCATACTATACACAAAAACTAATTCTAAAGAGATCACAGACCTAAAAATAAGAGCTAAAATGATAAACTTAAAGAATAAAATAACAGGAAAGAAACTGACATAATAAGAACTGTGTATTTCTTTGATTTCTGCCTCCAGTTCCTGTCACAGAACTCCTAAAACCCTTGGAATTTTCTGAGTCATAGGGATGAGAGGAGCACTTTTCAAACATACCTGAGTTTATGCTACTGAGGTGACTTAGAGAATGGGGCCTGGTTACCGGAGGAATCAACCAGGTGATCAGAGAACTTGCAGCCCCTCCCCCAAAATGAGGGGAGAAAGACTGGAGAATGAGTTCAATCACCTCCGGTCAGTGAGTTGTGTCTATTTAATAAGCCTCCTTAAGAACTCTAAATGATGGGGTTCAGAAAGCTTCCAGTTGATGAATACATCAAACTGCTGGGAGGGTGACCCCCTCAGAGGTCAGGGAAGCTCCAAACCTCTTCCCACATGCCTTATCTGATACATCTCTTCCATTTGAAGATTTCTAAGGTGTAGCTATATAATAAACCAATAATGGTAAACAAGGTGTTTTCTTGAGTTTTGTGAGCCAATCTAACAAACTGTCAAACCCAAAGAGAGGGCCATAGGAATCACCCATTTATAACCGGTCAATAACAAGTTCTTGAGACCCAGGGCGCCTGGACAGCTCAGTCAGTTAAGTGTCTGACTCCTGATTTTGGCTCAGGTCATGATCTCACAGTACTGAGATCAAACTCTGCAACAGACCCAGCACAGAGCGTGGAATCTGCCTGGGATTCTCTCTCCCTCTCTCTCTGCCCCTCTTCTCACTTTGCATGTCGCTTGCTCGCTCGCTCTCTAAGTAAGTAAACTTAAAAAAGAAGTACTTGGGATCCAAACTTGTAACTGGCATCTCAAATGGAAGGTATTCTTGTAGGATCTGCACTAACTCCAGGTAGTTAAGTGTCAGAATTGCCTTGTGTGGAAAACCATCTAGTGTCAGAAGTGTTCTGAGTAGAGGAAAGAGAGTTTTCTTTTAGAATCTTTGTGACCTTGGATTAACTAAAACTTATTAAATAGAACAAAAAAAGTACATACTATCTATAAAAGGAAAAAAAACGATAAAATGAGCATCAAAATAAATTGCTAAGCTGGATCTTATCAAAATAAAAGCCCCTTTCACTCTTCAAAAGACACTGTTAAGTAAATGAAAAGTTTAGCCACAGTCTGGAAGAAAACATCTGCAGAGACAACCCAATTTTTAAAAAATGAGTACCATATGGTACACCTGGGTGGCTCAGTTGGTTAAGCAACTGGCTTAGGCTCAGATCATGGCTCTGCTGTCAGCACAGAGCCCGCTTCAGACCCTCTATCTCCCCCTCTCTGTCCCTCCCCTGCTCACTCTCTCTCTCAATCTTAAAAATAAATAAATAACTTGGGGCTCCTGGGTAACTCAGCTGGTTGGGCATCTATCTGACTTCAGCTCAGGTCATGATCTCATGGTTCATGAGTTTGAGTTGGAGCCCCACATGGGGCCCTGTGTTGACAGCTCAGAGCTTGGAGCCTGCTTTGAAATCTGTATCTCCTCCCTCTCTCTCTGCCCCTCCCTTGTTCATGCTGTCTCTCTCTCTCTCTCTCTCTCAAGAATAAACATTAAAAAATAAAAACTAACTAAACTTTAAAAAAATATGAACCATATATGCAAATCCTTAGAGGTGGAAAGTAGATTAGTGGTTGCAGGGGCTATGGGGAGACACATATTCAAATGTTCATAGCAACTTTATTCATAATAGCCCAAACTGTAACAACTGAAATGTCCATCATCTGGTGAATGAATAAACCAACTGGTGGTATATTCGTACAATAAAGTGTTACTTAGCAATAAAAAGGAACAAACTACTAAAACACACAATATGGATGAATCTCAAAGCATTATTCTACAAAAGACCTCAGAATATAAGGTCACAGCTATATGAAATTATAAAAAAAATAAAATATAGCAATGGAAAGTAGATCAGTGGTTGCCAGTAACTGGAGGTAGAAGGCACCACTGCAAAGAGATACAAGAAAACTTTCTGGGGTAATGGAAATGTTCTGTATCTTAAAAAAAATTTTTTTGGGGGGGCACCTGGGTGGCTCAGTTGGTTGAGCTTCGGCTCAGGTCACGATCTTATGGTTCGTGGGTTCGAGCCCCACATCGGGCTCTGTGCTGACAGCTAGCTCAGAGCCTGGAGCCTGCTTTGGATTCTGTACCTCCCTCTCTCTCTGACCCTCCCCTCCTCGTGCTGTCTGTCTCTCAGAAATAAATAAAAAACATTAAAAAAATAAATAAATAAAATTTTTTAATGTTTATTTTTGAGAGAGAGAGAGAGAGAGAGAGAGAGAGAGAAAGCATGAGTAGGGGAGGGGCAGAGAGAGGGAGACACAGAATCCGAAGAAGGCTCCAGGCTCTGAGCTGTCAGCACAGAGCCTGATGCAGGGCTTGAACTCATGAACTGTGAGATCAGTTGGGTGCTTAACCTACTGAACCACCCAGGTGCCCCCAAAAAACATTTATTCTTAAGAGAGAGTGTGTATGCACATGCAGCACAGGGGTGGGGGGGAGTCCCAAGCAGGCTCCACACTATCAGCAAAGAGGCCAATGCAGGGCTTGATTCTACAAACCGTGGGATCATGATAACCTGAGCTGCAATCAAGAGTTGGGCACTTCACCAACAGAGCCACCCAGGCCCCCCGGAAATGTTCTATATCTTGATTGCTATAGTGGATACACAGCTACACAAACTTTTCAATGTGTAATTACTGTGCACTTAAAATCAGCACAGTTTATTGTAGCTAAAGCATAGTCCAATAAAGCTGATTTTTAAAAAAATGAAATCTCAAAACTACCCTTTACTCTTTTTCACTAAAATCAAGGTATATTAATAAGGTGTTCTGTGATGTTTTAAAACAAATAACTGTAAGAATCTGCTATCAAGAATGTATCTTAAGAGTCACCTGGCTGGCTCAGGTGGTAGAGCATGTGACCTTTTTTCCCCTTTGTTTATTTTTGAGAGAGAAAAAGAGAAAGAGCACGAAGGGGGGGAAGGGCAGAGAGAGAGGGAGACACATAATCTGAAAGAGGCTCCAGGCTCTGAGCTGTCAGCATAGAACCTGATGCAGGGCTCGCAAGATCATGACCTGTGCCGAAGTCAGACGCTCAACCAACTGAACCACTCAGGTACTCCAAGCATGTGACTCTTGATCTCAGGGTTGTGAGTTCAAGTTCCACAATAGGTGTAGAAATTGCTTTTAAAATGTATTTCATTTGATAACAAAAAAGCCAAGCAAATTACCAAAGAACAGAGTACACTTAGTTTTGAAGAAATCCAATAAAGTTTAACAAAATAGCAGACTGGCTTATCTAGGATTACACAAAATGTAAGTGAAAGAGGTAAGAACAGATTAATAAGCAAAAGACGATTCTCAACATCTTGCTCTAAAGTATCTAAAGACACTTTCTCACATAACTCATAGGAATGTATCTTTTTCTTTATCTGTTGGTTTTCAAATTCCCTTATTGTCTTAGGGTGTATGATTAAGTCTGTCAATATCTTGTGGCAAAAAAATGGATACTGAAAGTATCCACAAAAGATTCCCCCAAGAAAGGGAGTAGTAAGGGTTGAGGATGACAAGGTAAGATGGAGCCAGGTGGCAGAGAAGGTTAGAGACCCAGCTAAAAGTTTATCTCATAGAAACTGGAAATGATAGAAAGTTTTCAGGCTGGGGAATGACAAAATGTTGATACACTGAAAGAATAATCTGGCGGCCATATGCAGGGTAAATCAGAGTATGAAAAGATCAAAAGCTAAAACATTCATTTCTAGATATTAAAACAATTGCCTAAAGTGGGTCAGAACATTTAAAACCACATCAGTGATTTTCAAACTACTTCAAATGACTTCTTTGTTGTTGCCGTGACAGAGTCATACCTCCATGAGTTTCATCCAAAAAACATCTAGTATCATCTTATAGGTGCTACTACAAAACAACTGTTCGGAGCACAGCAAACAGCCCAAACTGTGCTAAGTACCAAAGTAGGTGTTAAAGTCCGGAAAGAAAGAGGGCAAGAAGGTGAAAGAGCTGACCTCATCCTGATCACACAACCCACTGCCTGCCTCCACCATCACCACCACCCACAAACAGCTGTCTGGAGATCTCTGCTGCACTCGGGAATTCTCCTCAGTAAATGAATACGAGTCCTGAATCTAGGCTGATAAACAGACAAACCTATAGTAATTAACCTGGTTTAAAAAAAAAAAAACATATATATATATACACACACACACACACACACACACACACACACACTTAGGATTTTATAGAAATACAATCAAATTCTTTCACAAGAAAAATACTAAAACTGAAAGGAATACATGTTCAAATACTGAAAAAAATACTATAGTAAACAATAAAATCTTATATGAATGATGAAACAAAAAGACTAAGAATCTGAGAATGAACACCTAAAAAAGTATATATGTTCCAAATCTCTATCTTAAGATCAGAAGCCATGGTATGATAACAAAGCAGTCTTAGCACTGTTGTCAGTGTTTTACCTATTTTGCATCCCCAAGATTACTCTTATCTGACACAACCAAACCCCACACAGGTTCTATCATTATTCTATGAAAAAAGGATAGTATGTTTATAATTGACAATGCAGACATAAATGTTTATACAGGAGTCATTGAGGTCCTACTGTAAATAATTTAATGAAAACTGTTTATCATCTATCTCCCCTCACTATAATACAAGCTTCAACAGAGCAGGGATTTTTGTTTCTTTTGTTCACTTACATGAACAGTATGAAAACAATTCCTGGAGTGTAGCAGTTGCTAAATAAATATTTGCTGACCTATTACATTTTCATTCTGGGAGATTTCAGTCACCAAAAAAGCTGTCACAGATATTACTATAATCATCATCCCCATGTAAAGGTTGTAATGATAGGTTCCGTTTTGTTCAATTTACTTAACAGTCACATTTAAGGGTATTGAGGGTATTTTTTAAAGGTGAAGTTAGAATGTATGTGTCTTTCAGTAAGTTATTAATTTATGTAAAGTGTCTGACATAGTTCCTAAATCACCGCTGAGTAAATGTTAGGGTCTCTGCCTTGCTACCCTCTTTGAAAAAGTTATTCAACTGAACCAAATTTCTTGAAATGTAGTCTATGAAGTGTAGCATCAATGACTATTTCCTAAAGCAAGTATACTGAAGATTGTAGACTTAACTAACAATCATAGGACTCATACTCCAACAAAAACAGAAAAAGCAGGGCGCTTGGGTGTCTCAGTCGGTTAAGCTATCGACTTTAGCTCAGGTTATGATCTTGAGGTTCATGGGTTTGAGCCAGATGTGGCCACTGTCACCACAGAGCCTGCTTGAAATTCTCTCTCCCTCTCTCTCTGCCCTTCCCACACTTGCACTTTCTCTAAATAAACTTAAAAAAATGTTTTTAGGGGCACCTGGGTGGCTGAGTCAGGTAAGTGTCTGGCTTCAGATCAGGTCTTGCGTTCGTAGGTTCCAGCCCCACATTGGGCTCTGTGCTGATAGCTAGCTCAGAGCCTGGAGCCTGTCTTCGGATTCTGTGTCTCCCTCTATCTCTGACCCTCCCCTGCTCACGCTGTCTCTCTCTCAAAAATAAATACAAACCTTTTTTAAAAATTAAAAAATATAAAAATTTAAAAAAAGACAAAATGCAAGTAACTTAGGAAACAACCACTTACACAGGAGACAGGGGACAGAAGTCACAGAATTCACGGTCTTAAATTAGTATGACACCAGGAGAACACAGCTGGTAATGGTGGCATAGGTTGAAAACTGCAACCAAAATGGTCTCTCTGGGTAGGTAGCCTGTCATTTTCTCAGGTATATGGGAGGAAGAGGGAAAAAAAAAGTAAATATCATTCTATTAAGCAGTGTCCAAGAGCTGGGAGCACCACTGTGTCTTGATCCCTATTTTTCTGCTTACACCCTAAATAAAGATATCCTTCTAAAAACAAAACAAAAAGGCTGGATGGTTAAGGCTTTAAGGAGTCCTCCATGTTTCCAAAGCTTCCTATACTTCATCATCACAATTCTTACTACTTTGTATTTTAATAGCCTACATTGTAAGCTCCATACAGTTCTGTTTATATCTGGAAGAATGCTGAGCACATACCAAGCATTCAATAAATATTTTCTGAATAAGTACGACCTGAATCCCCCAGAGAATTAAAAGCTTCATGAGAGCAGGGATTTAAAGTGTCTCATTCACCAATTTTCAATGTACTTATCCAAGAGTGTGATCCAAAGAAGCTAATCAAAATCTATTTACTTAATGAATATGTTTATGACTAGGAAAAAAATAAGATAAAATTAAAAAATAAGTAATCTACATGAGACACAAACCCATATACTTAGCCATTATAGTACGCACTTATGAGCCAAAATAAGGAGTTTCAGTGTGCAAGTTTCAGCATGCATATAATCATTAAATCTCATTCACAAAAATTTCAAGAAGTCAAATATTAATTACTCTCCCAATCATCTCGTTTTACTTTAAACTTTGTTAGTCAATAATTTATCTCAAATAATCCACAATACTAAATCCTAAAATTCAGAAACTGTTGTTTATGTCAATAAAAACACACAGTTATAATTCACTAATTATAACTGAAGAGATTAAAGAAATAAAATGAATGCCAAGAGGTACTCAAACCGGTCAAAGAAAATCAAAGGCTATGCCTCAACTAAACCGAAAACAGGATATCCTTCAAAGTTACCAAAAAAAAAAAAAAAAAAAACAACCCACCCTACTCACTCATCAACAGGATTCAGTTATGACACTTTCTGGAACAAATGGCTCAAAGAAAGTTACAAACAAATTTTGTCATATCACTCTGATATGTCAATTAAACATCAGCATTCCACTATCATTTAAAGATCAGCAAAAGGTAGTCATCTCGAGACCAGCATTCCAGAGTAAAAGATGGTTTAAGAAAAAAGGTAAGATATCAACACTAAACAGTTTTGTTTTAAAAAAGGAAGTCATCTCAACTTCAGGAAGTCATCAATTTTGGAAAGTCAGAAAAAAAATACATTCTCTGAAAAAAAATTAAAAAGGAAAAAGAAGTACATTCTCATGGAATATGACAAAAATAATATAGTGTAACCTGACTCCATAATACATTAAATCTCACTGATCCAGAGATTTATCTTAGCAAGAAGAAAAAGAAAAGGAGAAAGAAAAGATAATCTTAACAAAAGAAAATACTAGAAGTATAAACAGTCTACAATATAAAACATATATATATATGTATGTATATGTATATACATAGGGGTGCCTGGGTGGCTCAGTCAGTTAAGCAACCAACTTCTGCTCAGGTCATGATCTTGTGGTTCATGTGTTCAGGCCCCACATAAGGCTCTGTGCTGACAGGTCAGAGCCTGAAGCCTGCTTCAGATTTTGTGTCCCCCTCACTGTCTGCCCTCCCCCATTAATGTGGTCTCTTTCTCTCAAAAATAAACATTAAAAAAAATTTTAAACTTACATGTATGTCTATCTGAACCCTATATGTTTTATACATACACCCCCACCCCCACGCACATATATAATTGAGTTTGTGAACTAAAAACCTCATACATTTTATTAAGGTCCTCATTCAGAAGCCTATTATTTTCCTCTGAAAAACATCTGGTATCCTATTATTCACATATCACCAACATTAGCAGTATTTATTAGGTATGATCTTAGGTGCTATACCATACAATTGCAACAGGCACAGGTCTTGATCTTTAGATTCCTCTCTTTTTGAGATTTAAAACCAATCCTTACACGTAAGTCAAACTAGCCTTGTTATCAGGTTTCCTAGAGCACAGCAAATTTAAAACTGGAAATCAAAGGCTAGACTGGAAACAGGAACCAATCCAGTAACAATGAGAACCTCAAGAGTCTATAGAGTACCATGTCATGCCCAAAGGATGTTTAGAGAAACAGCTGACTGCAGAAATTGCAACAAGAAGTGTGAAAGAACAGTTTAAACACTGTCAACTTCAGAAAACAAGGAAACCAGCAAACACCACTAGAATTAGGACTCAGGAGTCTAGAATCTAAAGACGCTTCTGCAGGCCAATGATGGGATTCTGAGCATAAAAAAAGATTATTGGCAACATGCTGAAATACATAAAATATATGAAAATTCCTAACTTTCATTTTAAGTATACAGAAGACAAAGAAACATGTTTTAAAAACATCAAATGATATACTCAGCGCTTATTATAAACCCTACAGAACAAAAGGTCTAGTTTAACAAACTGCAAAGGAAAAGGAAATACATGTTAAAAGACTTAAGAGAGACAGCAACCAAATGCAATGTATGTTAAATTCTGATTTAAACAAACCACTGTAAAATGATACTTATGAGACAATCAGGATATGTGTCTGGATATCTGATATTAAGAAATTACTGTCAAATTTAAGTAATGAAAAAATAATGAATAATGAAAGAGTCATAAACTCAAATAACATGAATGAGATTTCATAAATAATACAATAAAGAGAGAGGAAAGGGTAAGGCACACTGATGTTAGGTGATAAGCAATAGCAAGGAAGACAGTTATAATTATGTAGAGTCATTTAGTATGTGGAGCAAACAGCCCTACACAAAAGCTCTTGAAGGCACCGCTGTGTTACAGCAGAGAACCGTGTCTGATGCTCATAACCACCATCGGTCATCAAGAATAAGTTAAATTATGCTCTACATACACAGCTTACGGAGATCAGATGTCCAAATAATGAATACAATGCACTAAAGTTTATATTTATACCTGCTAAGAAGGAAAGATGATCACAATTTTGTAAATGGAAAAAAACATGGTTGATTTTGCTACTTAAATATATTTTCCTTTCCCCAACCCCCCTAAACACACACAGCACCTAAAAGTACTTTGCTCCAAGATAACTGCTGATTGTTTAAACACAGTAACAGTAATAGTAATGAATATAATCCTGAATGACTTCCCACTGTCCAATATCTTCAAACTAATTTACATGAATGGCCTAGTCTATGGTTTAACACAATTTTTAAGTGTAAGATAAAATACTATGCAGTTATAAATTACTAAAAAACCATAAAAAATGTCAGCTAACTAAAGTGACTCAATTCAAACTCTCATCTGAACCTACTTAAAATTACATAACATAGATATGCATATTATGGGCTGAATTTCACGTCCACATTATCTCACTGTGTCAAAAAGCAAGGAAGTCCTTAAAAGGATGGGAACATATCAAAAGAATGCAGAAACTAGCATTCATGGGCATCTACTAGCCAAAATGGGGGTATTGTGAGCATCAAAGTAAATAGTAATGGACTATAACCCATTGAAAAAAAACAGGATACTTGAGTCCATACAGATATAAATAAACCAATAAATTGAAAATCCAATGAGAAACGGAGTATTTATAAAGTTTCAAAGCACCTCCTACAAAATACTTACCAATAACTTAAAAAAAAACCCTTTAAGTACGTTTACAGTAAAGAAGTGGAACCTTAATCAAATGATCAAAGTGGCCATTAGTACATTTCAAAGTTATGCATCATGTGACAGGATGCAATGAAACAAAACACAGCTTCACCTATGTGGCATTTGTGCCAAGGATACAGGGTTTGAATTGAATCAGGAGGAAATGTCAAATTGAGGAACATTCTACCAAACAACTGGCCTGTAATCTTACAAAGTATCAAGATCATAAAACCCAAGGAAAGTTCCCAAGGGAACTATTCCAAACTAACGGGGACTAAAGAGACATGACAACTAAATGCAATGTGTGATTCTGAACTGGATCTTTTTGCTATAAAAGACATTATTAAGACAATTAGCAAAATCTGAATGGGTCTGAGGATTAGATAGTAGTAATGTATCAATATTATTTTCCTATTTTTCTTGGCTGCAGTATGGTTAGGTAGGAGAATGACTTTATAGGACATATATATAAAGTTACATATGAAATTTTTTTTAATGTTTTATTCATTTTGAGACAGAGAGAGAGAGAGAGAGCGAGAGAGAGAGCGCGCGAGAGAGCATGCAGGGAGCAGAGAGAGAGAGAGAGAGAGAGAGAGAGAGAGAGACACAGAATCTGAAGTAGGCTGCAGGCCCCAAGCTGTCAGCACAGAGCCCATCATGGAGCTCGAACCCACAAGCTATGAGATCATGACCTGAACCGAAGTCAGAAGCTCAACCAAGCCACCCAGGCGTCCGTCCCTAAAGTTATATATAATTAAGTTCAACAACTTAATTCTCAAAATGTTATGAGCAAGAAGACAGACACCCTCACCACCTCTTGGGGCTAGAGTAAAGGCTGCAAATATATGCCTAGAGAGGTCAGGCAATAAAGTAAATACATAGAACAAGCTAGCTGTAAGGTAAGGATCTAGGGTGCTTATCTGACATTCCACTTAGTGCTATATAGATCATGTGGAATGCAAGCCCCCAGGGGCAAGATCATTCCATTTTTTTCAAGAGAAACCAGAGATCCAAATTTTTATGTGAAATTTCCCAATTTTTAAAACACTCAAAAGGGCCAAACAAAACATGTCTGTCGACTAAATTTGAACCACAGCTGCCTCAGGCCCAAAGGCATGTTTCTCAAACTGAGGCCTAGGGATAAAAGGAAACCACATGATATACATGGAACATATTCTTACAGCCACAGTTTTATCCCATGAGTTTGCCTGGAATTTTCAGAGAGAGGAGACATTTCTATACTTTTAAAATGCTATACTATAGAGTTTAATGCAAAGTTCATTTGATTTTTTAGGAATAATTTCAAACTTACAGAAAAGCTCTAAGAACAAGAGTAGTACAAAAAATAGCCATATAGCTTTTACCAATTTCACCTATTGTCAATTTACTTATTTGCACATAAGCATCCTCCCTCCTTGCATATACATACACACACGGTTATGTATATGCACATACCCTGCAAATACATATACACATACAAAACACACACATACATATTACATCATTTTTTTCCTGAACCATTGGAGAGTAACTTACATATATCATGGCCCTTTATCCCTAAAAACTTCTGTGTGTTACCTAAAAAAAAAAAAAAAAAAAAAAAAAAAATACTCCCTTTCATAACCTTAGGATAGTGATAACCTTCAGAAGTTTTTATCTAATCTACCATCCACAGTCCAATTTTGCCAAATGATCCAATGAGATACCCTTTATAGCATTTTCCCTCCTAATGTAAGATCCAGTCTAAGATCACATATTGCAAGTCTGTCATGTCTCCTTACTCTCCTTTAATCTGGAAGATTCCACAGCCTTCCTATGTCTGTATAACAATTAAAACAACAACAACAACAACAACAACAAAACACCACAAAACCAGTCTTCCCACCATTTTAAAAAGTAGGATGCTCCTCAGTTTGGTGTTCAATCATGTTTAGATTCAAGTTATCCATTCCTGGCTAGAGAACTATAGAAATTATGTGTTTTTCTCAGGGCATTACATTCAGAGGCCCACAATGTCCACTAGAGCTATTCGTTTTGATCACATGCTTTAGGTAGTGTCTGATTTCATCACGGTGTAGAGTTACTATTTTTCCCCCTTTGAAATTAAAAAGCAATATATGGGGAGATATTTAAGACTACGCAAACAACCTGCTCCTCATCAAATATCGCCTCAGATTTAGTGTTTATCAATGACTGGCTATACTCCCAGATCTCTCAGGTTTAGTGCTCAAATCCTCTATTTTAGAAGCATCAGTACAATGGTTGGAGTGCAAGACTAGAATATTAGGCTGAGCTTCCAGAAAAAACAAATGTATTTGGACCATGCCTTAAAGAATGAATAGATTTTTTTTTTCTTTAGCAAGTGAGCAAGCAAGCTGGGAAGAGGGGCTAGAGAGAAAGGACCAGAGAGAGAGAATCTTAAGGCAGGCTCCAAGCTCACTCACTGCAGAGCTTGATATGGGTGGGACTTGATCCACAACCCAAGGATCACAACCTGGGATCAGTATCTGAACAAGAGGCAGACACGCAACCGACTGAGCTGCCTAGGCGCCCTCCAAAAGACTGGATAGACTGCAAATAGCTACTGAGGTGGAGAACCAGTCAAGACACAAATAACTTCAAAAAAGACACAAATAACTTCATCAGGAAAGCTAAAAACAAAACAAAACACACACAGTATGGTGAATCCTTCTGCAAAGTAAAAAATATGCCCTAGCCTATCAGTTTTATAATATATAACATATATATTTCTGAGAAATATACTGAGAAAATATACTGAGAAAAATACTGAGTTTGCCTGAATTACACTGATTCTAGAACTATAGATACATTTTTACTATTATTGATAAACAGAGCACATAATTCATTACAACCACTTCCGATTACAACCACTTTCATATGGATGTCAACCTTCTCACCTAGTCTCTCAAAGGTCAGGATTAGCCACTAAAATATGTATTTCATCTGACTGTGACCCAGAGTGAGAAACAAATTTTACACTGCAACTTACGGCAAACATATACAACTGAAATCTTGAAGCATTATCATGTGAAGCACTGATATTTCATAAGCTTTCTTTTTTCTCTTTTTCCTCCTCCTCCTCCCTTTTCTTCTCAATGATGGTCTTGATCCCAAATAAATTCCTGAATCCATAATAATAAGTCATGCACAAGACCTATATTTGAAAAACACTCCCCTGGGAGTGCCTGGGTGGCTCAGTTGGTTAAGCAACTAACTTCAGCTCAGGTCATGACCTCACAGTTTGTGAGTTCAAGCACTTCATCAGGGCTCTGTGCTGATGACAGCTCAGAGCCTGGGGCCTGCTTTAGATTCTGTGTCTGCCCCTCCCCTGCTCAAGCGCGCTCTCTCTCTCTCTCTCTCTCTCTCTCTGGAAAATAAACAAACATTTAAAAATATTTTTTTTCAAAGAAAGAAAAACACTACCCTAGAACCTGGCATGGAGCTCTTTACCAGATTAGATTCCCAACAAAGTCTGGGACAAATTTCAGGTGAAATGAGAAAAATAAGAACATAATAAGTGATTTTTTAAAGGACTCTATTCTGAAAGTGTATATAATTTTTTCATCTTCAAAAGCTCTTTTATGAAACAATGGTGAAAGTGAAGCTGTAAATTGCCCATTATATACTAGTCCCCTAACTTTCTCCCCACATTTTGCTGGATCATAAAATCTCCAATGTTGTGTTGTGAGACTTCAAAGACACACAAGAGTGTCACCCTTCAATGGGTTTATAACCTGGCTGGAGAAATGATACTAATAATAGTTTTAAGACTTGTCATAATTAATTCCTACCTTATAAGAAGAAATACCCTGTGATAAGTGCCCTAAGACTGCTTTCAGGTTAAAAGTTCAGTATTCTGGGCTGGGAATGAATCAAAGGGAACAAACAAGGAAAGGTGTTTAGAAAGGAAACTATATGAACTGGGCCTTGAATAAGACTGAGAACAGTCATGGATGAAAAAGCACAAAATTTGGGGAACAAGAAAGAGATCATTTTTGGCCAGAGCTTAATTAAGACGGTAGAAGGAGAAAATGGAGGACCCTGAGGACAAGGTTAGCTTGTTTGAATTCGGTCATCAAGGCAATGAAGCTGAGAGAGTTAATGGCACAATCATAGCACTGATTTAGGAATATTAATCTGAAGTCCCCCCCCAACCCCATATAAAATAAACCGGACAGGTGGAAATTCTTCAGGCTACGCAATAATCCAAACATGGAATAATTACGTACCTGAACTGTGGCTGGGGAAAAGGAAAGTAAGGGGTAAGAAAAGGTGACAAGAATTGAAAAGTCCCAAAGAGATTTTAATGTGGTAGGCAAAAATGGCAAGGGAAAAAACAAACATGGTTCTGGTATTTCAAGGTTGGATGATGCGGACAATGAATAATAAGGAAAAGAAACTGGTTCAGAGGAAGATGAGTTCAGACTCAGGTTATGTTGGATGTAGGAGTTGGTTATGAAGAGTTAGTAGTAGGGTACAGAAAAGAACGTTGAACTCCATCAGAAAAACCAGAGTTCAGGGCACGTGGGTGGCTCAGTCGGTTAAGTGTCCCATTCTTGGTTTAGGCTCAGGTCATGATCTCACAGTTTGTGAGTTCAAGCCCTGAGACAGACTCCATGCTGAGAGTGTGGAGCTAGCTCGGGATTCTCCCTTCCCCCTCTCTACCCTCCCACACTTGCACGCATGCAGTCTCTCAAAGTAAATAAACTTAGAAAAAAAAAAAAAGGAAAGAAAAATCTGAGTTCAAGTGAAAAAAAGTGGTTAGCATCAAAAAACAAACCAGAGCAAAATTAGATCTATAGTAGGATTTTAACTATGTAAAAAATTAGGCATACAAAAAGACTAAAAACAAGTTTATCAACATGCTAACATTGGCTGCATACAGATGAGCTAAAGAAAAGATCAATTATTTTTCTTTCTTCTTTGTATTGTGTTTTCACTAGATATAAATCCAACAAATTATCCACCCCCAAAAATAAGTAAGAAAAGAAAAAGAAACACTTGGGTTCAAATAGTCTTTTTTTTTTAAATCACAAACTCTCTGAACCTGTTTCCTCATCTATAAAAGGAGAATAATTTTCCTCCCAAGATTAGTGTGAAGATTAACTGAGATAAAGTACTTGTAAATTATAAAGCAATATGCAAAGTTAAGGCATTATAATAGTCTGAGAGAGCTAAAACTACAGGACAAGAGATCATACCCAGATATAGAAATATACTCCAGATTTGGGAATCTTCCATACTGAGGTTATAACTGAAGAAGTGGATTACTTCTTTAGACTTATTAAAAGTCTTAGAATCTACCCATTTCAAAATAAAAATGTTCTTCTCAAATTTCTTAGGAATACTGAAGTTTTTACGTTACAGAAATAAGACTCACAAATATAAAATTAAGACATTACTTTTCCTATATGTTACTCAAACATAAGGTGGAAAAAGACCTGGTAATTTCACTCCCTAATATTTGGACAGCTAAATTATTTCATTGTCTTAAAAAGCCACGTTCTAGAGGTAAATTTAGCAATCTCCACATGTTCCCTCTCAGAAATTACATGCTTTATACATAGCACAGCATTCTAAATGGCGTTTCTCCCCTCTAGTCCCATTTCTGGTACTTCCTCATGTTTAAATATCTCTGGGTATCTATTTAAAACCAGAGAGTAAACTCCTAAAGGACAAGAAGCATGTCTTATCTATGTCCTTTCCATAGAACAATCAAGTACAATAATGGTCACAAAAGAGGTACTAACCCACATACATACTTAGAAATACTCAGCCAACTCATGTCACTGATGATGTAGTAATTATGTAAGAGTTACTATTAATGTCGCATATAACATAAGCCTATGTTAAGCCCTTCAAAAGACAACTAATAAATTAAAAGAAAAATTCCCCAATACTGTATGAGAAACATTTTTATGTGAATAATGAAAGCTTAGGACTAGATTAATACTTAAAAATCACATACTGCATTCTTTAAGAAAGAGTATATATGAGATGAAAACAGTTCTAATATTGTGATCTTAAGATAATTTTCTTAAAATATTTAACAAATGGAAGCACACTGCTATTGTCTGTTCATATACCCCGTACCAAAATGTAACATTTCTCACAGATACTAACCCTACAATTTCATTCACTGACGTTTTTATTTTTCAAAACTTTTGAGTTTTGTTTTTAAACCTTTGGATCAGAAAGTTAAAACTGATATGATTAACTACAGGCTTTTTTTTTTTTTTTTAAGTATAAGCACTGATGAACCCCTAGGCTACTTCCAAGTAAAAGTTTTCAATTAAAACCTTTGTGGGGCACCTGAGTGGTTCAGGTGGTTGAGCATCTGACTTCTGCTCAGGTCATGATCTCATGGTTGGTGGGTTCAGGCCCCAGGCTGGGCTCTGTGCTGACAGCTCAGAGCCTGGAACCAACTTTGGATTCTGTATCTCCCTCTCTTTCCGCTCCTCCCCTGCTCAAGCTCCACTCCACCCCTGCTCAAGCTCCGTCTCTCTCTCTCTCAAAAATTAAACAAACAAACAAACAAACAAGACAAAAACAAAAAAAATCTTTGTTATGAAAAAGAGATGCTAAAAAAGACTAAGGATGAAATGCACCTAAGTAAGTGTGGGCCTGGGGTGGGAGGGTTAAGTCGGTGTGGGTGTGTGTTTAGTGATTTGAAGGCAGGCTATCAAGATAGATTTTTCAGGGTACTTCCCCCCCCCTAATGTTTTTTTAAATTGTTTCCAAAGTGCTGCCTTTTTAAATTACCATAGTTTCTGAACTAAAAGATACTATGCCTAAGGGAAATTCCAGAGTACAAGCACCTGCCAGCCAAACTGCCTAAAATTCATCAGCGGCAGAGATTAAAAGCATCCTTTAGTTTTTATGTAAAACAAAAGTAATACAACAGGTATATAATTTCAATATGACGCATATAACATGACCAGTCCCCTAACATTGCTCTCTACAATTTCAAACCCACTACACACAGTTTTAATTGCCATTGTACACCTTATAAAATGGACATAAAAGTGTTTTCCTTATCTAAACACTTAACAATTAAACATACAGCTTGAATTTGAAGATTTCCACTTTACAAATGGATTTTATGATTCAGCATATGATTCCCTTAAATAATCAGCGTCTCTGGAATCATTCTGTTTATAAAGAACTTAACTTTTCTGCTTATATAAGTATAGTTTTCTCACATTTTTTCCCCAAGAACTCATCTGGTATACCTGTACACCTCCTTGAGAATAAATAAATGCTTTCAATCCTCGTGGCCCCAGAGGAACATCACATGTTTTGAATTGTTCAGTTAAAAAAAAAGTTTTTAAACAACTAGAATACAAGCGCTTGGCTTTACATTCATGGCTCTCCTAATGATAAAATAAAGGTCAATGTACGCGCTGGACTAATGAACTGCAGGGAACAGAAACAAGCAATTTGGCAAGAGCTAAGTAAAGCTCTGTTTAAAGACTACCAGTAAAATATACTAGCATTACCCCTCCCCCACGCCCCATCCCTTAGAGGTTTCAATTAATGTGGGGCCTAGTTTTACTCTTACAAGGGGGACAGAAAGAGAAAGCACAGAGCTCCTGCTGAAAACTAGCTTCATCAGGAGCAGCTTCAGAGAAACTGCCAGCAACCATTTCTTTCCTTCTCTGTTGACAGAGGTTCCTCTCTTTAGAGAGAGGCATCTCCTCCTGCAGCTGATCAATACCATATCTAAAGAAAAGTCTTAGCCACTCAAGGATGGCATCAAATGAATACAAAAAATACCTAACGTTAGGGTCAGCTATAAGACTCTTTATGTAAAGAGAAGCCCCAACAACAATTCATCTTCATCTTCCAATCTCTCGTATCAGTTGCCTCACGAATTGGATAAGAAGGGATAAAGTTATTTAACAAAACATATCTACTGTTTCAAAATAAACTCAAGTGCCCCCAATTGGTGAGAATGACTCCCTCACAATACTTGGAGAAAATAAAGCCTCGGCAAATCTTCCAGAAGTCCTTGGAATCAAAAAGAAAAGAAATAAAAGCGGATTTCTACTTTGAGTAGTGACCCACCATTCCTAAAAGCTGAGGCGCCGACTGTGCAGTGTGCAGTGATAGCTCAGTCCCACAACATCTCCCAGTACGCTCAATTTTTGCCCTAGTATACGATCACCTCTTTGTGAACATACAGGACAAGTCTTTCAGTCATATGATTAGGAAATAAATGCACCCATGAGGCTTAAAAAAAATTAAAAAGCAGTGAAAAATTGATGTCTCTTTAAAAGGAGCCAAGAATGAAACAACCTCACTATGTAAGGAATTATAAGACATCAAAGGTTAGATAATGGACAACAGGTGCCTTTGGGAGGAAAAAGTAACACTCAGTTGTCTATTTTAGGATTTCCACTCTCAAAGCACAAGCACTCTAATGTGTGTTTTCCTTTTCTTCCGAAAGAGGGTCGGGGCCAAAATTATGGCTTTTACTATTTAATACCAGTAATGGGTCCACTGCTCTTAGACTTTTTTACTTTAGATCTAAAAAATTCATCTAATCCCAACATGGCTGAATAAAGTATGGCCTATGGCCAGATCACGCACTGATCCATGAACATTCATCAACCAGGGATTTATTACCAAGAAATGCAAAAGCAAGGCTTCTGAATACAAACTACCTCCGCACAAAACACTGAAAATATAAATCCAGCAGCAGGTATCACATAACTGCAGAATCAGCCAGAGCAGAAACTGTTTCTCTCACCATCATAACAGTTGAGCTCAATCTTTACAGTAACCAGATTCCAATGGCCTCAAAGAATAGTAATTCCAGACACAGATTATAGGGCACTGAGTACCAGCCTCTAGTTCTGATTCCCTTAGCCAGTTACAAAATTTACTACCTTACCATTCTGGTGAAAGGGAACCCTGGAAGGATATTGCAGCCTACTTAATAACCTCTTCCATTCCACAAAGACAACATATTCCAAAAATGGAGAGTCCTTTCTTTCCCTGACAGAGGCCCCCTTTCCTATGGATTCACTGGGCAGGATTACTACTCCCCAGCATGCTCGCAGAACCAGAAAATACTTCTGCTTTCACTCTTCTTTTAAAGAGGGTCCCCCAACACAGATGTACCTCTTCCTTTCCTGTATTAAGCAAATGATGCTTCAGTGCTTCTAGTTCTCTCCACCACTGCAAAATGTTCAGAGAAGTGGAAGGAGAGAAGGAAGTTGGCAGACGCTAAAAGATAACTTAAAAGAAGTCTCCAAATTTAAAGTGAAGACCGAAGGGGGGGCGGGTGTGCCCTCTTCCTGAGGAGGGAAATAGGGTCCCTACCCTAAACAGGGGCCCTCTGCGTGGGTAAGGGGTGCCTTCACTCTGAAAGAGAGTTCAGTATGTGGAGAGGGGGAGGAATGTTGTGCCCCAACCCCGAAGGTGGGTCTGCGGAGGGGAGCCGTGAGTGTATGGGAGGGGTGAACAAGTTACCGGGCGGGGGGGGCTCTCTGAGAGAGGGGGTTTCCACTTTGGGGAAGGAGGGCCCTCCACTGAAGGGGACGCTGGGAGGAAGGGAGGGTCTTGCCGGGGGAGCAGAGGAGGCATGGGGGGAGGGGTTCTGAATCCACCGGCGCCAGGAGAGGGGCGGCAGCCTCGAGGGAACATGTGCAGTGGAACTACTACCATCCCCAGGGGCAGGGTGGAGAGCAGGGCCTGGGCTGTGTGTGGAGAGAACAAGGCTCCCACCCTGCGCAGAGGCCGGAGGAGTCCCCAGCTGTACTCACCGAGGCTGCCGGCGAAACCGTCCATCTTGCGGGGAAAGCGCCGGGCTCCGGACTCAGCGGGGCGGGCACTTCATTCAGCGGACCGACAAACTGGCCAACGCTGAGCCTGACCCGCTCACTCTCTAGGTCGCCCGACACGGCTCCTAGCCCCCGCCTCCGTCGTCTATCGGTCCGTCCGCCCTGGGACAGTCAGCCGCGGCCGCCCGGGCCACTTCCCCGTCAGGTTGAGAGCCGCACCGCTCCACCGCCTGCCCGGCCTCCCTCCCAGGCAGCAGCCGCGACCGCCTCGCCGCGCCCCGCCCCCGCGCCCGCGCGCAGCGGTAGCCCCGCCCCTGCGCACGCCGTCACGCTTCCGACTCCGCCTCCCACGTGACAACACGGAGGCGGGAGCTTGCCGACCCTTCCCTCTCACCTTGCCTCGGCGTCGGGTTCCTGCCGCCTCGAGCGGGAGTAGTGGCTGCGCTTGCGCAGTGGTCCTGTGAAGGGCCTGAGACTTGGGTCTTAAAGCCGGTTAGGAATGGGTGGTAGTAAGGAGTGGCCTCAGGCCTGACATTCTCAGGAGCGTCGAGGGATTCTCATAGCCCCTCGAGAGCCTGCGAAGTACCCCTAGAGCCCAAGTCTGGAACCCTCTGGACAAAAGACGGTTACCCTGTCGGTCCTACAAGGACACCAAGGAGGCAACCAAGTTCTGGGAAGACTCCCTTCCTTTCCAGGTTCTTCGTCTGTCTTAGTAGGAGATACATGGAGGCGAGTCTTCCTAACTTAAGGCCACCAATGCCACAACCTCAGGGTTCAAGACAAACTGGAAAGAAGGAATGTTAGTGCTGGACAATACCCTTGCCTCCTCTTCAGGAAGAACACTGAGCCTTAGAAAGGACTTGACCCGCCCAAGGTCAGGAAGCCTGGTAGAAGCAGAGCTAGAACTCAGGTTTCCTTACTCCGCCTGGTGTTCTTTGCACCAAGAGTTGCAAAGCAACCCCTCACAGGGAATAACATAGGATTGCCTACTAGTGCATGGTAACAAAGGGTTTTAGTGAAGTAAGCCTGAGTTCTCAGGGCAACTCCATGTGACTCAAAATAAGTGAGCATTGAGTCTAAACTTATTTGGGACTCACTTTATTCACTTGCAAACAGAAGGACTGGACTTGTAACCAAAGGATGTAAATATACACAACCTTCATCCTCCTCCTCTCTCCCCTGCTCACCCCTATTCTTCATCCTTCTAAAGACCTTCCAGTGGTTTCCAAAGTTCCTCTTGGGACTTGGTTGTTTGGATCAGAGTAATAAAGAGAACTGTGAGGTGCTCATGAACTAAATTGATGTATACAATAATTAAGAGCTGAGTTAGGGAAGAATTAGAGTCATTCTAGACAGTTTGCAGGAGAAGGGGGCAGCCTGAAGAAGAGAGATGAGAAATAGGAGGTTAGCAACTACCATAATGAGAGGGACTTAGAATTAGATGGTTAAAAGAATTGTTAAACATTTTGTTGCTGTATTGCATTATGCTTCTCCTCCCAACCCTCGGGGGTACCTCTTTAAATTTTTTCCCTAAAAATCTAAATTCCTTTTCATGTCTTTTTTGGATATCAGAACTGTATGTCTTCTGAATACCATACCATGTGGAGACAGGCATTTAGGCAGCCACGATAAATTGAGCATAAGGACTAAATGGTGCCCAGAGTTTCCTCCTGTTTCAAAATTAAATTATTTACCTACTATGGGCATTTTTATATCTGTAAGATCCTATTAAGCCCAATCACTTAATGTTTGAGAAGCCCCAGTTCTGACAGCTGCTCTTCTGTGTCTGCATGCTACACTCTCTGCCTTGGGTCAATTAAAAAGATAATATACAGATATATATTTTTTAATTCAGAGAAGGATTCACATTTTGTGGGGCCTGAAGCTTTTACTATCGATGGAGCCCTTCTAAAAAAAAAAAAGCATACAAAATTAGGTTAATGGTGGATTTATTGAGCGAAAAGAAATTACAACAGATTACACATTTTAAGAAGCCTACAAATACTACAAATGTCACAAAATCAAGAAATATAACATTTAATTAACTGCTGGGCATAATTCCAATTTTTTTTCTTTACTAATTTTCTTGGTGGCATACTCTCATTATTTCTTCATATGACAATTCTTTTTTCTTAATAGATGTCTTTTACAGGGATTCTGCTATATGACAGGTTTTATATCCAGGCATTTTATACACCTAACCCTATTCCAATGTAACACCAAGCCCATGAGATCAGTGTTATGAATATGACAATGGTTTTTAAATAACTTTTAAATAGGATAAAAAAGATAACTTAGTTTTTCCTCTAGCATGGTTTATCAAATTATCTTATTATTGGGATATAGTTGGAATGCATTAAAAAACCACTTTGCACATATAGTACAGGTTGTTTGTAGTATACTGCAGGAATTCTGATGAATTCTATTTCACATGATTCCCATTTTAAAAAAGAAAATAAATAGGAGCACCTGGGTGGCTCAGTCAGTTGAGCGTCCAACTTTGGCTGAGGTCACGATCTCAGTTTGTGAGTTTGAGCCCCACATCAGGCTTGCTGCTGTCACCATAGAGCCTGCTTTGGATCCTCTGACCTCCCCCTCCGTCCCTTAACCACTCATTCTCCCTCTCTCTCTCTCTCTCTCTCAGAAAAAGGAATAAATATTTTAAAAATAATAATTTAAAAGAAAAAAGAAAATAAATAAAATATATGGTGAATTTTAAATTATGCATACTGTATTATTGAGTATAAATTCCTGACTGAACTTCTACTTTGTTTGACATCAATGAGAACCAAATATGCATCATATATATAATGATTAGAAGACTATCCCCTGTGCTAACTTCTGGCTTTTTATGTTACAAACCTTATCTCCCACAAAACTCACACACTTCTGGTGCTAGCCATATGTTTATAGCATATTATGACCCCTAGTCCTACCACCTCCATGACAGGATGCTGGGTGAATCAATGCAGTGGCCCATAGGAGTGTTCTGGGAATCTATTGCTAAACAAAGACAGCCAGCAATAATTTCATTAAATGTAAGTGACTGTAACCCATGTAAGTATGTCTCATTAAGCCTGAAATTAAAGGTATTCCCAACTCAGCTTCCCCTTAGTCCGATACCTAAACTATCCAACGCCACTCCAACACCACCTGACATAAAGGGAAATGTAACAAAGGAGAGAGTGTAGTGGAAAGACACACTTGCCCAGAACCTGGAAAAGCCTTGGAAG
>NC_043703.1:131917811-131971532 GCF_006229205.1 Suricata suricatta
TATATATATATATATATATATATATAAAAGATATATAAAAGGGCAAAGACAGGAAATATGAAATAAATGCTCATTCAGAAAAAGGACAACTGGGAGGAGAAATATAGTGGTCATTTGTCTACATTAATTCCAGAATCCTGGGATAAGCATAATGCTTACATAACCAGAATGCTGGGACAAGCATTATGAAGGGTAAGGCAAGTTCTTCACTTAATTCTTACTCTTCTTTCCAAGGAATTTCCTTGGCCCCTTGCTTTCCTATGCTAGGAGAAGGTGTTGAGGAGCATACCTTCCGCACAGGCTGTTCAGCTCACTTCTTACTGGTGCAAATATGAGATCCAAAGGTTATATCCAACTCAAATAATCAAAGGATTTCTTGAGAACATGATTCCCTCAAAAACTTGGTAGGCTTCTGATCTGTTTTCTTCCAGTCAGCAACATGTGCCAATAACCACACACATACTTGTTTCCTACACATAAGTCTAAAGTATGACTTATGTCTTTCCTTTCCTTCCTCAGTCCTCTCTCTCTGAATTTAATGGGGGGCTAATTTAAGCCATCAGAGTTGGTTGAGAAGACCACACTCTTAGATCATTCCTGTAGTCTGGATCTAAATGGACATTAGTTACTCAATGGTTTTTAATATTTTGTTTTTTCTCTGGGTATCTAGAAGTAGTCAGCTTTCTAATGTTTTAGCTTTCAAATTTCTGAACTTCTCTAATTCTCTTTTATTTCTGTTTCCAAATCAGCCAATTCTTGCTTGAGTTTTTCTGTCTCTTGTAATGTTTTACTAAAGTTAGCAAATAGTAGCCAACACACATTATTACTCTAACTCTTTCCAAAAACTTCCTCTAGAGCTTACTATGCAAGTAGTGGGCTACCTCTGAGCTGCACAGGCAACAGTTGTAGCGAATCTTTTGCCATGACATAACAAAGCTGTCACGCAATTCTACGTCCAATATTTGTTTTCACACCATCTCCAATCTAATTATGACTTCAAGATCACATGTGTTATTTTTTTCCTTCTGCGGCATTCAACTTAAAGGTTTCTTTTTCCGTGTTAGTCAAGGTAAGCTAGCTTCTATTACAAACAATCCCCATATCTCGGTTAGCTTAATATAATAAAATGTTTCCATTCTTATTATTACCCAATGCAGACCATCAGGGGACTCTGCTCCATGAAGTCATTCAAGGACCCAGGCTTCTTCTATCTTGAACTGTTCTCTTTTCAGCTAGTGAATACGAGTGGCAGTGGACAACATAGAGGATCAATCGGGAAGCTTGGAAGGCCTGGAAGTCTGCCTGTCACTTTATCCACATTCCATGGGCCACATCTTAGTTGCATGAGCACAGTTAACTGCCAGGGAGGCTAGGAAGTATACCCTAACTGTGTAAGCAGAAGAAAAGAGAAACGTTTTCGTGACAGCTAGCCAAATAGTTTCTGCCATATTTCTCTTCAGAATAGCTCTTACCAGAGTTACAATTTTTCATTGACTTTCATGATTATTCAATAAGTGTCCCACCCATTATATTATATACCATAGGGAGAGCTTTTAGAATATAGGGGAGGTAGTACATCCCCCTGGTAAAGAGCACTGATCCTGGGACCACACTACCTAAATTAAAATTCTAATGCCACTACTTGGCAGCTATGTAACACTCTCTCTGTGCCACAGTGTTTTCATCTGTAAAATGAAGATGATGCCATTTCTACATCTCAGATTTATTGAGAAGATACAATGAGATAATAATACATGTAGAGCCCTTAGCACAGGACCCGCTATGTTGTAAGTACATGGTATTAGCTACTGTTGTTAATATAAGTGGGCTTGCATTGTGTCTGTTTTTGCTTACACTGTTGTATACTCAGGGCCTATTACAGAGAAGCTGGTCAATAAATGTTTATTAATATTGGACATAGAAGAACTCTGAAAACTAGTCAATCTGAATACATTATTTCAACAACCAATGCCCAACTGTTTTAAAGCAGCCAATATTCATTTTTCTGTTTTATATTTATCAGATTAGATCTGACAAACGGTTTAAGAATGCCATAATAAAATGGAAGATTGAACATAAATCCCTCAAAATGAAAATGTAGCTGTACATTATCATCAAACAAACACACATAAAAATCCAAACATACTCTGCAATTATCAATTACTGGATAGTTATTTAGATTCCTCAAAGGATTTATCTTCAGATTATTTTCCTTTTTTTAATTTTTTTGAGACACACACACACACACACACACACACACACACATACACGAGTGGGAGAGTTGGGAGTGGCAGAAAGAGGGAGACAGAGGATCCTAAGTGGGCTCCGGACTGACAGCAAAGAGCCTGATGCAGTGCTCAAACTCTTGAACTGTGAGATTATGACCTGAGCTGAAGTTGGATGTTTAACCACCTGAGCCACCCAGGCACCCCTTTAGATTATTTTCAATACAAAACTCCGCTCCCCTCACTTTGAGCCCCTCAAATGCAATTTAATTTAGGCAAATGTAAAATATACACCATTTTTCAGGAGTCCAATTACTAAAAAGACCAAATATAGCTATATCAAATAATACAAGTTAAAAACATTCTCTTCATACATAGAATCTCGACTCTGTGCATAGTAACCTTCCCCTCTATGAGCTTATGGTAGAAACAGTTTCAGAATACTTTTAAAGACATACAATATCTATGTCAAAGCTCTTACCTAAGATTTGAAGAAAAATAAAAGATTCCCATACTGATTTGTTTTGCTTTTATTAGCTAGATGACCTTGAAAGGTAACTATAAACTCTCTTGGCTTCTTGACTTTTGTTTTCTCACTGTCAGTCAAGAATACGTTGTTTGCGGTCCCCTGTGTCGTTGGTGTCGATCCAACAGCTCTCCAAGGAGTCACATTGCATGGGAGTTGAGTTGACTCTTCTTGTGACCTGTAAACCCCTAAGACCAAACTTTAGGGTTACTTTGGGTTTTCTGTTTGTCCTTTGGGCTTTGTGTTTCACTTTGTTTTGGTATCTTATCTCCATTTACAGACAGACCAGTTTCATGATGTTAAAACTTTTTCTGATACCAAATGGAGGAAAGGAACAGGAAAAAATATTTTTACAACATAACAACATTTAAAACTGAGCTGTTTCAATGTTGCTGTTTTTACCTGTCTGTTGTTGTTCAAAAGTGGGACATTCCTAGGAAAAGGAAGATTCTACTTGGTTCCTTAAGTGGCAAAAAGCCCCCCAGTTGGTGGATGTCAAGGCCAAAAGACATCCTTTTAATGGTTGGACAGGACCAATTTCTTAAATGATTTTATGTCAGTGTTATCTTCATTGTTTTACAATAAAACAACTTTTAGGGGAAAAAAAGTGTCAGTCAAGAATAATGAAGTGTTTTTTTTTGTTTGGTTTTAGTTTTTAAAAAGTATGTTGGCCTTTCCACTCCTTTTATTTCATTGTCTGAATGTTATTTTATTTTATTGTTTTTATTTTATTTTTTTTTAATGCTTATTTATTTTTTGAGAGAGAGAAAGAGGAGGAGGGGCAGAGAGAGAGGGAGACAGACTCCGAAGCAGGCTCCAGGCTGTGAGCTGTCAGTCCCCACAATGGGGGGCTTGAAGCCACGAACCATGAGATTATGACCTGAACCACAATCGGATGCTTAACTGACTGAGGAACCCTGGTGCCCCAATTTTATTATTAAAATTTGTTTTCATGTTTATTTATTTTGAGAGAGAGAGAGAAAAACAGCACAAGCAGGGAGGGGCAGAGAAAGAGGAAGAGAGAGAATCCTAAGCAGGCTCTGCACTTCTACAAACCACAAAACCATGACCTGAGCTAAAACCAAGAGCCGGGTGCTTAACCAACTGAGCCACTCAGGCACCCCTTGTTGCCTTAATGTTATTTTAAAGACTAAACCTAATAGTTATGGAATGGTGTGAGCATAAGTATTATAAAGAAAAAAAACTTAAATGTTTTTCTTTAGAAAAAAAAGTTTCTATGTTTAACAGAAGCAGTTTACGAAAGAGTTCCAAAATCAGGAAGAGGCTAAATGGCAGTGTTGTTCTAGCTTCTAGCCATAAAGAATGCCTAGGGATAACTTTAAGACTATTGCAAGGGAAAAAAACAAGGAGTGTTGGAGGATATACCCCAAATTGTTAAAAAGTAACTGTCTGTAGGAAATAACATCGAGTGGGCGAAGGCAAAGGTAGAGAAAGATACAAGGGATTTTACTTTTATATTATTTTAATAATATCATAAATGTGTTCATTTTTAAAAACCATTAATGCAAAAACAAAAAGAAAATATGTTGCAGTGCATATTAATTCACACATTCACCCACAAACTGTATCTGTAGAGACTGGTTTAAAATATCATGCTTATTAAATAACTGTTTTACTAATCTTGGCATGATTGCTATCTTTCACCTAAGACTTTCCAGACTTACTGACCTCAGAAAAGAATCAAGCAATTAGCTGTCCTGTAAATTCTTGGCAAGCACTTACGTGAATGAAGTCTATCCTGTGGGGATCACCAAACTTGCCTCACTTAGGGGGATTTGCTGTGTGGATGCATCAGTGAGCGAATGGATGTGGACATAAGTTAATGCTGATAGTTCTGAGGGTGCCATTCCCAACTAGCAGAGAGAAGAGAACCAACCTGAGCTGTGGAGTTAAATTTTCCTGGTGCCAACCAAGGATTTATACCACGAAGTGAGGCTTTAACTTTTTGAGACTTTAGAGCCACCTTCAAAATTTGTGCTAGGGTTTCACCAAATTTGTTGGATGTTGGGCAAAACTTAGAAGTGATAACTAATAATTTTCATCTGTCCACCCATAAGTATATACTTTTTCCCCACAAGGAATTCATAGCAGCCTCTCACAAAATTAAAATTCTGCAGGGAAGTACTTTAAAAGAGCAATGTTATAGTGGAAAGCAGCCAATCAGAGAAATTCAACTCTCAAAATTAATAACACAGGAAGTTCTCTACTTGCAAGTAAAATATTTCCAAAAGGTCATTTGTAAGCCAGCTGTTTGAAATTAGGAACAATGCTATAAATGATGGTTAGATTGCCAGCCCCCAAAACATGTAGAATACTGATCCCAACCTGCCTGCATTAAAACCACGTTGATGGCAGCCTACTCAAAGTTTTGAATCAGACAGGTCTGTAATTGAATATTGTCTATTATAAGCATCTGTGAATTGATGTTGCAACCTAGATGCAAATTATAACACCACCATTCTGACTTTCAAAGAGCTGACTTTCAAATGCCCTAGAAGATATATTTTATTGCCCCGATTTTTCAGAGCAAAAAAAAAAAAAAAAAAAAAAAGAGCCTCAGGAGCATACAATTAGGATGTGGGAAAATCAGTGTTTGAACCCATGTCAATCTGTATCTGAAGGTCCAACATTTTTTACCACCCCAGTTTGCCTCTTAGTCGCCTTGGGATTCTTGTAAAGATTCTTGGATGCCAGGCTGAGACATCTATCAACAATGTAGTTTTAGCAGCTAGTGATATGATCAAAGTGTTGTCACAGAAAAATTAACTTGTGGGTGGATAAATTGGAGGAGGCACTGAAAGTGGGGAATGCAATTAGGAGGCTGTTGCAGTGGAGGGGTAGCTGCAGAAAGGTCCAAGAAGAAAAGAGGATGAAAGAAAGCAAAAAATGAATGCACAATAAACAACACCCTCATAGACCTGATGACTGCCTCATAAGCTGAAGGAGAGGAGGGAGTAAAGGAGATTATTGAGGTGCAGTTCCTAGTGATGGAGAAAATGATGTCAGCGTTAAATGCAAGTGGCAACTTAAAGAAATGAGGTGATTCTAGAAAATAAAATATGGTGGTTAATTGCATTTTTTGTTGGCCTGCATCAGAACCCCTTTCCTTTTGTGGGAGGCTGAAGAGAATTAGAGGTCATTTTTGACATGACTTAGACCAACTGGAAGCCCCAGCTCAGCTTTTTAAATTGGGGGGAATAACACAAAAACTAGCAGTTAGTCACCACACTGGAAGTTAGGTTGAGAAATCAAAGTCCAGTCCTGATTGTGGGGGAGGTGGGGGTAATGGGGGGACAGCCAGGTTCTAGGCAGCGTCCTCAACAGACTCCTCCTGTGGGGCGAATTTGGCTGTGCTCTCTGTGCCCTAGACTGCCTGGGTTCCTGCCCATTTTCCATGCTTGGTCCTCTGGCTTCCCTGTCAACCCAGTGAGCCACCTGATATCCTCCCAGTGAATTCATTTTCTGTGTGAGTTAGCCAGAGTGGGTTTCTGTTGTTTGCAGTTGAGAACCCTGAGTGGTACAAACATTGCCTTTACTTTTAAGCATACTGTGCTAGCATCATGCCCACATCCCCAGATGGAAGCGCCCAGCACACAGTTTGAAATGTGGAGTTAGAGTTTAGTAGACGGCTGGGTCTGAGAATATAGATTTAGAATATTTCCAAAGAGAGCAAAAGATTTAAGTCATGAGGAATTATCAAGGGAAAAGATTTGAGAGAGAGATAAAATGAAATAAGCAGAGTGTAGGATTGAGGGACCACCAAAATTTACTTAGGAGGCAAGCAAGTGAGTCTGGGAAAAAAACGGCAACAGTGGCAGGAAACAAATTAAAAATAGTGCCATGTCACAGAATCCAAAGGAGTCAAGACTTAAAAAATTGATGGGAATCAGGTGATGTTAAATACTACAGAGTCCAAGGAAGATGAGAACTAAGAAATGGGCATTAGATAGAGTGATTAGAAGGCCTCTGGTCTTTAGAGGGCTGTTTTATCATGATGGTGGGAAAGGATATCAGGTTGTAGGGGGTGAACAGTGAGAGGAGACTGTGATAGCAGAAGGAGAAAGTATAGGCTATAGTTTAAAGAAGTTTGGGGCACCTAGGTGGCTCAGTCAGTTGAGCATCCAACTTCAGCTCAGGTCATGATCTCAAAGTTCATGAGTTCGAACCCTGCACAAGGCTATCTGCTGTCAGTGCAGAGCCTGCCTTGGATCATCTGTCCCCTCTCTCCCCTCTGCCTCTCCCCAGTGCGCTCTCTGTCTCAAAAACAAATAAAACATTTAAAGAAGTCTGGCAGGAATTTGTCTGTCTTGCTGTTATTCCCAGTTCCTAGAAAAGTACCTGGCATGTGGCAAGTACTCAATAAGTATTTGGTCAGTGAAAAAAGAAGAGCAGAAGCAGAAAATTAACTTGAGCTGAAGAACGGTAAAGGGGCACAATTCTAGAACCGAGAGTACTGAGTTTACTTGCAAGGCAAGGTTATCAAGTTCTCTCCCCATTCCTCCTTTAGCTGGAGAACCTGATTTCCTAGACTCTCCACCAGTTACCTATTAGCTGCTCCTTCCCCACCCCACGCTACTATCCTCCATGACTTACTATTCAGTCTCTTTGTATGATAAGCTAATATAATTACCATTCTTTAGAAAACAATCTCATCCACATTAATTTCTTGTTGTCCTCAGAAAATATTATTTCTTCAACAAAGTCTAATATTCTTCATCCATATTGATTCTCATACCACAGTAGAACCTCAATAAGCTGTTACAGATGACTTGATAAAACTAAGTCTGAGTAAGGGCACCTGGGTGGCTCAGTCAGTTAAGTGCCAACTTCAGCTGTGAGTTGAAACCCGGCAGTGAGCTCTGTGCTGACAGCTTAGAGCCTGGAGCCTGGTTCAGATTCATTCTCTCTCTCTCTCTCTCTCTCTCTCTCTCTCTCTCTCTCTCTCTCTGCCCCTCCGCTGTGTGTGCTCTGTCTCTCAAAAATAAATAAACTCAAAAAGAAAAAACTAAGTCTGAGCAACTAAAAACTTTATTTCAGGTATACCATCAGATGATATTGTAATTGTACATTTTTATATATTCACTACTCAATGGCCCTTCAAAACATAAAAATTTAAACCCAGTAACCAAATGACCAAGTATAATATCAAAACATTGTAAAGAAATCTTATAAAAGCATAAAGGTAAAATGGCCTCTGATTTAAAACTGTGATTTAAAATAAAATGAAATAAATCTTTTATTTTTAATTTTTATTTTCAATTATTCTCTCTCCAAATGTAGGAAGTCTATAAGTAAAGAACAGGTATTTTAAAAATAAATTGTAGGGGTGCCTGGCTAGCTTAGTCAGTGGAGCATGCAACTCTTGATCTCGGGGTTGTAAGTTTCAAGCCCCACTTGGGTGCAGAGATTACTTAAAAAAAAATTTTTTTTTGAGAGAGAGAGAAAGAAGGAGGGTGCAAGGAGAGGAGAGAAACAAAGGGAGAGAGAATCCCAAGCAGGCTCCATACAATATGAGGCTTGATCTCACAGCCCTGTGATCATGACCTGAGCTGAAATCAAGAGTCAGATGTTCAACTGACTGAGCCACCCCAGCCACATCCCAAAAATAAAATCTTAAAAAAAAATTGTAACTAGAAGTATAGAAAGTCTAAGTGGTTCTTAAGTACAATGAAACATTTGGACTGTAGTAAGAAGAGGTTTCCCACCCCTAGTTTATGCTCCTTCATGGATATAATTAAAGTACATCAAGGCTTTCCAATGCATTTAAGAAACAGTTTCCATTTTGCCTGCAGACTTAAGGGAGGCAGTCTTTCAGTGTCTATTATAGGTCCGTCAGAGGAGTGAATAGTAAGGGTATTACTGCACTAATTTGCCGTTAAGCAGTCAGAAATTATTTTGAGAGAAAGACAGGAAGTAATATAATATGAACAATTTGCTTTTGATCATGTCATTCCCTCTAGTTTCTTTTCTTGACAATTTTATGTGCATGCAAACAGAATGCATGTGCGTGCACGTACGTGTGCCTCTGTGTAGGTGGTCAAGAAGTTTTTTGTATCTTTCTTCACTCTCCTCCTAGTCTAAAGCTTGGCTTTGCCCACACTGAGTGCTCGGTTAAGGTGTGCATGGTCTATAATAACAGAGCATTTCCAGATGCATAGGCCAATAATGTCCTCAACAGGGGATCTTCATTCTTCGTTACCTCATTAACTCGTGGTCCTTTCCAGATAAGACCCTCCTAGCCACATCTTCTCAATTTAAGCTGTGAAGGCTTAAGTTTTGGGAGGACCTGTGAATGATATGAGATTACCCCAGACCTGAAACTTTTATTTCAAAATGGCAGCAGTTTTTGCACCAACCTGTGTGGTAAGACATGACCCAGGTGCACACAGTCCACGGCATAAGATGGGCCACTCTCACACCAAAGCAAGAAGCTATTCCTGTGGAAGAGACCCCGGGGAGCTTCCAGGGTCAAGGGTGTGGGAAAACCATCTTCTCGTCAGTGCGAAGCAATTGCCAGTCTCAGTCATCCAGGATTTTGCATAAAGCCAGGCTCACCACGTTGGCCTAGCTGCAGTTCAAGAAATGTAGGCTCGACTAAGGACAGGAGCAAACAGTTCACGGAGGAAGAAATACAAATCCCCAATAATTCTATAGAAGAACAAGAACATTTGACAAGTACAAATGAAAGGGATACCATTTGCCAGAAATCAAATTGGGAAAGTTTTTTTTAAGTTTGTTTATTTATTTTGAGAGAGAGAGAGACAGAGCATGCATATGCACAAGCAGGGGAAAGGCAGGGGGAGAGAGAGAGTGAGAGAGAGAGAGAGAGAGAGAGAGAGAGAGAGAGAGAATCCCAAGCAGGCTCCATGCTGTCAGTGCAGAGCCTGATGTAGGGCTCGAATCCACAAATCATGAGATCGTGACCTGAGCTGAAATCAAGAGTTGGACGCTTAACCAACTGAGCCACCCAGGCATCCCAATTAAAAAATATATATATCTAGTGTAGATGAAGAGGCAGGTAAACAGGTAATCTTATGTCCTGCTAATAGTTGTGTAAAATGGTCAATGGTTCTAGAAAGCATGGTAGTATTTATCAAAAGCCCTAAAAGGTGATTACCTTTAACTCAGCAACTTCACTGTGAAGTATTAGTCTGAAGGAAATAATCAGAGCTGTGTTCAAAGAGGTATCTACCAAGAAGTCTCCTCACAATTTTATTTTTTAATGGTGCAATCAAAAGCAACCTACAACAAGAAAAGAGGAGATTACAAAATAATACTGTATGATCTCAGGATTATAAAAGAGATTATTGTATATAATAATCTCTGTATATAATAATAAGGGTGAAAAAATATCTGTAAGAATGTTAACAGAGTCTGGGTGGCTCAGGCAGTTAAGTGCCCAACTCTTGATTTCAGCTCAGGTCATGATCTCATGGTTTATGGGACTGAGCTCCACATTGGGGTCTGCACTGACAGCACAGAGACTGCTTGGAATTGCCTCTCTCCCTCTCTCTCAAAAATAAATAAATAAATAAATGAATAAACAAAGAAATATTTTAAAATGTTAACAGTGTTAATCTCTGACTTCTGGGATTATGGGTGATTTTTATTTTATTCTTTGTACTTTTTCCTATCTCTATAATGCACATACAGATACTTTGGAAGTCAGCAACAATGTTGTTAAAACAAATAAAAGGAAATGTTCAGCACCAGCCCAGGTTCTTTTATGATTTAATTATAATTCAGGAACTACAGGGGTGCCTGGGTGGCTCAGTCAATTAAACGTCCAACTTAGGCTCAGGTCATGATCTCACTGTTAGTGAGTTTAAGCCCTGAATCAGGCTTTGTGCTGACAGTGCAGAGCCTGCTTGGGATTCTTTCTCTTTCCTCTCTCTTTGTCCCTATCCTGCTTGTGTGCTCTTTCTCTCAAAAATAAAATACAACTTTAAAAAAATAATTCAGGAGATACAACTAAACTTCTTGCTTCGTTTTCATATCTCCTCAGTGGAGGGATTATAATATCAAATGCTTAAAGTGCAGAACAGAGTTCTAGTTACTTCCAAAGAACTACTTCCCATGAATTAAGGAAGTCAGAGAAACTGAACAGCTTGCTCAGATGTCTTCCTTGATCCGCACTTCCTTATTTGGGAGCAGGGTTGGCAACAGGGTAGATGTTTCCTATTGGGCTGCACTCTACACACTCTTGCCCACGTGGGGGGCTAGGAACCCTCAGCTGCTCACAGTGATCCTGGAATTGAGGGGTGCACTTAAGGAAAAGCCAGGAGAGCTGGTGGGAACACATCACTTGCAATGTTTCTCTCAAAGCAATGACATCAAATCCTCCCTGAAACTCTTCATGTTCTCATGGACAACATTAGATAAGTCAGTCTGATCCTGTAAAGTGATCTCCATGCCCCAGTCACATTTTCCCATCAATATTCCCCATAATGATATTTAAAGTCTTGGTCACTGTGAGTATATTATGTGACACCAAAGTAGGCATTTACCTAGAGTCACCTGTAGGGGTAAACTTGAGAGAATTGGAGGCAAGATTTTCCCTCAATCATGTCTCCAGAAGATGGATTATTTCACACTGCCTTCAAAGTACAAAGGGGAGAACTAAGAAGCTCCCTTTAAGGGAAGCTAGTGAGTTCTCTCTGTAGGGAGTATTGATGTTTCCTCAGCCAACCCCGTGAAAGAAAGACTATTGTGAAGGCAAAGAAAGACAATTCTTTTGACATGGAAATTGAGACATATTTTCTTGGTGAAATGCCTTGGTAACAAGCAAATGCCTTATTATGTCTGTCATATTTAGCATCTTTAAATGAGCACAGCTAAGCCCCTGAATGTACAAGTTACCCTACAAGATGTAGGGATACAATTCTGAAATGATGGAGGCATGCTGGTTATGTAGTCCTTCTGGGTATGATCTTTCCAGTGGGCAATTTCTCAGTTTCTATCAAAAGCTGAAAACTGTTTGTACCATTTGCCACAGAAAATTCAGTTCTGAGAACTTATCATGAGAAATAATCTTTTCATATGCAAAAAAGACTACATAAGAATGTTCGCTGCAGTGTTATTTACAAAAGTGAAAAACTAAAAAATTCCAATAGTTGGAATTTTTTAAGTAAATCATAGCATAATCACTCTATGGGGTATTAAGGCCATTATTCATTATATACTTATTATATATTTGAATCATATTTAGGGATACTAAGAAAGACTCACGATATAAAGTGGAAAAGTATACACTATAAACCCAATGTAGATATATATTGTATACACACATGCATACACACAACGTACATTTGTTATGCGTATACACATATGGAGAGAGAGAAATTCTCCAGATTTTCCAATCTTACTAGATTACCTTCATTTCACATATCATAATTCTACTCTCCATCTTGTAGGACTGCAAGAAATCTGATCCTCTCTCCAGGTATTTCTGAGAGTCTTCAGGAAGTGTTTACACATTCCACAATCTATGTGGTCACCTGCTTTCCAATCACCCCTGGATATCTCATAATGGCTTTGCCAGCTGGCTGTCACTCTCTAATCTACCTTACCATGAAATGGGAAAATCTTTCTATTTCCCAAGACACAGCTAATGTAAGGCTGCAATTTCAACAAACTTTGTGAAGTCTTGAGGATTATCTAAGGGAATTACAGTGGAGAAAAATAAAACGTAAAGGGGATATCGGATATCACTACTTCTAAAATTCCCCTGTACAGCCCTTTCCAGAAGCTCCCTCTGAGTAGTCCCTCCCCTTAGCTCTCAGCCTGCCACTGTGGCGTTGGAACATGCCCCACCCTCCTGGATGGGGCTCTCATCTGGTCTCTTGGCCCAAGTCCTGGGGCCCTACTTCCTATTTCTGACCATCAACAGAAAAAATGAGACATTGCAATAATCTGGACAGAGGTATACCTGCCCCCAATTAAAAAAAAAGGGCTCTTTGTGTTATTAAACAGAAGCCTCGGCATCTCCATCTAAAATATCTGCATTTGCATTTCTCCACTGAGAACAACTGGTTGTCACTTCTTTGAGAACCACAAGAACATAAAAACAGTGGTCACTAAAGACGAAATCCATCTTCCATCCTTAGCACATTAAGAAAATATTTTAGAAATTTGGAATGCAGTTTCAGATAAATAATAACAATGAACAGTAAACAAGTTTTCATTATGTATCAGGTACTACCCCAAACACTAAGCATATATGAACTCATTAATCTTCCTGAGACTCCTCTATCATAGGTGCTATCATTAATATCCCCATTTGGATGGAGAAATTAAGACAGAGAGCAGTTAAAGAATTTGCCCAAAGTCGCAGAGCCAGAAAGTGGGAAAGCAAGACTGTGGTTAGGTAGTTTATTCTAGAGATTTAGCCACTCTGAGCTACTGTATTGTATTGCTTCATGAGTAGAGGGAAGGGAAGAAATAAAAAGTAAAGGAAGAAAGAAAACAGTGACTTGATCTTTTTTTCTCCAAATTGTTTGAAAGGAACTTTACTTTTAGAATTAGGAGCTAGAATGTATCTGTATCATTTGTTTCCATATCTATATCCGTCTCCATATGTGCATCTATGAATGTGTTGGGGACAGAAACAAAAAGCCACCATAGGCATTGCAACTTCATCTCCATAATTCACACTGACCCCTCCTATCTGACCATTGTGGTAGACATCTTTTTATTAAGAAATGCCGCTCGTTTACATGAGTAGGCCCCCAGTGGACCATAGTTATACTCTGGCTCCAGTTGACTAATACTCTGGCTCCAGTTGACTGAACTAGTAGGAGGCTACCAACACAATTTTCTTACCTACAAATTTGAAATTGGAATTGAGAGGGGCGCCTGGGTGGCTCAGTTGGTTAAGCCTCCGGCTTCGGCTCAGGTCAGATCTCATGTTCGTGGGTTCAAGCCCCGCATCGGGCTCCGTGCTGACAGCTAGCTCAGAGCCTGGAGCCTGCTTCAGATTCTGTGTCTCCTTCTCTCTCCGCCCCTCCCCCTCTCATGCTCTGTCTCTCTCTGTATCAAAAATAAATAAAACATTAAAAAAATATTAAAAAAAAAAAAAAAAGAAATTGGAATTGAGAGCCAGCCAGTCAATCTGGGATAGTCTCTTATACAGAGGAATATATGGTCACAATAAGTTAACTGCTATGACAACCAATCTCCAGATTTCAGGAGTTTTAGTTTATTTCTCTATAATATCACAGTTTCAATGTAGGTAAATAGAAATGGGGAAATGCTATGCTCCACAAATTTTATCAAGTACACAGGCGCCTTCCATCTAGTGACTCACCTATTCTCTAAGGCTTTAGTTAAAGGAAGAGGGAGAGGGTACAGAGTAGGATTTTTTAGTTGGTCGGGCCTAGAAAAATCACTTCTGCCCCCATTCCAAAGGCCATAACTCATCACATGATCCCATCTAAGTGCAAAGAATACTGGGAAATGTAGTCCAGTTGTATGCCCAGAAAGAAAACGTAGGTGATCTCTGTCACAACACACAAGTTTTGAACTACAGAGTTCATAGTCTGTCTGCTATATGCATGAAAAAGTTAGGAAAGCTGATTTGTAGAGAGATAAGAATGAAGCAAATGTCCACGGGGTAGAAGATGACAAAGGGGGAGAGAGAGAAAGAGAAAGAGAGGGAATTGTATGGTTTCTTGCTTTCTACTTTGTGACACCCTTTTTTTTTCGCTTAGCTTTGTTCTGTTTTAGTATATATATAAATTTTGTACTAATAGTTTTATTGAAATATAATTCACATCCTATAAAATTAAGCCTTTAAAAAATTTTTTTTATGTTCACTTATTTTTGAGAGAAACAGAGAGACAGAGCATGATCAGGGAAGGGACAGAGAGAGGGAGACACAGAATCCAAAGCAGGCTCCAGGTCATGATCTGAGCCAAAGTCGGACACTTAACTGATTGAGACACTCAGGCTCCCCTAAAATTAAGCCTTTTAAACTATACAATTGGGTGGCTTTTAGTATACTCAGAGTACTGTAGCCATCATCACTATCTAATTCCAGAGCATTTTTATTCCCTACAAAAGAAAATGCAGGGGTGCCTGTCTTGGTCATTTGATGGAGTGGCAACTCTTCATCTTGGGGTCATGGTTTTGAGCCCCACGCTAGGTGTAGAGATTATTAAAAAATAAAATCTTAGGGGCGCCTGGGTGGCTCAGTCGGTTAAGCCTCTGGCTTCGGCTCAGGTCAGATCTCACATTCGTGGGTTCGAGCCCCACGTCAGGCTCTGTGCTGACAGCTAGCTCAGAGCCTGGAGCCTGCTTCCGGTTTTATGTCTCCTTCTCTCTCTACCCCTCCCCCTCTCATGCTCTGTCTCTCTCTGTATCAAAAATAAATAAAACATTAAAAAAATTAAAAAATAAAAATAAAATAAAATCTTGGAGCAGGCGCCTGGGTGGCTCAGTTGGTTTAGCATTCGACTTCGGATCAGATCAGGATATTCTGGTTCGTGGGTTCGAGCCCCATGTTAGGCTCTGTGCTGACAGCTCAGAGCCTGGAGCCTGCTTCGGATTCTGTGTCTCTTTCTCTGCCTCTCCCTCCCCCACTTGCACTCTGTCTCTCCCTCTTGAAAATGAATAAACATTAAAAAAATGTTTTTAATTAAAAAAATAAAGTAAAATCTTAAAAAAACAAAACAAAACACTCCAGGCCCATTAGCATGCTCCACTCTGCCCAGACCCTGGCAACCACTATACTACTTTCAGTGTATGAGTTTGTCTCTTTTAGTCTTTTAATATAAATGGAACCATACAATATGTGGCCTTCTGTGTCTAGCTTCTTTCATTTATTCAGGGTTCATCCACATTGTAGTATGTATCAAACTTCATTTCTTTTTATGACTAAATAGTATTCCATTGTATGGATATATCAATTTGTTTACCATGCTTTGCCTATTATGAATAATGCTGCTGGAAACATTGGTGTACACATTTTTGTGTGCACATACCTTTTCATAGGAGTAGAATAGCTGGGTCATATGGTAATAATTGTATGGATTAACATTTTGAGGAACTGACACTAGTTTTTAAAAATTCTGACTGCCTTTGAACTACTTAAGCAGCCTTCATATGAATACTTGAATTCTTTTTTCTTCTTCGTCTTTAATCAACTTGAGTTAGTTTCAATAATATTATTTGCAACCTCAAGAGCCTTAACAAAGTCATGTACTCCTGTTGCTTCTGGTTTAGACTTTCTTGATTCCTCATCCCCTTTATTTTGGCTCTATTTTTGCCTGCCTTTTTGATAATGCTTTAGTTTAGCTTTTTTTGGCTACAAGTATCAGGAATTCATTCCAGTTAGCTCAAGTATAAGAATGCTAAGAAAAATTCATGATAAGATAATGGGAGTTTTCAGACACCCAAGATCAGGAGCATGATGGGCTGGCTTCAGAGACACTAGTGGTAAAAGCTAGTTCTCAATTTGAAGTAGCAGTACAGACCTCACCCATAGAAATTCGTAAGTGTTTGCAAAATTTTATAATTAGAAATATAGTTCAACCATATTCCTTTCTGTCCTACTAACTGATAATATCTCTCTTTGCTTTCATGCCACTTATCTGAGAAAGGGGCTCTGATTCTCCCAGAATCTCTCTTTTAAGGTTTATTTATTTACTTATTTGGAGAGAGAGAGAGAGAGAGAGAGAGAGAGAGAGAGAGAATCCCAAGCAGGTTCCATACTGTCAGTGCAGAGCCTGACATGGGGCTTGAACTCATGAATTCATGAACTATGAGATCATGACTTGAGCCAAAATCAAGAGTTAGATGCTCAACCTACTGAGCCACCCAGGCGTCCCAACCCAGTGTCTCTTTTCATACAGGGGTGTTTTGTTTTGTTTTGTTTTGTTTTGTTTTGTTTTGTTTAGCAGGAACCAGGGGCTAGAGCAGTTTCCACTAGATGATACCGGTATGGGAGGGCATGGTGATTGATCTTTTTATACGTGGTTGGTATTTTTAATGAAAAATGGATCACTTCTTTTTCAATAAACTTCTACCTTTGGTCATAGCAATTCTGCCAGGATATAGCTTCTTGTATCTGATCTTCAGCTTTATGCACTGTAATTAGGGGTAAGATGAGTCCATGGTCCCATCCCAACAAGGCTCAAGTACCTCCCTGTGAAAGGAGCTGGATTAGGCATGGGTGATAGAGACATTTTGTCCCCTTGAATGATGGGAAGAGTAAAGGAGTAGAAAGGAATCCCTGAGAACTCCCTATTTCTTATTTCCACTAGAGCTCCCCCCATTCTCTATTTTCTACCATATTTCCTAAAATGGTATGGGCTAGTCTCACAGCCAAGGCTCAAAGAGTATAGCAAATTGTCCGCAAATGTCAGGTCTACAAACATGTCACAGCTGGAACAGAAGAGGAAGTTCCTTGAGCCAAAACTTAAGCATTGGGATGGGTAGAAAACTGGACAGTTTTTAAGTACTTCCTTTCTACAAGGACAGAATCCAGAGATAGAAGTGTATTTATAAAAGGAAAATAAAGGTTTTATGTTAGAATAAGCAATAACTTTTGGAATAAAAACTTCAACTCTTATCATTCAAACAGGAACTTTCTAGAATATTAAATTACAAGGGCATATATACATATTTTTTTCCTTAACAAAGCCAAAAACTTGAAAACCTATTCAGTTTTAGGAAGTCCTCCATTTAAAAAGAAACACTGGTTTCTAAAGAGGGTAGGCCCATAGGCTGCCTTAATTTTGTTTTTTGTTCCTTGTCTGTATTTTTTTAATATGCTCCCATAGATTTGCCAGGTTGTCTGGACATACTCCAAAAGAAATATCTTACCCATATCTTTAAGGAAAAAGGCATTTAGTTACACATATCTAAAAGCTAAAGTAGCTTGAGGGTAGGAATGGGGGCAGTGATGGAGGACCCAAGAGGCAGGGTTTTACTTTTTACTAGCAAGCTTTTGACCAGACTTTCTGAACCTCAGCATGTTAGGAATTTGGGTTAGCCAGGTCAGTTGTGAAAGACTCACATGCAGCAGCATTGGAAAAGGAGATTATTTGCATGAGTTTTGCACTACCTAATTGGATACGTACTGTTCCGTAATGGGACACAACACAAACATGTTTGTTTATTTTAAGGCCATCTGCTGACTTGCGCTGTGAGTTTGCTCAGTGGAGCAGTGTGACACAGAGAGGCAGAGTCAAGAGCCCAGACCCGGGGCCTCTAAAGGCAAGTGCTGGTATCATCACTTGAAGGGCTTTCTCAACACCCGCTGGCTACCGTCTGAACAATCCTTAGTAAGGCTGGCTAGTGGTAGTTTAAGGACTCTCCTTGGCTTGGCAATAATGTTGCCCTCTTAGAGTACTTGCATATTCCTAAGTATATTCCAAAGAGGCTGAGTTCCCATTCAAAAGGTGGATGTAAAATGTGACAAGATGAGGTGCAGGGTCTTATTGAAGTGATGCCATGGATTTTAGAAAAGGGAAGAGAGGTGCAGAGTGTGGACAGAAAGGTCAAGCGTATGGACTTGGGAGCCAGACAGCCTGGGTTGGACTCCTATGCCATCTTTTCCTAGCCCTGTGGTCTTGGAAATTTACTTAACCTCTCTGTGCCTCCATTTCTCATTCTGTAATATGGGGATTAGTTAGCCCCTACTTTAGTAGCATCATAATGAGTATTAAGTGAGTTAACATTTGGAAGGTGATTAGGGCATTGTGTAACAGGTAGTAAGTGCTATAGATGTTTGTTAAGTAGAAGTAAAATATACTGATGGCTGGTGAAACTTGTGTTGATTGGCTCCAGAACTCTCTATCCTCAGATGAGAAAAGACTGCATGCTAGAGAAGTCTAAATCAGGACACATCTAAATAAGCTAAAGTATGGTTATACTAGGAAACACCATACTAGCCATTTTAAAAATGAGGTATATTTATATATACTAATGTGGAATAATCCTTAAGATGTATTGTTAAGGGAAAGAGAAGTCCCCATACAACATATGTGGGAATAATTATGAGATTTAGCACTTACTGAAGATTTTCTATGTATCACTGCTGTTTTAAAAGCTTTGTATGTATTAACTCATCTGATTTCTGTGCAAGGAAGTTACTGGCTTTCTCCCCATTGTGGAGATTATGAGGTAACTGAGTCTCAGAGAGGGTATGCAATTTGTCTATGATCACCCAGCTGGTAGACAGATGAACTGGGATTTGAATTCAGATGGTCTTGTTCCAATGGCATATTCATGCAAATAAAGCTATATGCATATAAAGACAAATACATATGCAAAACAAAACAAAACAAGGTCTGACAGTACAGACACTTACCATAAACTCCTAAAGAGAGGAGTAGGATTGAATGGGGTCAGGTGGAGACAGATGCTTAAGGAGAAGGGGAACTTTCGCTTCTTATTACATATACTTGTGTTTTATTTGAATTATTTAATGTAATTAAAATGTGAATTCATACAGTGCTTTTGGACTTAAAAATAAGTATAAAATAAATCAGTTAATTTTATTTAGAAAACAATGATGAAGTACTTACTCTGTACCAGGCAGTGCTCTTAGTGCTTTACAAATATCAAATAATTTAATTCTTGAAAATCCCCATTTTGCAGATGAGAAAACCCAGGTACTTCTCACACAGTGAGTAAGAGGCCAAGCTGGGATTTGAACCCATGGAGTCTGGCTACAGATTCTGTACTCTTAGTCACTCTACTATATACGTATACATATGTGACCTGAGCCCTGAATCAATGCTTCTTTGCACATTTTCGAATGCTAGACCAGTCTACCACACACCTTTAGTCAGGCGGTCAGACTGCAATCACACAAACAGGCTTTGGATCTCATTGCTACTAGTTACTAGTTTTGTGACCTTGGGCTAGCTACTAAACAATTTTGATCTCAGTACCTTCAATTGCAAGATGGAGACAATAATAGTCACTATCTCGTAAGGTGAGAAAACATTAACATATGTAAAGTGCTTAGCACAGAATCTGGCACATGGCAAGAAATAACTCAATGTTAATTGTTCCCATTATAATTTTTAGTTTGTTATCTTACTACCTCCTTGCCAAGGAGTCTTTTCCTCCCATCTTTACTGGGGACACAAAGGCACATAACTCTGATCCAGCCCTCATACTGTAAGGAATTTACCCTGATGCGCTTGCAAAAAAAGTACCCCCAGGTAGGTATATGCACAAAGATGTTCACTGAGGTGTTGTTTGCTGAAGCATCATCTGGAACCACCTAAACATTCATCATCAGGAAACATTACATACATTTTGCCGTTTCCAAATAAGGAACAGTATTTGGGGACCCTAGGTAGGCCCAGGAAACAGCAGCCTTCTTCCCTGCTTGGCTTCTGAACAAACTGAAAAATAAAACAAAGGACCAGCAGATGAAGGCTTAACTATCTCTGATAAAAGGCGAAGTTGGATGTAGCACCATATGTGATTTCATGTTAGGTGGGAAACATTTCGTACCATTGAAACCCAGAAGTGAACAGCCATCCGCCCAGTTCTGCCTACTTCCCCGGGAGCAGAAGGCACACTCCCTACAGGGGACTCAGTGCTAAGAAGAAAGGGCAGAGATGAACTCAACATGTCTAGGTTATTCTCCTAAACTTATGAGTCAGATAAGTCACGCTGGACTCAGGGAGTAGAAGAAGTAAAGGGACAGAAAGCGGGGGCAGGAATTATATTAATTGAGTGTCCTTCATTTGGAAGGCACATTCTTTTTTTAAGTTTATTTTTTTAATGTTTATTTATTTTTGAGAGAAAGAGAGAGAGATACACCTTGAGTAAGGGAGGGTTAGAGAGAGGGAGACACAGAATCCGAAGTAGGCTCCAGGCTCTGAGCTGTCAGCACAGAGCCCACTGCGGGGTTCAAACCCACGAACTGTGAGATCATGACCTGAGCCAAAGTCGGACGCTTAACCGACTGAGCCACCCAGGTGCCCCTGGAAGTCACATTCTAACAAGGACTTTGCAGACATTAAAAGAAGGGAGTAGATCACTACTGCACATGTAGAAAGATCTCTCAGGCAGCATTTTAGCTGCAAAAAAGCAAAATGCAGAATAAGTATCGTAAGACCTCTTTTATGTAAAATTTTATTAAAGGGCATTCATAAATATGGAGGAACAAGAAAAAACAAAAAAATAGTATAGTTCTATTTTGGGAAAGGGACTCAGGCAGAATAAGGAGTTTTTATTCTTCCTTTTATATCTTTTATTTATTTTATTTTTTATTTTTTTAATTTGGAAGTTATTTTTTTAAGCTTATTTATTAGTTATTTTGAGAGAGACAGATATAGCACGAGTGGGGGAGGGCAGAAAGAGGAGACAGAATCCCAAACAGTCTCCACACTGTTAGGATGGTGCCCCATGTAGGGCTCGAACCTATGAAATTGTGAGATCATGACCTGAGCTGAAACCAAGGGTCAGATGCTTAATTGACTGAGCCACCCGGGCACCCTTTCTTTTAAAAAATTGTTTAAATTTTCTACCCACGCATTTATGACTAAAATTTTTTAATGTTTATTTATTCTTGAGAGAGAGAATGAACAGGGGAGGGGCAGAGCGAGAGAAGGAGACACAGAATCTGAGGCAGGCTCCAGGCTTTGAGCTGTCAGCACAGAGCCCCAACACGAGCCACGAGATCATGACCTGAGCCAAAGTGGGTCGCTTAACTGACTGAACCACCCAGGCACCCCACATTTATGACTTTTATTATCTTTTTTTTAATGCTATTGGGGTTGTCTGGATTGTGGGATTCATGACATTATTGTTTTCATTCCTTATACTACCCTACAAAAATAAGTTATCATGTTTATTATTAAAAGAAAAAAATAAAAACAAGGGATCGTGGGTTAAGCCTCCGACTTCAGTTTAGGTCATGATCTCACAGTTTGTGGGTTCGAGCCCCATGTTGGGCACTGTGCTAACAGCTTGGAGCCTGGAGCCTGTTTCGGATTCTGTGTCTCCCTCTCTCTCTGCTTCTCCCCAGCTCATACTCTGTGTGAGACTTCCAAGACACCCGCTTTCTAGGCCACACTCATTTTAAATTCATGTTGAGCAGAAGATGCTTCAAGATAACACTTCCAATACTGTCTGGCACATTAAAACAAACATTAAAAAAAATAATAAATAAATAAATAAAAACAATAAAAACAAGACAGCATAAAAAAAGGGCCTTCTAGCTTCAGGAGTCCTAATGAGCTATAATCAGAGAGACGCCAGACTAGTCAAAATTGGAAGAAAGAACTATAATCACAGGAAAAAACTCTCCACAACTTAAACTATACCAGAAAAAGCAACAGTAATGACAGCAGACTAACTTCAGGAAAAGCAGAGACAAGAGGAGATGTGGCAAGGCCTGTAAGGGCCGGCGCGGGCGACAACGTAAAATTATGTCAGAAAACAAAAACTGCCACGAGGACCCAGGGACCCAAGAAAGAGAGAGACAGAAACCACCACGTAGGGCCCGGGGACCCCAAAGAAGGGGTCTGAGGTGGAAAATAAACCAGAAGGAACTCAGGAGTGAGTGCTAAGTGGATTATGACTCACGGTCTGACGGCCCTCAGGACTTGAGAAAAACCGGGTCATAAGTTGTATAACCAAGGCGTCGTGCCGAAGAAACACCATGGACGGTTGACTTTCTTCCCACAGCCTCAGGTGATCAAAATGAGGTCAGTGTGACAGACCCAGAGCCAGGCCAGGTAGGTGCCTCAACCAAGTATTTTGTCTCTCCCTCTGCCTGCCAAAGCGCTGGCAGAGAGGAGAATCATTACAGGAAAGCATGCATGTGGGGCCTAATTACTTGTCACAGTCCTCTGTCCACTAGACTAGGCCCTGTGAGAGAATTCCAAAGAATTGATTTTCATGGGGGCGAAGTACAGTAATTCATGTTGCAATCCTGCCCAAGTCGCTGAACAGATACTTTAAGACCCAAATTCCTTAAAGCAGCTTTGATTTACCACACCCTTCATGTTCCAACTAGAGCTCGAAATGAGTGCGGCTGCCCACGTGAAGGCACTTCTCACTGTTCTCTGGCAGTTAAGTGCTCAAGAAGAGAGATATTTCTTCAACTTCCTTTGGTTCTCACAAAACGAAACCAGCCATTACATAATCAAGCCTGTGAAAGGTTTCCATGGGTTAAGAAGTCCCCGATGTTTTTCCCTGCCTTCAGTGATTTTCTGTTTAAAGTATTCAGAAACAGTGAAAGTTCATGAAGAAAAAACATCTCCAGCAGGAAGATGAGTGAGAGTTAGTCAGCAACAAGGCTCACTCATATGTCCATGAGGTTGTAACTTAATCTTGACAACATAGTCTTTCCTGGAAGAGATTCGAACAGCGATTTATCATTTTATAATTTGTGGTTTAAATTTGAGCCGTAAACCAAGCAGATGTATTGGTTTGAGGCACTTTTGATTCCTTTTAAAGCCCCAGGAGGCAGGAAGCCGGCTTCAAACTTGAGGCCCCAGGCTCTTGGGCTTTCACCAAGAGAGTGCAAAGGACAAGGTTTCTGTATCACTCTCTTTCCTTAGGAAATGTATGGAATGCAGCCTTTGTTTGTTTTAGACTTGTGTGGGGGGGGGGCGGGGGAAGAGCAGACTTTGATAGCTGGAACCACGAGCTGGCCCCCTCATATCTTTTGAGGGGGGGTTCATATGTTCCAGGGTCCCCTGGGAAATGAGAAGCTGGAAGCCTGAGAGGGGGGAAATGGGTGGAGAAAGGGGAAGCAAGGGGGAAGGGAGGAGAGCCAGAGATAACTGCTGACTTCACAGTTTTCCACCGGGGCCTGCCCTGCCTACCTCTGTTGACATCAAAGCCCTTTGCGCCTGCTCAGTCAGCCCTGCCGGCCTCCAGTGGGAGAGAAGGAATTGGCTGTGAGCCCTAGAACAAAATTGAGAACAAACTTACTGAAATTAACTTTGCCTTCAAAAAAAAAAAAGATTTTTGGCTCTGGGTGGCAATTGTGGGGTTCCCCCACCCTGGGATTCAGAGCATCCACCAGGGACAAAGGGCAGCTTTTACAGAGTTGTCTCCAAAAACTTGAGCAGCTTCCCAAGGTGTCTCACTGGTTCTACAGCAGTGTTGGCTGTCTGTGGGCTCATGGGTGTGGCTCTCAAAATCAAAATCATGTTGGGGCGCCCGGATTTGGGAAGACTTGCCTCCTCTCCTCGGAGCCATGCTGCGCATCAGAGTTTTGCTGGCAGCTGAGCGCCTACATGTGCTGCCATTCTTTCTCCTCTCTGCTCCCCAGGCTGGGATTTACTTGTTTTCCTTCCCCTCTCTCCTTTCCCTGCAGTCCTCTTGCCCATTTCCCAGAAAGAAGCAGAGGACAGAAGATGACCATCTTGTCTTCTGTCATTGATGACTTGCTATTCTAATCCCAGGTCGCAAAGCATCACAGCCCCCTCGTCGAGCAAGAACAGTGGTCACAGATTCCACTTGTTAAAACCCAGCTCTACAACACAGCTTTAAAAGATATATATGCGTGCACGGTATTTCACGATTCTCTCCTCTGCCGGTGCCAGACAGTATTGGAAGTGTTATCTTGAAGCATCTTCTGCTCAACGTGAATTTAAAATGAGTGTGGCCTAGAAAGCGGGTGTCTTGGAAGTCTAGCTCCAGCAGCAAACCAGAGCACTACGAGCACTTTAGAAGGTTCTGGTTACAGATCACAGTTACAGATCAAAGGATGCCAGTGCTCTTCCTCTTCTAACTTTATCACTGCTGGCCCTAGGTCCTGGCTTGAGAAAGTTCTTAGAGGAGGCTGGCCTAGGCTTTTCTGGAACATGGCCACACTGCAGGCTGTCTGTGCCTGCTGTGTCTGGCTTTGTGCTTGGACAGAAGGGCATATTGAAGAACACATGGTTCTTGGCCTTAAGGGAAATCACAGAGGGGTCACATATGTAGATAGGAAATTGGTGAAGGAGATAGTCCAAACCCTCTATTTTATTTTATTAAAATTTTTTTAATGTTTTATTTATTTTTGAGAGAGAGAGAGACAGTGTGAACAGGGAAGGATCAGAGAGAGAGGGAGACACAGAATCCGAAGACAGGCTCCAGGCTCTGAGCTAGCTGTCAGCACAGAGCCCAACATGGGGCTCGAACCCATGAACAGTGCGATCGTGACCTGAGCTGAAGGTGGACGCTCAACCGACTGAGCCATCCAGGCACCCCAAACCCTCTATTTTAAAACCAGGGATCTTTAAATTGGGAAATGAAAGCTTAGACCAAGTTAGTTAAGACACCTGCCTAACGTAAGGTGGCCTTGGTTCATGCCACAAACAAGAATTAGAATCAGAGTCAGTGTGTAGCAAATGCATCCTGGGGATCCAAATCCAGATCTAAGTGTTAAAAACAGCTTACCAGAACAGGCGTCCTGAAGTTCTTTATATGGCTAAGGTAGCTGACAGGGAAACCCGCCCTTGGGTTTCTAGATTCACACTAACTCTACCCACTCCCACTCCCCCCACCCATTTCTGGGGTTTCAACCAAGTACTGTCAACACATTTGAAATGGATTCAAAATTCGTTTTGGAGAGCCATGTCAGTTCAGCTTGCAGGCTCTCTTGGGGCCCCTTTCCAAGAAGAAACAGGCCGGGCATTCTATCTGGGCTAGACTCAAGTCAGGCTCTGCCTGCCTGGGAGTGTGTTGTCTCTCTGTCTTTGACAGTCTGATGGCTGACGCTCCAGGCTCCTGCTCTTCAGTCAACACAACCAAATATCTGCAGTGTTGGCTCGACTCACAGGCCTTAATCTTCAGCTCCCACAGAGTTGAGACAATTCTTTTTTTAAAGAGACATTAAGGATATATTAAGCTTCTCTTCCCTGAATTCTCTTCCCCAGCCTTCCCTCATCACCCTCTTTGCTACTATTTATTTCTCAGTATCCAGTATGACCTAGGTACTAGAGAAAACAAGGCAGACGTGGCCCATAGCCTCACGGGATTTTTAAGTGCCATGGGTAATCACTGAAAAACTAACGTCCGTTGAAAAATAGCATATGATGGACAGCCCACAGCCTTCTGTCTCTTTAATCCTGCATCCACTCCACCTGACAAAGTGAGGGATCTAATATTCACGTTCTTCAGAGTTCTGTTGGCTCACTTCCCAGCTGCGGTCAAATTCTCTGCATGCTTATTCCTCCTTTTCTGGATTACTGGTGGAATTGCCAGGAGGGCAGAGACATGAAGAATGCAGGCAGTGAGAAAAAAAAAAAAAAGAAGCATCTGCAAACGATTGACTGAAACCAGTTGTAGTTGGACATAGTCAGGGTTCTCAGTTGCAAGCAACAGAGACCAACGCTGACTGATCTAAGCAGAAGAGGAATTTGTTGGAAGGCTATCAAGTAACTCACAGAATCACAGAGAAGGCTGGAGAAGCAGGCTCAGAAAACACAGGGACTGGGACCTCAGGGACATATCCCAGGCCACAGGCGCAGTCGCAACACAGAAATATGAAGATACCACCGCGGCTGCTGCCTGGTGATTCACCACGGCTCAGGCTGCTCTCACTTTCAGCCCTGGACACTGGATACCAACATGAGCACCACTGCCCTGGGAGCCTGGACTTTTCTGTTACCCTGCAACATCCCCCAGAAAGGATTCTCCCCTGTCCCTGTTTGCTGGTGCCAGTAACTTCTGATTCCATCAGAAGCAGGGGTAGCTTATTGGCCAGGTCGCACTGTATGTCCATGTCCTGGCTGCAAAGGAGACTGCAGAAGAGAGCATTTGGCCCTCGGGACTCTTTCTTAGGGTACCAAGATTCACAACGTGGTAAAGGTCCTAAGCTTGGGAGAGGAGTTCAGATGCTGGGTAGCAAAAAATGACCCGACTAACCCCCCCTTCCTCTAATTCCAAGTGAAGAGGAGGGATCAATATTGCTGGGCTGCCAGAGAGTTGGAAATGAGTCCAGTATACACATGCCAGCAGTAAGGGCGATATTCATTGACCTGAGAAGCAAGCCGCCTAAGAGAGAGCAAAGCCAGCACAATCAGTTGATCTCTCAGGGAAGGAGGTTAAGACTTCTCCTGGGCTATCTCTCTCCCTTCAGCGTCACTGGGGAGCAGAGAGGCAGTCGTGGGGAGGCTTTCTGATGGCTCAGGCAGCTCTCCACCTGCACCTAGATTAGCTCTGCCTACTTTAGCCATCCTTCTCGTGCCAGTAGGAAGGAAATTGAAGCTGTCACCATCTAAAAACAAAGGACCAGGGGTGCCTGGGTGGCTCAATTGGTTGAGCGTCTGACTTTGGCTCAGGTCAGGATCTCATGGTTTGTGGGTTTGAGCCCAGAGTCAGGCTCTGTGCTGACAGCTCAGAGCCTGGAGCCTGCTTCAGATTCTGTTTTCCATCTCTCTCTCTCTGCCCCTCCCCAGCTGGTGCTCACACTGTCTCTCTCTCAAAAGTAAACAAACATTTAAAAAAAATTAAAAGCAAAAGACCAAAGCCTGTGTCAGAGAGTTTTACCTGTGGCTTTGACCTCTCATCCCAGACCTGTTACTTAGTCTTTTGATAATCTATGGATCTTGACATACAGTGATTCATCTTTGTTTTGTCACTGTTAGCCACCAGGCACAAGAAGTGGTGCATCTGAGTTAGGGATGAGTAGGTAGGGAGGGGGGACATGTGTGCTAATGAGCAAGCCTTCAAAGCCCCAGGACACAGTTTCCTGTCCCTCATGTTGTGCCGCCCAGAGTGGAGGGAGCTTAATCTATGGTTTGTTTGTTGTTTGTTTTAGTCTCCCACCCATCAGGGAGTAGGTTTAAAAAAAAAAAAAAGCCCCAAATAAAACCGAAAAAAGGAAACTCTTTTTTGAGTCATCTAATTATTTGTTGCCTGCCTTTAAAAGAGAGGCAAATGAATCCCCAAATGTAGCACTTACTAAAGGACGATGCACGTGGTCAGGCAGGGTCTCAAGCCACTTCCAGGATCCTACCCTGGGGTGGGCCCTTGATGACAAACTGTTTTCCTCTATCCTCTTCCTGGGGATGTGGCTGGGAAGTACCTTCTGGGCAGGGTGGGTAATTCCAACTGTCTGATTCTAGCTTGTAGGGAGTAAGGTCTCATGGGAAGCGCCCTCTTTCCTCTACCCGTCATGATAAGCCTAGTTTCTATAGCATCCCCACCTTTTCCTTCAGGCTGTCAGAAGCTATGGGGGGGAGCCACACGAAAAACCTCATAAAAGCTCTGCGCAGCTGAAAACTCCTCAGTGCCCCTTTATTAATCACATCACCGGAAACCAATACATTTAGAGTGTTAGCTTAGCTCCTTATAAAAATGCTTACACCGAGCCACAGTTCAATAGTATAGTCCTAAATTTCTTACAAAGTAAGCATATGAAATAGGAAAAAAAAAATAGCTCAAGGGAAGACATTATCCAATATGGTTCTCAGAGTCTGTCCTTTAAAGATTCATGTAATAAATTTAAAATTTAGCACGAGGAAAAACATTATGTTTCCTCATGAGCTTATATTGCTTCCTTTTTTTCAGGCAATAAGAGTGATGTAACCAGTAGTGTTTCCCTTTTTGCTTTGACTGTCAGGGAGTCCAGACTTTAATTTAATAGCCATTTACAAAATTATCTTATCTCTGGTTCCTGTTCTTCTCTTTCCTCTATGTGGTTTCTCATCTCCCTTTTGATCTTTACTTTAACTGTCTCACCTATTTGTGCATTTAACTTCAGCTACATCAGAGTTTTTAAAGAGGCAAAATATAACAAACAGCAAAGCCAACCAACAAATCAGTAACATGATCAAAGTCCCAGAACTTGATCTTACTTTTCTGATGTCCCCACATGCAACTGTTACAAGAATATGTTTAAGTATTAAATTAGAAGAATAAAGGTTTTAGCGATTGAGGAGACAGATCAGTGAAAACTGGAGCAGTCAAGGAAGGCCTCCTGAAGGAGGCAATACTTATGGTAAGCATTGAGGGCTTGGACCTGCTGTATGGTTTGGTTAGATTATAGGAGGCATTGGTGCAAGTACTTGGGACTTTGTCTGGTTGGCTCTTTCTTGGGGAGCACTTTAAACTTCTCTGAGCGACAAGTGCATTGCTTTTCTAGGGAGAAATTATGTGAAGGTAATAGGGTCAATTCTCAGTAAAATGGTGAAATGGGTGGGACTGGTCTGGGAGCTACTGGCATTTTAGATGGGACACTTCTTCATTGGAACTGCCTGCTGCAGTGTGTTTGGCATCCTGGTTCACACCCACTACATGCCAGTGGCAATCCCCAGTTATTGGGACAGCCCCGAATGTCTACACATTTTTCCTACGCCTCCTGAAGGGCAGTAACCACCCAGGTGAGACCTACCACTCCCTCAGATAGCCAAGATTCTCCTCATTAGCCTGCCATCCTCAGCGGGCTTTTCAGATTTTTTTTATGTTTATTTAATTTTGAGAGAGAGAGAGAGAGAGAGAGAGAGAGAGAGCATGAGCAGGGGAAGAGCAGAGAGAGAGGGAGATACAGAATCCAAAGCAGGCTCCAGGCTCTGAGCGGTCAGCACAGAGCCCGATGCAGGGCTCGAACTCACAAACAGTGAGATCATGACCTGAGCTGAAGTTGGACATTTAACTGATGGAGCCACCCAGGCGCCCCTGGGCTTTTCTCAGATTTGTAAACAAAACAGAGAACTCCCAGTTAAATCTGAATTTCAGATAAAAACAAGTAATTTTTTACTATACATTTATCTCAAATATTGCATTATTTGTCACTTTTCTGAAATTCAAAAAAACTTTAAGTTTGTTTATTTATTTTGAGAGAGAGAGGTAGGGAGAGAAGGAGAGAATCTCTCATGAACCGAGACATCATGACCTGAGTGGAAACCAAGAGTCAGACACTCAACTGACTGAACCACCCACGTGCCCCTGCCCCTGAAATTCAAATTTAACTAAAGTTCCTTATTTTATCTGGAAGCCCTACTTACGATCTGTCACGACCACAGACAAACCTGCCTCCTAGAAACTTTAACTGGGTTGATCAATGTTTTGTGCGCTGAACCACCCCCGTCTTCTTCCCTGTGAGACCCATCCATTCTGCATTCCAGATCCTCATGTTCATTCCCTAAGTTTCAGTGGACAAATCAGACTTGTCCACTTTTAATCAGATGAACCCATTGTTAATACGTAGACTATTTATTCCAACCAGGTAACATGTTTTTTTAGTTACACATTTTTATTAAATGAAAAAAATCTATGGAGCAAAAATATATTTGGAATCGATTATGATATGCACATCATTCAAAATTACATCCCGTATTGTTTATAACCAGATAACATCATGCCTTAACGTGGTTAAAGTACACACCAGACTCCAGAAGGCCCTCACATTGAATGGTGGTGGGGAGGACAGACAGGGAGGTAAAAACCACTCTTAGGACTGACAACTGATGCCGCAGGACCCTAAAGTTTCAACGACCCCCAACTTTGCCTTGAAACATGGCTGATGTCTGGTCCTACCCTCAGAGACTCTGAGAGAATTATTCTAGAGTGGAGCTTGGACAGAGGGATTTTTAAAAACCCCCTTTCACTTCCCATGGTTATAATATGCAACCAAGGTTGAGAATCATTTGTCTACTTTCTGAGAAAAGAGAGAGAAAGGAGAGTGCAAGATGGGGGAGGAGAGGGGAGGAGAGAATGAGACCTGGTTTCCGGTGCTTGGCCTTGGTCTTTGAGGGGATTCAGAAGAGTCAAGAGACAAACATATTCCACTCAAGCCAGGGGGGATAAAGTTCAAGAAAGTAATATGCTCCGAATGTGTTCCACTTCGAGCAAAACAGATGTGAAAAAGAACTTTTGAGGAACCCAGAGAATGCTTCATTTTGTGCCAGACACTGTCCTTAGAGATGCCCCAGTTTACAAAAAGGCAAAAAAAAAAAAAAAAAGTCCCCTAGAGAGAGTCCCTTTTTCTTTGCTACCCAGTGATGTCACCAATACTAGCATCAGGTTTAGAACCCAGGGCTGCTCACAGGCATGCCCTTTCTGGTGCTGGCTAAGGAGCAAGCATCTGATGTCACCACGGGCACCTCGAGAGAGAGGCTCCCCTCTCGGCTCTGGTGGGCTGTGAGCCCAGGGCGTCCGTCAGTCCCTGTGCTATCTCGCAGGCCGGCCTCACTTAACAAGTAGGTCAGCACAGACATGGCTCCAGCCTCCACCAAGAGGTGCTTGCCGCTGGCAGGAAGCTGCTTCTGCAGAATTAAAAACCATCAGAGTTGATCAAAGGAAGTGCAGGCTAGGCTGGCGGGCGGGCCAGATCCTAATCTCTGCTTGCTGGCCTCACACATCACTGCACATGAGTCACCCCGCTGAGCTCAGCGGACATGCTGTTTGGATTAGGCTTTTACAGGCGAGGTTTGCCAAGCTCGCCTTTGCCGGCTCGGCTCGCTGCACAGAACAGCCGAGAGGTGAAGAAGGAAGGTGGGGATGTGGGTTAGATGTGGCTGCCCAGGTGCCAGGGAGGAGGCGGTTGGCTCCCCAGGTACACATGGTTGTGGCACCAGGGAGTGGCTGTGACGCCTCAGCCCACCTTCTCAGCTCGGCTTTGCCGAACCCCGTCATGAGCAAGAGAGCCCACACCAGGCCCACACATCCTCCTGCTCTTGCCAACTCTCCAATTAAGATGTACTATTACAGGACACACATTTTGCCTTCACTCAATCATTTGCCTCTCAATGAGCAGGAATTCCTTTTCTCAAAAGCAGGCAACACTTCACCACTCAGGCATCTTGCTCAAAAGCAGTGGAGTCCAGCAAAAAAGGGAGGGAATTCAGAAAATAAAAATTCCTAAATTAAGAGCCAACCCATAAAAGCAGGGCTTCCCTTGGTGCCTGGCCGGTGTGACATCACCATGAATTACTCAATGAAAATGGTGTCAGAGTAGCAGCTCGATTATATGTGGAAAATATCCTCAAGAAACAGAATTCTGCAGAAAAGAAGTAGAGGTAGAAAAATCCCACCCTGCACTTAAGTCTTTTCAAGCTGCCTTTACAGGGGCTGATTTCCCTGGGCAGAGAGCAGGGGGCGATTCTCTTCGGAGCAGCACCTGGCAGGAGGATCTGGGTGCTCCGGAGCTGTGGAAGATATAACACAGTGGTTTGCTTTGCTTCCTTCTGTGGAAGCAATGGTAGGAACAAGACCAAAATCCTTTGTTTCAGATTCTGCCAAGTTTTGCTTCTGTGCATGGTAACTTGGGAAGAGGCAGCCCCCGTTATTTTGGAAGCCAAGGATTTTTGGCTTGTAGGCTCTGCTGGGATTCTCTTTAGAGTATTTTAGACTCTCATTTATTAAAGGCATCTAAATGGAGGTGGAAGTCCTTGACACTTTGAAAATAAATGTTGCCACCAATCCCTACACCACTGTGGACTCTAAACCACAGATTTTCAAATTTACCTTTGCTCACTTGGCTGTAATTTAAAGAGTATTTCTTGATCCTGGCTTCAGGTTTCTTCTAGACAACTTTTCATTCTCAGGGTGATCAAATTTGCTCAAGAATCCTGTCTTTCCTTTCCTCCTTTATGATCTTCATTTGATTTATTCACTTTTTAATGTTTATTTTTGAGAAAGAGAGAGAGCAAGCAGGGGAGGGCAGAGAGAGAGGGAGACCCAGAATCTGAAGCAGGCTCCAGCCTCCAAGCTGTCAGCATAGAGCCCAGTGGGGGGCTCAAACCCACAAACCCCGAGGTTATGACCTGAGTTAAAGTTAAAGTTGGACGCTTAACCGACTGAGCCACCCAGGTGCCCCTATTATCTTCGCTTTAAAGTTTTCTGCTTTAATGGAAAGGTACCACCTCGGATAGTCTTCCAGTTATTAAAGCACGGTGCAGCAGTGTAACAGTGATTGGGGTCTGCCGGCAGGAAAGCCTACATACATTTGAGCCCTGGCTCTGCTACCAACTAGCAGCACGACCTTGGAGCAATCTTCTTAACCCCTTGTGATCTCAATTTCCCATCTGTAAAACAATGGCTAGATGACGTGACTCATTGGTGAGGACTAATGAGCTAATGCAACTTAGTAAAGTCCCTGGCACCAAGTAAACATATAATCAATATATTACTGTTTATATTACAATAATTACTCTGCAACCAGCATTATATAGCCAATGGTGGCAAGCTTAATTGGAATCAATAGCATACAATTCCTCCTTCAATTCTCAGTGCCCAGAGAGTTAATATTTGCTTTAATCAAAAGTATTTGCTTGATGATTCTTGCATATTATTTGTTTAAAAAAGACCATAAAGAAGAGGGGATGATCTTTTTAAGTGATCAAAAGTATGTACTTACCCTTGGGGGGTTTCTTCTATAAGTGGAAGAGGAAAAGTCTTATAACTCTTTAGGGTTTGCTATGGATGGGGGATAGAGGGTTCAGATTCACTTCCTAGTGGACTCTGTTAATGGACACAGCCCTGGGTAGGAATTTCATGTGGCTCAACATATCAAAAAAGCATATCTATAAGCTTCTGCCAGTTCTCTGGGTAGCAGGGCATGATGGCAGCAATTGGAGGTCTTTCCGTTTAGAAAGGCACAGTGATGGGTGGTGTTCCTGATGCATAGGTAGGCCCTGGACACAGTCTACAAGTAGAGGCTGAGATTTGGGACTGCTCTGCATAACAGAAAATAAAGGCATATCTTTATTAGTTTGGCAGAATATGTTACCTTTAGGAAGGCAGCCTCCTTAACAGGATTTAAACTGAGGCTGACAGTTTATCTTTGGGGTGTGTGTGTATGTGTGTGTGTGAGCATGTGCATGTAATCTAAGAGTTACTCATAGGAGATCAGAAGACCAGATGAAGAACGATGAGGGGTATCTTGGTTTTGTGTTGGCAGAGGGACCCTGAAGAGAACAGAACTGGGGAAATGAAGCCTCCTGTGGATTATTCTGGGAATCATCCAACTACATGGCATGATTCTTCATGGAGTATCTCAGACTTTGAGAAATATACTGTTGTGGGTTATTTACATTTTACAGATGATCCTATATGGGGTACAGGGTAAGGGGTGGGTGAGCCTTGTTGGGTGGGAACATCATGAAAGGGAAGTTGCATTAAAATGTAAGCCCTGTGATGGCTTGTATTATTTTCTGTCCTAGAAAAGTGCTTGGGAAATAGTAGGTACTCAGTAAATGTTTGCTAATTGACTGAATTTCATCATGGAGAAGAGAATGGTGGGATTATAGAGGAAAAGAAGAAAAAGAGGATGGGCCTTGGGCTGGTCAGCAGTGCAAGGAAATAGGGGATGCCCATGTAGGGACTTTGTTAAGGTTCTGCCCTGCCTTCCATTGGGCTCTGGAAACAATCACATTTGATATCCAGCTTTTCCCCCCTTGCACTATCCCCAAACTTACAATGAAGTGGTTTTTATATGTGTGTTACAGGCAGAGAATCAGGGGCGAGACAACAAAGGCAAGTGTGGTTTCCCTGCATCATCTCTTGCTCAGTTTTCTGTTGCTGGTGTAACAAAGTACCACAAACTTAGTGGTACTTAAAAATCCCACAAATTTGTGATTCTGCTGGTCTGGAGGTCAGAAGACCTAAAGTCAAGGTGTTGGTAGGGCTGTGTTCCTTTTGGAGACTCTAGGCTAGAATCTGTTTTCTTACCCTTTTCAGCTTCTAAAGACTACCTGTGCCCCTCACCCCTTCCTCACTTCCCTCTGACCTCTGCTTCCATCTGCACATCTCCTTCCTTTCCTGCCTCCTTTCTCTTACAAGAACCCTTATGATTACACCATGTTCACCAATATAATCTCTCCGTCTCAATGCCCTTAACTTAATCACGTCTGCAAAGTCCTTTCCCATGTTAGGTAACATATTCACAGGTTCCAGGATATGGGTGTTCTTTGGGGCCATTATTCTGTCTACTGCACCCCTGAGGCCACTGTCCGTGTCACACTGAGGGAGGATAACAGCCGCCTCAGAGCACAGGCCAGGACTCGCACTGGGGGCAGCAAAGACCCTGGCTGAGCAGGTGAAAGCAGAGGACTGGGCTGAAGCCTGGACTGGCTTTGAAGTTGAGAGACCAGCTCCTTTTCTGCAGATACATTGGAAGAAAGCGATTCTTGGTAACAAAGGCAGAAATACAGATTCAGACGGCACTCAGATCACAGCTCTTTTCCAGTTTGAGGGTTAAGAATTTGAGACAATTTGTAAGGCGCAGTGCCTGGTTTATAGCAGGTGTGCAAATCACTAAGAGCCATCTGTTATTAGTACCAGAGGGAGAGAGGTCAGGGGGTTTCCAGATCCCCAGGGGCCTGGGGGGGCAGGTCCATATCTCCGACCATGGGGAAACAGGAAGAACTATCAGAAGGGAATAAGGTATGAGGCAGGTGTGCAGAGGTAGGGTTTCAACTGCTCTTTATCTTAACTTCTTCCCACACAGGCTAGGAGGAAGCATCTGGCCAGTTCTTTAATGAAACTTGGAACTCACTGCTATAGTCAAGAAGGAAATACTTTTGTGGTTTTTCTGTGGGGGAAGAAAGTAATAAATTGTTCTGTTGTTGAAGGAACACCTTTCAGTGGTGTAGTTCTAAGAGGGATATATTATTCTTAAAGTGTACGCGCTTGAAAGTTTGTTAGGGTCAGGCCACTGGGAAGCTTCACGTAGATCCTGAGGGGCAAGAACAAAGTATGAGCTGGTGGTCACAAGCACTATAGCAGACAGTCACAGGGAATACAGATTTAAGAAATAGATATTCCTATTAAAACAGCTAGGTTTTTAGGGGGAGTTTAGCTCTGTAAAGCTCATTTGTATCTCCCCATGGATTTCCTATGGGGCTCCTCTTAGCAAAGGAATGTCCGTGACCAGTGCCACTCTGATGAATTGGGTGTTAGTAGGAGAGCATAAGGTTGAAGGCGCCTGGCTGCTCAGTGGGAGGAACATGTGACTCTTGATCTTGAGGTTGTGAGTTCGAGCACCACGCTGAATGCAGAGATCACTGCCCACAATAAATTTTTAAAAAAAGAAGAAGACGACAAAACCTTATTCTTGGGAAGACTGTTCATTTCACACAAATATGTTGAGCTCTTGCTGTATACCTGGCACCGTTCTGGACTGAGGAGATTCCGTAGTGGTCAAACTGGACAACAAATAATCCATGTCAGGTTGTGATAAGGGGAAACGGGGCAGAAAAAAGGGGTTGCCAGTGGCAGTGGATGTGTTATTTGATGTAGGCAGCAGGGGAAGCCTCTCTGATAAAGGGGGGCTTGTGCGGAGACCTGAAAGAGGTGAAGGTGGCAAAGGGGCAAGTCACATAGACATATAAAGCGTGGCCCAGATGGAGGGAACATTACCCAACCATGTGAGAACAGCTCAGTGTTTGGTGGGCACTCTGCCCAGGGCTGGCTCGTCCCCTCCTCCGGCGTGCGCCTCCCCACAGCTGCAGCTCCTGCCGGATCCTCGGTATCACTTGCCCCGGTCTCTAGCCACAGTTGCCTGGACCTGACACAGTTGCCCGGACCAAACTGGGACAATCAGAGTTCAAGACAGATGCTGTGGTAGCAACCTTGTATAAAGTGATGAGAGCTGGAGGAGGGCAATAACAAGGGGGAAATCAGCCGTGTGCTTCCTGCCTATGCTGGCTGACCTGGGGTTGTGAAGTATAGGCGACTTCAATTAGCAGCATGGGATTAGCAAATAGCAAATAGCAGTGTGGGATCTTCATGACTGAGAGTGGGTTTATCAGTCTGTCCTTGAGCCAAAGACCCATCCCCCCTGCCCCCAACCAAGGCTATGTTTAGGCAGTCCCCACCTTCACTGAGGTAAGACAACCCAATGTAGCTACTCTGCCTAGATGTCCTGAGGATGGACATATAGATTAGGTGCAGGACTGCAAAAGAACAGCATATACAGAATTAGTTATACTGGGATTGGCTTCTGCATGAAGCAACATTTCCCCTGTGCTCCTGATGCAACATAAGTAGAAATGTAATGTGGATTTTTCAGAATTGTTCTGCTCTTTTTTTAAAGTTTACTTATTTTTGAGACAGAAAGAGAGAGAGAGAGAGAGAGAATGAATGAATGAATGAATTAGTGGGAGAAGGGCAGAGAGAGAGGGAGACACAGAATCCGAAGCAGGCTCCAGGCTCTGAGCTGTCAGCACAGAGCCAGATGTGGGGCTTGAACTCACCAACTGTAAGATTATGACCTGAGCCCAAGTTGGACACTTAGCTGACTGAGCCACCCAGGTGCCCCTGTTTTGCTCTTTTTAAAGGTGTTAGCTTTTCAAAAAGCCTGGCATTTCTATCTTGACAATATAAATTAAAGTAATAGGTGTTAGGTTAAAAAAAATAAAAAATTTAAAAAAGGGCCAGTTTTCAGACAAGAAAACAATGCCCTTCTAATACCCTGAATATCCAGGGGGGATGGAGCAAGTCAGGCTCCGACAAGCCTCTTCTTCCAAGCTTTGCCATCACCTGCACTGCAGCCTCGCCACAGCTTACCCTGAGTTGGCTGAGCAGTTTTCATGAGCAAAATGCAAATAGCAGTGTTCTCCAGGCCAGGGCATTTCTTTCTCCTGGGGAGTTTGTGAATTTCCAAGGTGTTTCTCTGCTAAGCTGAGATTTCATGAAATAAACTGTCAAGAATCTCACTGTAATATTCTGCACTAAATACTAAATACCTAACAAGTATCAGCAGTTACTAAATAAATACTAGTGCATATAGAGGTCATGTCATAAAACAAAGTCTTTGTTAGAAATGTATGTTGAAGGGGCACCTGGGTAGCTTAGTCGGTTGAGCGTCCGGCTTCCACTCAGGTCATGATCTCGTGGTTTATGGGTTCGAGCCCCACATCGGGCTCTGTGCTGACAGCTCAGATCCTGGAGCCTGCTTCAAATTCTGTGTTTCCCTCTCTCTCTGACCCTCCCCTGCTCACACTGCCCTTCTCTCTCTTTCTCTCAAAAGTAAATAAAACATTAAAAAAATTAAAAAGAAATGTATGTTGAAGTATTTATGACACTGTGTCTAGGATTTGCTTTTAAAATTTTTTTAAGGTTTATTTTTTTGAGATATATATATAGAGACAGAGCATGAGCAGGAGAGAAGCAGAAAGAGAAGGAGATACAGAATCTGAAGCAGGCTCCAGGCTCTGAGCTGTCAGCACAGAGCCCAACGTGGGGCTCAAATCCACAAACCGTGAGATCATGACCTGAGCTGAAGTTGGACGCTTAACTGACTGAGCTACCCAGGTGCTGCTGCTTTTAAAACTTCTTGTTAAAAAATGTACATATTTGAGGGGGCGGGGACCGGAGGAGGGTGAAGTGACAGATGAAGCAAGATTGGCACATATGGAGATTGTTCAAGGTGGGTGGTGGGGACATGGGAGCTTATTATCCCATTCTCTCTTGCTTTGTACGTGTCTGAAAGTTTTCATGATTAAAAAGTTAAAAAAGGGGGAAAAAAAGATGTCAGTGTCTGATCTACTATTTTCCCTCTTGACTCGGTTGTTACCTAATATCAGCAGAGGTCCTAATGTGGGGAATTTGATTATGGGTTTTCACAGTATGACTTCAATAAAGAGAAAAATTTGATGGATTATTTCTGGAGAGTCAAACAGTCAGGGTTTCCAAGAACAGTGATGTGGAAATGAATAACGAGGATTCTCTGCTCCGTGATGCAGGCTGCCAGGCTCCAGTCAAACATTCTGGGAAACTGTTGAAGGGGATGGTGTGGCCCCTGCAGCCCCGCGCTTCCTTGTGCAATGGAGAAAAGATCCTGTATTGCCTCAAGTTTCAATGAGTCGCTCATTGGGATTTACTCATTCTTTACACCCAGGGCAGTGGCTGTTGCAGGTCAGTCCTACGCCCACCCTGGCTCTCTGAACTCTGGTGTCTTCCAGGGGTGACGTTGAGGGAGGTGTGTGTGGTGCAACAGGCAGCTTGCAGCCAGTCTCCTGCATTCTCAGAGACATTCCCACTAAGCCCAGAGAGGACTGGAATGCAACTCAGGGAAGTTCTCTCCTCTCATCCGTCACTGGGCCTGTAGGGTGGGGTGGAAATCGGCTTTTGGGCAACCACACCCAGCTCCCTATCCACTCTGGCCAGAGACTTTACATCCTCAACAGCTGCAGTCTGTGTTTGGCTTTCAACTGGGCTGCCTCCACTCAGCTCCCAGAGACTAGTGTGCAGGGCACAACTGTGACACCGGCGTTCCAATCCTATCTGACCCGCGCCCCCTCCCCAATGCTCTCCTGCTACACACACTGTATGCCTTCATTTCATTTCTAAGGCAGGGCTTACCTCAGGAGGTGCATCTTTGATTTGCCCCAGGGTTTTGCTGTGGAGTTTCTTAAGACTTATTCCAAAGCTTGTCACTTAAAATGTGGGAGGAGGAGCACCTGGGTGGCTTAGTTGGTTGAGTCTCTGACTTTGGCTCAGGTCATGATCTTGCAGTTTGTGAGTTTAAGCCCTGCATGGGGCTCACTGCTGTCAGTGCAGAGCCTGCTTTGGCTCCTCTGTCCCTCTCTCTCTGCCTCTCCCCTGCTCATACTCTCTCAAAAATAAACAAACATTCTTAAAAAATGTGGGAGGAATTGGTTCATTTTTTTTTAAGTAGGCTTCAGTGGAATAAAGAATAAGCTAATGGACATTCATTCATCTTGTATTACTTGGATCACTCTGTGGGATAAGACTGCAGTAAGTGATGCTTTAGGAAGTATCATGGCCCTTCTGTGTCATGTCTTTTTTTTCTTTAATAATGTTTTGTTAGTTTATTTTGAGAGAGAAAGAGCAAGGGAGAGACAGAGAGAGGATTCCAAGCAGACTCTGTGCTGCCCACACAGAGCGTGATCTGGGGCTTGGACTCAAACTATGAGATCATAACCTGAGCTAAAACCAAGAGTAGGATGCTTCAACTGACTGAGCCACCCAGGTGCCCCAGCCCCTCTGTGTCATAATTAATTTTATAAATCAAAATATGACATAGGCTATGAACTTTGTGGTACTGTTTTTTTTTAAGGGCTCATCACCCCTTAAAAATCATCCGACCCCTCTCACGTAGCAATAACAGGCCTAGAAACTTCTACAAAGGAAATAATTAAAAAGAAGAAGAAAGGATGGTATGCCTGGATGGCTCAGTCGGGTAAGTGACCAACTCTTGATTTCAGCTCCGGTCATGATCTCACAGTTCAGGGGATCAAGCCCCACGTTGGGCTCTCTGCTGATGGCATAGAACCTGCTTGGGATCCTCTCTCTTCTCTCTCTTTGCCTCTCCCCCTGCTCATGCACTCTCTCTCTCTCTAAGTAAATAAATAAACATTAAAAAAAACTAAAAAAAATTAAAACAAAAAAGAAGAGAGGAAATATTTACATATACTTAGATGTTTATGGCATAATCACCTATAATCGTGAAAACTGGAAACAAGTTGATGTACAAAGCAGGGGAATGGTTAAACAAATTATGGTATGTCTACGGAAAACCATGCAGCCATACAAAATAAAAATTAGAAGGACTATACAAGGACAATCAAAAATGTTTGCTAAGTGATGTTAAACAAGAAAGTAGAACACAGAAATTATATGAACCTTATAATTATGTAAAACATTTCTATACCTGAACAAAGACTGAAAGGAAATTTGGGAGAAGAGAAAGTGATTAAATGGTGGACAAATGAGTGATGTTTTTCGTTAGTGTTGTAGACTTGTTTTGGTAACAAATAAAAAATACCCAAGCTCTCTAACTTGTGGTTGTCTTTCACTTTGGGCAATAACTGAGAAAACATTCAGAACAACATACAGGAAGTCACATTAGCAACTACCGAGTTTTGAGCTTAGATTGTGATTTATTGATAATGAGAGGAGTCAGGTACAGGGATCTGAAGACAACAGATATAGAAAATAGGTCCAAGAAGGCAGTCTTGGGGAAAGGATTTGCATAGTTGAATATTTATGAGAAGGAACAAACTCACATTGATTCATTAGTGTATACTGAAACTGTCATACTTATGAAGTAGAGAGAGAGTGAGAGAGCGAGAATGAGAGAGAGCGAGAGCGAGAGCGCCAAAGAGGCATCTCATTAGTCTTTCTCTTTATCTCTCTGGAATGTAATGCCCTCTCTAAAACATTAATGGTCTTCTTTTTTTTTTTTTGACTGATCTTTTCCCCTGGGGCAGCTGAGCAACTCACCTGGAGGAATGATTCAAATAATTTCTGATTTTAAATATTAATTCTTGGCCAACATAATCATAGTGTACCAGCACTTGGAAGTACTCAAGCCAAACAGCCTTTACACACAGGAGATGCATCCACTCCAAGCTGCTCTTCCCTCATAATCTTGCCCCAAAGTTGTGTGGGTGGCTTGGGGCAAAACCTGGTCCTGGCTGCCAATGTCATGTAGTAATGGAGTGAAGCAGGCTGAGCGTCTACAGCCTGAGAAGGTTTTTTGGAGAAGAGCCTGTATGTCAGGGTTAATTACAGCCTGGTTTAAATCTTAGGTTGTGGATGGACCATGAAAAAGGCAGATTGATGACTACGATGTGGTCAGATGACCCCTAGATCTTATGTCTTTCAAGAGGAAAAAGAAAAACCTTAGAATCATCTCCAGGGTATAGACACTGTGGTAGGTCCTGTGCAAATTATAAGCTTTGGGTTAGACATGGCTCCTGCTCATGTATTAGAGGGACAGAATAGAAATACAAATAGAATTCAAGTCAATAAACATGCCTCACAGAATAAAATACAAGTAGCTCAAAGCAATCAACTTTGAGTTAGGAAACCTGGATTTAAATCCCAGCTAGACTCTCTGATTAACTGCATCATCCTGGACAAGTATCTAAAACTTAATTTCATTTTCAAAACAGGAATGAATAATGCCTACTTCAAAGGTATAAGGTAAGATAATGCATTTATTTGAGAATCTGTTAAATCCATAATGTGGACTACATAAGGCAGTGGTTCTCAAAGTGGCTACACACTGGAATCACTAAGAGGTTTAAAAAATACATATTGATGCCTGGATCACACTCTCAGAGATTCTGAATTAATTGGTGTCATATGTGGATTTGGTAGTGAGATGTTTAGAAGTGTAGAGGAGAAAGAAACAAACCCACAATTATAATTGAAGGTTTTAATGCGCTTTGTCTCAATAATTGATAGAACAAGTAGACAGAAAATTAGTAAGGATATAAGAGACTTGAACAATACTGTAAACCAATATGACTTACCTGACATTTTAAGAACATTCCACTTAACATCAGAATACACATTCTTTTCAAAGGCACACAGAAAAATTTCCAAGATAGACCATATTCTAGGCTGTAAGATAAGCCTTAAGAAATTTTAAAATAGGGGGGCCTGGGTGGCTAAGTCGATTGAGTGTCTGACTTCAGCTCAGGTCATGATCTCATAGCCTGTGAGTTTGAGCCCCACGTCGGGCTCTGTGCTGACAGCTCAGAGCTTGGAACTTGCTCTAGATTCTGTGTCTACCTCTCTCTCCCCCTCCTCTGCTTGCACTCTGTATCTCTCTCTTTCTCTCTCACTCTTAAAAATAAACATTAAAAAAATAAGAAATTTTAAAATATTCAAATCAGATAAAGTATGTTCTTTACCACAGTGGAATTAGGCTAGATAGTAAAAACAAAAAGATACCTGGGAAATATCCAAATATTTGTAAATTTACAAATTTACATAATTCTAAATAACTCATGGGTCAAAGAAGAACTCAAAAGGGAAATTAGGAGATATTTGCACCTGAAGGAAAACACAACATGTCAAAATGTGTAAGATTCAGCCTAAACATATATTTACAGGAAAATTTATCACACTATACACTTAAATTAGAAAAGAAGGAAGGTCTCAAACCAATGATCTTAGATTCCACCTTAAGCAACTAGAAAAATAACAAGTTAGACCTAAACCAAGCAGAAGAATGTAAATAATAAATATGAAGAAGACAGAGAATTAAAACAGAGAAAAACAATAGAGAAAAATCAATGTAACCAAAAGCTGTTTCTTTGAGAAGATCAATCAAATTGATAGACCTGTAGCCAGACTCATTAGGAAAAGGAGAAAGGATACAAATTACTTGTATCAGGAATGAGAGAGGTGATATCATTACAGATTCTATAGATGTTAAAAGTATTATAAGAGAATATTAAAAACAACTTCATGCTAATAGATTTTATCAACTTAGAGAAGATGGAAAAATTCTTTGGAAAATGCAAATTACCACAGCTTATTCATAAAGAAATAGATAACCTGGATAGTTCTATATCTATCAGATAAATTGAGTTCATAGTTAGAAATCTCCCCACATAGAGAATTTCAGGCCTAGAAATGAATTCTATCAAATATTTAAGGAAGAAATAATACTGATTTGACAAACACTTCAAATAAATTGAAGAGGAGGGAATATAGCCCATCTCATTCTATAAGACCAGCATTACTTTGATACCAAAACCGTACAAAAACATTATAAGAAAACTAGAAACCAATATTTCTCATTAGTACAGATGCAAAAGTTCTTTTTTTAAATTTTTTAATTTATTAAGTAATCTCTTCCCCCAATGTGAGGCTTAGACTCATGACCCCTAGATCAAGAGTCACATGCTCTATTGACTGAGACAGCAAAGCCCCCTCAAGTGCAAAAATTCTTAAGCAAATTTTAGCAAATAGAATCTAAAAATATATTAAAAAGAATAAGGGGGGGGCGGTTTACCCCAGGAATACAAGGTTAGTTTAATTCACCATGTTAACATATGAATATCTTGTAGTTGTATATAATTCAAAGAAAAATGATGTGAATATCCCAATAGAACCGGAAAAAAGATTTGCCAGAATCTAAGATCCATTTCTGATTAAAAAAAAAAAGCAACTTTCAGCAAAGTGGGGAACTTCTTAACTTGGGAAAGGGCATCTATGCAAAACATAAAGCTAACATCATGTTAACATTAATGGGAAAGACTGACTGCTTTTCCGCTAAAACCAGGAACAGAGCAAGCTTCTCCATTGTTACAACTTCTATTCAACATTGCACTTCTTCTAGCTAGTACAATAACACAAGAAAAAAAAACAATGAAAGGAATCCAGATTAGACAAGAAGAAGTAAACTGTCTTTATTCTCAGATCACATAATTATCTATGTAGAAAATTCTATGGAGTTTATAAAATAGCTACAGAACTAGTAAGTGAGGTTAGTGAGCCAGCAGGATACAGATTAATACTAAAAATCAACTGTGTTTCTAAATAGTTTCAAGAAAGAGTAAAAATTGAAATTATATAAATATTAGCATTTATAAGAGCATAAAAAAATCCAATACTTAGAAATAAACCTCACAAAAGGAGTGTAAAATCTGTATGCTGAAAAAAACATTGCTAAGAGAAGTAAAAGAAGACCTAATATATGGACAGATTTATTATGTTCATGGATTTTAAGAGTCAATATTGCTAAGATGTCAGTTCTCAAAGAGGCCTACATATTCAGTGTCATCTCAGTCAAAATCCCAATAGGCTTTTTAAACCCAGAAACTGATAAACTTATTCTAAAATTATTTTTCTTTGAAAATGAATAGAGTGAGATTTCAGGACTAATAATAAACCTACAGTAACAAAGACAATATGATATTAGTATGAAGGTCGATCAACGGGACAGATAGAGGATTTAGAATACACCTATAAATATGTAATCAATTGACTTTCAACAAAGATGCAAAGGCAACTCAGTAGAGAAAGACCAATCTTTTCAATAAATGGTGCTGCCACTATTGGATATCTATATGCAAAAATGTAAAAATTATTCCAAACCTAACATCACATATAAAAATTAACTTAAAGTAGATCATAGACCTAATATAAAATCTAAATTACAAAACTTCTAGAAAAAAATATAGCACAAAATCTTTGAGATGTTAGGTTAGGTAAAAATTGCTCAGCTATATTACCAAAAGCACAACCCATGAGAGAAAGCTAATAAATTGGACTTCATCAAAATTAAGAAGGTCTCTTTGAAAGACATTGTTAAGGGAACAAAAGGGTTGGGAGAAAACATTTGTCAATTACATATCTGACAAAGGACTTATATACGAATTATAAAAAGGGCTCTGAAAACTCAACAGTTAAGAGAACAAAATGTAATATAAAAAATGGGGAAAAGATTCAAAAGACTCCACCAAAGAAGAAATAAGGATGACAAATATACACGTGAAAAGATTCTCAGCATCAGTAGTCATTGGAAGTATAAACTAATGCCATAATGGAGGTACCATTACACATCTATTAGAATGGCCAAAATAAAAAATACTGACTATATCAACTGCTGGAGAGGATGTGAAATAACGTATTCTTATACATTTTTAGTGGACAAATGAAATGGTATAACCACATTGAGAAACAGTTTGGCAGCTTATTTTATTTAATTAATTAATTAATTAATTTTTATTTTAGAGAGAGAGTGTGTGTGAGCCGGGGAGAGGGGCAGAGGGAGAGAGAGGGAGAGAGAATCGCAAGCAGGCTCCACGCTCAGTGCAGAGCCCGCTGTGGGGCTCAATCCCATGACCCTGGGATCATGACGTGCGCCAAAATCCAGAGTGGGATGCTCAAACAACCGAGCCATTCAGGTGCCCCAGCAGCTTCTTTTAATGTTAAATCTATGCTTGCCATATCCACTTCTAAGGATTTACCTAAAGAAGTAAAAACTTGGGGCAGCTAGGTGGCTCAGTCGGCTGAGAGTTCAATTTTGGCTCAGGTCATGATCCCACGGTTCCTGGCCCGAGCCCCATGCTGGGCTCTGTGCTGACAGCTCAGAGCCCGGAGCCTGCTTCAGATTCTGTGTCTTCCTCTTTCTCTGCCCCTCTCCTACTCGAGCTCTGTCTCTGTCTCTCAAAAATAAATTTTAAAAATGTTAACCCAAAAATTGTAAAAAAGTAAAGCTTAAGTACTCAAACCTGTACATGAAAGTTTATAGCGGTGTCATTCATGATTGTTTAAAGTGGGAAACAACCCAAACGTCCTTCAGTGGTGAATGATTAGACAATCTGTGGTGCACCCACTCAATGGACTATTACTCAGCAAGAAAAAGATCGAACTATTAAAACACACAACAACATCAGTAAATCTCAGAATAACTATGCCATGTGCAAGAAGTCAGACAAAAAAAAGGGGGGACAGGGTTCCATTTATGTAAAATTCTAGAAAACTCTAGCAAACTCAGATATAGTGGCAGAAAAATAAGTTGTAGGATGGGGGAAGGGATTGCCAAGGGACACAAGCAATCTTGGGGGTGATTGGCTTGATTGTGGTGATAGTCTCACAGGTTTACAACATATATCAAAATTTACCCAATTATACACTTTAAGTATGTGCACCTTATTGTATATGTTATTTAAACATCAAGAAAGCTGTTCAAAAAAAAATGTAATGCAGGTGACTCATGTACCGCTAAGTTTGAGGACCACTGGAACACATATATAACTGTCCTAAGTCTTCTGCCTTTGACTTAGTGGCTGAGCTACCATTAACTCACAGCGAGTTTTCTGTTTTCCAGATTCCAGCTAGCTACAACTCTGAAAACTATAGGATAGCTACAGAATGAGCATACAAATCATGAGATTGATTCATTTTAGTAGTTCCAGAGGTTTCGTCTTAAACTTCAAGGAAGTACTAGATAAAAATTACTAATCTGAAATGAAATATAGCAAGATACTCAAGCCTTTAAACTTCCAGGGCTATAAATCACCCATGGTGCAGGTGATGAAATTGCTCCTCCCACCCCTCACAGACTCAGCTTCTGAACTACCCTTACTTTATTCAAGGTTGTTACTTGAACCCATTCCATTTTCTGCTTCTCTTTCCTTTGACCCAATCTGCAGGGCTTCTGAGAATAGGTACTTGAACATATTGAAGAAGTTGCTTTGTTATGCTATATGCAAGACTTCCTTAAATGAGTCTATTTCCCTTTCCTCTCAACGACTCAAATAGAACAAACTATAAAGGACCTGAAACTGGCTGAATGAGACTAGTCTAGCTGCTGTGTCCAGGTTGCTCAGAGGCAGGGAAATGACCCACTGTAACAAATTTTAACCTTCAACATGCTTATGAATCACCTGGGGGGCGGTCAAAATGCAGATTCTGAGTCAGTAAGATAGAGGTTAGACCCAAGATTCTGCATTTCTAACCAGCTTCTCCCTGGTAACACCAATGCTGCTAGCTGGGTTGCAAGACAAATGACCTTTCAAAGTCCTTTCATCCTTGGTACACTATGAGGCAAGAATGATCCTAAAAGGGAAGAGGTCATTCGAGTCAAAGGGAAGAACAAAGTATTAGCACTGCTTTTGATGACACTCATCAAGTTATGAAACTCCCACATTACATAAATGTTTATACATCCAGTAAAAGTAAGGATGCATTTGTTGTGAAGGTTTGTTCAGAAGGTTTACAAAATATTGCTGATTGAATTTTTGTACCTTTTTCTGCAATGGATTACAGTAGATAGAATGGTTTTTGTAGTTATAGCTAGTTAACCCAATGTAAGCCGCTTCATCATTGCTGCATCCAATCACCTCTTGGGTGCGCTCCCCTCCCCCTCTTCTTGCAAAGGATACATAATACTGAGGTATGAAACTTGAACATTTAGTGTACTACTTAGCTGATGTTTTTAGCTCTTATGATAAATGGGCTGGTTTCTCTCTTAGATAGTGAGAGGATTATATTGCATGTCCTGAATTTTCCTCTTTTTGAGGCAAAGACAGTTCTGGTAACAGCAGCAGTTGCTTCTAATGATTTAGAGTTGTAGTAAAATCCGTTGGAAAGAATTGCAGGACAGTTTTGAGGCATGATCATGAATCTTCCTAGGGAAGCTGGCTGCAGCCCTTGGGTGGGTCTTCCTCACCCACTACTTACTTTCTTCCCCCTCTGCTTTGTTCATCAAACTGCATGATTTTTTTCCAAAGCAAAGTCTTGATTTTTGGAAAAGAACAGAGTGGTTTAGTTTTGCCTAAAACTGACACATTTAAACAAACACATTTCAAATATATGTGAACTTGCAATTTAAACAAAGTGTCCTTGATGTGCTTATTTTCATCAAAATTCTTATTATGGGTAATTTTCCTTCTCAGTTTACCTTGCTATTTAAATGAGTTCATCATGATTTTCAATGAAAAAGAAAACTGAGAAAAATGCATCCATAAAAGCGGAGAGTAAATCCATATTCATAGCTTCGGATTCCTTGTCCAGGATTCCTTATTAACTGATTACAAGAGCAATTTTCTGTCTTTCAAGTCCGTTTCTGCAGAAGAATTTGAATCACCACTGGAATGAATGTGGTAACGGGAGTAGTTCTGTCAACAATATGTGACATGAGGGAGGGGAGAGGGGAAGGGGGGCTGTCTGGACGATGGTTTTGGATGGGGTTTGGGATTTTTTGTTGTTGCCAGAAAACTCAAAGTTCAAAGAGAGTAGAAAAGCATATTGATTAGCTCTGGACTGGTCAAAGACTAGATTTATATCTGAGTTTAACTAATGTTTTACACATGGTCTCCTTTGTGTTTAAAAGATGTTGTACCCGGGTTAGTTAAAGACTAGGGCCAGCTGAAAGCAATTCCTCTTCTTGTCTTCTCTCCTCCAAATCATGATCATTTAATAGGCAGTTAAATATTAAGTCCCTAGGAACAAAAGAAAGTGGGACTGGCCCAAATGACCTGTGATCTCTGAAGTCCCCATTGGCGCCATAAGATCCCCATGGCATATTTTTCTCCCCAAGGCCTCAATCCCAACAGCCACATTCATGGGGATATCTGGAGAACCAAGCTGACCCACTTGCCTCTGTGCCAATTCACCTTCCTTTTCCTAGTTTATCAAAGACATTTGGATCTCCTGATGACAAATTTTAGCCCCAATCAGTTAATTTTCATTAAAAATTATGTTGATAACATTATTGAGGGTATTATGCTAAGTGCATTACACACATAAGTATTTAATTCTCATGATACCCATTCTACAGACAAGAAACCTGAGACTCAGGCAGATTACCCAATTTGTTCAAGTCCTCAAGGCCAGAATCCAAAAGACGGACAACTGAACCCCAGAACATGTGCTCATAACCACTGTGCTATCCTGTTTCCCTCTTCTGCAGATTCCTTCAGGACCTGGGGATGAAGGAGTTTGGGAATGGGACGGGGATGTGCACTCTTTAATGGAACTGCTTTAAAGCTTCATAGTCGTCCATCTATTCAACAGTAGCCTGTTCCTGCTCAACTCTCCCAGAAGTAGACTTTAAAAAAATTTTTAGTGTTTATTTTTGAGAGAGAGAGAGGGAGAGATCATGAGTGGGGGAGGAGCAGAGAGAGAAAGAAAGAGAGAGAGAGAATCCTATGCAGACTCTGCACTGTCAGGGCAGAGTCCTATGTGGGGTTTGAACACTCGAACCTTGAGATCATGACCTGAGCCAAAATCAAGAGTCGGACACTTAACTGACTGAGCCACCCAGAGACCTCCAGAAGTATACTTTCAATTAAAGGTCACAGTGTCACTTCACAGCAGACACCTTTTCCCTGGTAAGTGGCCCCCTAACTAATTCCTTCCACATTGGGTAAGTTTCCTGCAGCCATGTTTCTATTTTAAAACCTGTCCCCTGAGTCAGAGGGATGAGTCCCAAGCTGGGTCAACAAGACTCTTTGCTGGAAATCTGAAACTGGGAAGGAGAGATGGAGAATTATTTTCCTATGGATCTGGAACCACTGTATGCAAAGTTACTGTAACATGCAAACTCAGGTAGGACAGCCATTTTCTTCCACAAATGAGAGAGAGAAGAGGGAAGAAGAGGGAGAAGAGAGAAGGAGAGGAAGAGAGAATATAAAGAACACAAAACAGACACACAGAGAAGCTGAGACCAGATAGGGAATTTTTGCCAGCTTTCCAGTACATGGATCCAATTCTTAGTGAAGCATCCCGATTCCCTTAAGAATATTCCCCTGTTACTTAGGCTGGTCCACATTGGTTTCTGTCCCTTATAATCAAAATCCTGATTAATACTTATTCAAACTCCTAGAAAATCTGGGGACTCTGACACTTCTGTATCACCCCAGAATCCAACAAAAGACTGTGCATACAATCAATGTTTCCTTCTCCATTCTATGCCCCATTGTACTTCAACCCTCTCTACTTATCTTGAATCCTAATTCAATTACCTAATTGTATTGTCTGAGTCCAGGCTCTTTTCTTTCCTGTTCACCTGACATTCTACCATGAGATCGATCTTCTAAAATTTGTTTTCCCCCATGTGTTGCTTTCCTGCTCAGAAATCTCCAGAGGCTCACTAGCCCCTAATTGTGCTTCATGGAACACCAGAGGAGATGTTCCATCATAAAAGCAGATCTGTGGCTAAAGACTCTTGGGAAATCTGATTTCCCTCTCTTGACTTTGCCACATACATAAGCATATTAAAGGCTTTGAGAAGTTCTGCTTATAAATCATCTATATTACCACCCCCCAAAAACAAAAACAAAAACAAAAACAAAAACTCCACTTGAATTGGTTTGATTTAATGTTTCCTTCTTGGTGTAATACTGACAGTACAAGGGGAAATATCAACAGACTCTTCATGGCTCTCTGCTTCTGTCCCCCATATATGAATTATCTGATTTGATTAGCCATTTCTCCCTCAGCTGCAACCAGATGTGTCCATGCTCTGTTCACTCTGTGCCGCTGGCACGGTGTCCCCTGTGTGTGGAATGCTCCTCGCTCACTCCTCCTCCAAGCCTCATCTCTATGGAGCTTTCTCAAATCACCAGTTCCACATGGTGCCTATACTTTCCTCACCTCTGAAAGCCCTTGTGATTTGAACCAGAGTACAACAAGAGTCATACACAGTCATGCGTTTCTACTTATCTTTTTCTAATTATATGTTTATCAACCCAAGAAGACTGTAAGTTTCTGAAAGGCAGTGATCACATCTTTTCTATAATATCCAGTTCAGGTCTAGCACACACAAAAAAAAATTTTTGAGAATGAGGCACTGAATGTTTTAGGCTAAGTTCGTGACAGAATGTCAAACATTTTTTCTCCATCTGCTCAAGAACAGAAAGGATGGTAAGGATGTTCAAAGCCAGGCTTTCTCTGAAGAACACAAGGAGAGCTGATTCCTTCTGAAGAGTTACTTCTGCCATGGCAAGGTTCTCTTGGCCATAGGATTTTATTTTATTTTTTTAAAATATTTGTTGATCTTTTAGAGAGAGAGAAAAAAATATAAGCGGGATAAGGGCAGAGAGGAAGATGGAGAGAGAGAATCCCAACCAGGCTCCACGATATCAGCACAGAACCCAAACCAGGGTTCAAATTCAACAAACCTTAAGATCATGACCTGAGTCGAAATCAGGAGTCAGATACTCAACCAACTGGGCTGCCCAGGTGCTGCCTTGGTATAGAATTTTAAAGGGATCCTTATTTGCTTGTAAGGGATGCGTGTCAGCATGCTTGAAAATAGTTGTACAAGATAACTTGCCACAGTTACAATTCCATGCTCAGAAACAGCCTAAATGCTCTTCCATATAAAACCGGTAAAATCTATAAAACACAAAACCATAAATAGCTTTAACAAATCATATTGTTGAAGAATATTTAATGACTAAGGAAGATATTTATGATATATTGAGAAAATTTTCCAAAAAAAGCATTATACTATTTTTAAAAAAATTTTTTGATTAAAAAAGAATATTTAGCATTGAAACAGCATTGGAAAGGTGAACTAACATGTTATCACTGGTTATATCTGGGTGGTGAGATCACAGGTACTTTTTTAAATCCCTTCCTATATTTTTATGGTTTTCCACATTGAATATATACTACTTTTATAATCAGAAAAAAAAATCATCCAAAATACAATGCCATGTTTTCTTTCTTTCCCAGCACTTGCTTTCACACCGCACATTTCAAGCCAGGTCCAGAAGCCCAGAGAACCCTTTCTATTTTGACTTTGAGCCTTAACCCCTTGTTGGCTGTAGTTGGCTTTCTTTTTTGACTGTGCATTGGGCTAATATAAGAATGTCTCGACAGGGGCACCTGGGGGCTCAGTTGGTTAAGCCTCTGACTTTGGCTCAGGTCAGATCTCATGTTTGTGGGTTTAAGCCCTACGTCAGGCTCTAGCACAGAGCCTGGAGCCTGCTTCCGGTTCTGTGTCTCCTTCTCTCTCTGACCCTCCCCTCTCATGCTCTGTCTCTCTCTGTATCACAAATAAAATAAAAAATTAAAAAAAAAACTCTTTAAAAAAAAAAAAAAGAATGTCTCAGCATCCACTGGTAACTTAGGTACCGTTTGGGGTCAGCAACCAAGATGAGTAGAAGGAGCAGATCGAATAACATCTGCCTCTTTCTTCCCCAGACAGATACTGCTTCCTCTTATTTCTTTCTCCTCTGCTCACTCTCTTTTCCTCTAGAAATAAAATGCTGATGGGTGTGGATGTTTAGCCCGCCTCCTGAGGGCCGAAAAGAGACACGGAGGAGAAGCACAGGCTCACACAGTATCTCCACAAGTGAAGAGCTTTATCTACTACTGCCTCAGATTCCAGTTCAGCTGCTCTGTGACTGCATTGATTGGAATAATGACCAGAAAGCGGGAAGACTTGGAAGGAGCCGAGCAAGCCAGAAACCTTACGTTGGAAATGGAGAAAAGAGAAAGGTCAGGGTGGCAGGGAAAGTGCAAAAGAATCTAGAGCCGTGTGTGTGTGCGTGTGCGTGTGCGTGTGTGTGTGTGTGTGTGTGTGTGTGTATCAGATGGAGGTATAGAGGGTGGGGGAGAGGTGTGAGCCGAGAGTGAAGAGGACCAAATGGGGCAGCTGTGAATGGACAAAAGAGAGGCTACCTTGTATACTGAGACTATCCGTACCTGCTTTGGCTTTTTCTAATGAGATTGGGTATATTTTAACTGATTTAAATTGCATTTCCCTACAGGACTGCAGGTTTTTCTACTGTGTTTTTGTGCTTCCTCTGAACAACACAGGGTTCCTTATTGTACTTGGGGTACACAAACACGAATGCCTTCCTCATGAATGGAAGGATTCTATGGAGAAAATGACACAGGCTTACCCTATTTCAATGCTTATTGGCCACTCTCTTAGCACTAGGAGGCCTCCAACAGTACACATGTATCCTACATGATGAAAGGTGCAGCTGAGCAAGCTCCTTTTTGGGAAAGGCGCTGTGTGCACTAAGGTTTGAGTGTCCCCTGTGCATTGGGGTCTTGTTATTATGTCCGGTCAAGAGACATCTTCTAGAGCTTCTGCCCAGAGTCTTTTGGAAACTAAGGGATGTTTGGGGTTGTTTAGGTATGTCTTGAGGTGAAGTCTCAAGACTGCAAAGGCTTCTGAAAGTCTACTTCTCTTTAGGATAGGTAAAGCCTCCTGCCCCAGACTGTACTCTGGCCTCAAGCCCCTGGGGCAGCAACACGGCTGATACCCCATGTCTGTAACCAAAATGTCTGGAGGACCTTAGAGGACACACTGAACTTAGTTTATCCTGACTGCACAGGGTCCTTGTATAACACTGGCATCTTTTGAGAAAGGATATGTTGGCAGTCAACCTCAAGGCTGCGGGCCCTGAGAGAAAGGCATGGCCTCCAGAAGGCCTCTGTTAACAGTGGACATGGTGGGGGCCAGACATGCAGGACTGTTAACCTGTCTGCATCCAATGATTGCAGCAATCTGATGACATGGGCCTGGAGACTGCACGAAACATCTGGTGCTGCAATATCCTCTACTGAGAAGGCACTTAGGAGAAGAGAGAGGTTTCTTTTCCAAAGGCCCCACCCATAGGATCCTACGTTTTTACCTTTATTCCTTCTGGTGCCCCTCTCTCAAATTGTGTAAATGGCCATGTAAGGTTGGGAGAGCGGCTACATGCTAAGTGAATAAAGTCACTTTATTACCTACCATGTGGGAGACCTCATCTCTCTCTCTTGCTCTCTGTCTGTAATTATAAGCATACAGTTTGGGTCTTCATTTCAACTGGACCTGACTTTGCTCTTAATCATGTGTTGACAGTCAGGTTC
>NC_043703.1:131971632-131977476 GCF_006229205.1 Suricata suricatta
GGTGGTTAGGGTGGACCTCATTGAAAAGGTAAGATATAAAGATTGAAGAAATGAGAAAGTTCATCAGGTAGATTTCTGGGGCAAAGGTGTTCAGGGAGAGGGTAGCACTAGAGCAGAGACCTCAGTGTGGTAACATGAGTTACCTAGTGTGTTGAAGCACAGGAGAAGCAAAGAGCCTGGACTCCCAGAAATGAGCAAAGGTGAGAGTATCAGGAGAGAAAGATAGGGCAGATAATGCAAGACCCTTCTGGCCATTGTAGAGATTTTGGCTTTTACGCTGAGAGAAACAAGGAGTTACTGAAGAGTTACTCTAAAGAAATGGAGGGGGTGGCTGCTGAAAGGTTTTCATTAGAGAAGTGCTATGATCTAAGGTATACTTTAAAGGGATCAGTCTGGGGTGCCCAAGTGGCTCAGTCAGTTAAGCATCCGGCTCTTGATTTTGGCTCAGGTCCTGATCTCACAGTTAGTAGTTCAGGCCCCGCATCAGGCTCTGGGCTGACAGCACAGAGCCTGCTTGGAATTCTTTCTCTCCCTCTTTCTGCCACTCCCCTGCTTGTGTTCTTGTGAGCTTTCCCTCCCCCTCTCTCTCAAAAATAAAGAAATAAATGAAAAAAACAAATTAAAGGGATAAGTCTGGCTTCCATGTTGAAGGTAACTGTATAAACAGGGAAACTTGACAGGATGCTCCGGTCATAAACCAGGTGATAGATAATGGTGACTTGGACTAATGTGGCAGCAGTGAAGAAGGTGAGATGTAGTTGGATTCAGATATACTTTCAAGATAATTAATTCCTGTCACATCTGATGTGTTTGTCATAGGAAGTCAAAAGTGACTCAGTTTTGGGTCTGAGAACCTGGAAGAGGAGCATTACCATCAATTGTGATGGGAAAGGCCGCAGGCAGATCAAATTTGGGGAAGCATCTCATGAGTTCTCCTTTTGGACATCTTGAGTTTGAAGATATGCAGCAGACAGTTGGAAATACAGGTCTAGAGTTCAGAAAGGAGGTCTTGGCTAGCGATATAAATGTGGGTCATGCGCATATTGATGGTATTTAAAACCACGGATCTGTATGAGACCAAAAGAGGAGGATAAAGAACAGAAGGCTGAGGTCTGGGTTCTGGGTACTTCCACATTTAGAGGTCAGGCAAAAGAGGTGGGATCAGAAAAAGAGATGAAGAAGCGAGGAGGAGTGAAGTAGGAGGAACACCAAGAGCGTGGGATGTCCTAGAAGCCCAGTGAAGAAAGTGCACCAAGGAGGAGAATGTAGTAAATTATACCAGAGGCTATTAATCAATAAGATGAGAACTGAGACTCGATGACTAGATTTAGTAACACATAAGTCATGGTGACTTTGACAAGAACGATCTCTGTGAAGTGGTGGGGACATAAGCCTGATTTGGGGCTCGTGTAAGAGAGGGACAGAGGAGAGGAGTTTGGCAAGTATATCATTCTTTGAGCAGTTTGATCTAAAGGGAAGCAAACAAATGAGACAGAGGCTGCCAAGGGAAATATGGCCATTAAGAGACGTTGTTTTTTAAAATGGGAGGAACAATGGCATGCTTGTGCGCTGATGGAAATGGTCCAGTAGAGAATGATAATTTGGTGCAGGAGAGAAAAGGAAGACTTGCTGAAGTCATGTCCTTGAATAGGTGAGCCGTCATGGTGCAGAGTTCTCTTAAGGTTGCTTGTAGTTTTCCAGTGGAAAAAGAATCAGATTAGCAGCTGAGAGTGGAGATGGGAAGGACATGTTCAGGGTTTGAGAAAAGAAAGTATGGAACTGTCATCTGGGAGCATAAGCGAGCGAATGGATGGGGGAAATAGAAGTATGACCACAGGGCAGCATTAAGGACCCACCGGAGTTCCATCAGCGTGGCTTTAAAGTGAGATCAAGCTGTGTATTTTTCTCCAGCCATGTTTAGCTGCAGGTGTGGAGGTGTGGAGGCATCAGAATTTGATTTCCTTAGGTCTATTGTCATGCCAGGTGAGTGTGACAAAGATGCAAAGAATTCAGAGTATGTAGAAGGGGAGAGGGTATAATTATAATGACTGACCAGAAATTTACATTAGGTCAGGAGGGGAATAAGAACATCAAAGGCATGGACCATTGTGAAGGTTGGTGGACTTAACAGACTGGAGGTTCTGATAGGGTCAAAGGATGGTTGGGATCACCTAGAAAGATAGGAGGCTGGGGTCAGAGAGTGGGGTGCATGAAATTGAGATTATGGAGGTCTTGCAGTTATGGGTAATCATAACTCTGGGTTCAATGGAGGGAAAATTATTGGAGAGAGGAGTTGAATGAACTGAGTGGCCTGAGCAGTGGACAGGTCATCTGTATATATATGGCAATTGCTGATAGTTAAGATGGTATTGGAAAGAGTGACAGTGAACCAGGATCTAGAATAATTGAACAATGACCCCTGGGGGGCAAGAGAAGACAGCAGTGATTTATATTATCTGATTACATGGAAGTCAATGTGAGGTGCAAGGGTTTAAATAGAAGGGAGAGAACACTTCTAAAAGTGACAATGAGGACCAAGCAGGACACCTATCTTACCTCCAGGCCAAGGATGAGTGCACCTTGGAGAGGCTGTCAGGTAGCAGGGAACTCAGGGGAGAGTCAGGGGTCCTGTAGGGAAAGAAGCAATGAGAATAATTAGAGAATAGGTTGAGGACAAGAAAGATTTTGCTAATCATGGATTATGAACTCTAGAGGCCACAGAGAAAGAGTTTCAGGTGTTAGGGAGAGTGAGAGAAGGCCACAGAATTGGGGAAAGACAGGGCTTCACGAGGATCAGAGGTCTGGAAGCAAGGTGACGTGGAAGCCAGGGAGATTTTAGAACTGACATAAACAGGGATAAGGACACAATGAGATTAGTTCCATTGGATACAAAGTGGATGAATGTGGCAAGAGTGAGTGTTGGGGTTCAGGAGGGATTTCAGGGGCTCCTGATGATAGGGGAAGGTTAGGGCAGCTCTCTGGATAGAGTGTGCCCCTTCTCCAGCCTGGCAACCCCCCTCACCCCTACTCTGTAATTTTTCACCCTTTCCAAATGCTACATTCAGCAGTTACAGCAATTCTGACTGCCATGTTGTCCACTGGTTTTGAAAGAAGATAGATTTTCCTGTCTCTGATTACTGAACTTCCTGTTTCTCTAAAAGCCCTAAAAGCACTTCATCCCATCCACCCCTCTCCCCATCCAAGAGTACATCCAGGGCTCTGCGACACCTGTCACATGGGCTATTGCCAAAAAAAGGTCTGAGTTCAAAATAGTCATAGAGGTGCAGGGGAAGGACGCTCCCTGATGGACGCTGGGGAAGGACGAGGCAGCCCCGAGGGCATCAGTCCACCTAAGTCTCTGTCATCCATTCCCACATCTTCATACGAAACCTCTTTCCCTCTCTGCCTGGACAATAAACTGCTTTGGCAGGAAGAGCTTCCAAATTCAGGGAAGATGGTTTTCCCTCATGTGGTCCACATTTCGGAGAACACATCTGCTCACCATCTTGGTGAATGAGACCGTGCTTCAGTCCCTGGCTGCCCGGGCCCCAGTTAATCACTTGGTCCTCGTCTTCATTCAGCTCCTCTTCTGGGCTTAGCTAGATCCTGGTCACAAGCCAGACCCATTCCTTTGGGCTCGCTCACAGCCTGAGTCGGCGGCCCTCTAATCATCTCCAGGGTTTGCTTCTGGACGTTACCCAAGGCACTTCCAGAAGGAGGATTGGGGAAGGCAGCCCAGGATGCTAATAAAAGCTTGGTGTTCGCTGGGAAACAGGTGATGTTTCTTTGGCACATCCACGACAGCTGTTTGAACAATTTCTCATCTTGTGGTCTTCTAGGACCCTAGAAATCTCTGCTCTGCAATGGCCTGACACCTTGTCTGAGGGAGCCCCACTTTCTCTCCTACCCTCACCTTAATTTACCACAATCAACCTCCCTAATACTTTAAGTATGGTAAAATGTCTGTACTGGTATGTGACTAATTAGGTTCAATAATGACCTCTTTAGTGAATATTTGCATTTTAGTGAGGGAGATGAAGGTCAGCAAATTCAAATGCCAATGGGCCAGGCAGTAGGAGGGAAAGACAGGATGGGACAGTCCTGAAGGTGGTAGAAGTCAGATTACACGTCATTGCAGGCAGATCTTCAGATTTGGGGGAGAGGCTAAAAAAATCTAGATATTTCTGTGCAATCTTCCAATTTTAAATGTTTGGTAATTAACTTGATTAAAAAATATATAGGATGGGAGGCTGGGTGGCTCAGTCGGTTGAGTGTCCGACTCTTAGTTTCATGAGTTTGATCCAGAGTCCGGCTCTGTGCTGGCAGTTCAGAGCCTGCTTGGTATTCTCCATCTCTCTCTCTCTCTCTCTCTCTCTCTCTCTCTCTCTCTCTCCTCTCTCTCTCTCTCTCTGTGTCTGTCTTTCTCTCTGTTTCTATCTCTCCCCACCCTGCCCTTCCCCCACTCACGTTGTCTCTGTCTCTTTCAAATAAAATTTTTTTTAAAAAAGCTAGGAAAAGTCAGACAAAATACGTCTTGGGTCTTTGGCCCAAAGTGAGATACCAGTGACCTATATAAATTTAAGCACACATCTGGTTCTTTTACAGTTGATTTTTAGTGAAAAAGCCACCTGGGCCTCCATGTGGTTCTGTAATGGCACAGGAAGGGCTGGTCCAGGGTTGATCCTGACCTTGGTGACTTCTATCCAGTCCGTTTAGAATCCTGTTTCTAGGGACAGTTTGTGCCTCCATTCTCTGAGGGCTTGGAGTTGGTGCCCCGGGGCCACTCAATTCGATGAGGCCGCGATCACTCAGATGTGCTAGGTGCCAGTGAGTGTTGTAGGAATGCCTTCTTCACTGTTATGGGAGTTAAAGATTGCAGTGGAGTTGTTTCCACTGACGGTCAGAAAGACCATCAGAGTTGATTATCCCCCAGCAGAAGTTCAAGTCATAGCCAGCTGTGTCAGATCCCGGAGTTCAAACCTCTCTTCTCTTCTGCTAGCTGGGCACAGCTTCCTCATCTGTTAAAATGAGAATGAATAGTGACTTCTAAGTAGGATAGGTTGAGACAGAGGCGGCAAAGTGCTTCTTTAGCATAGGGATGAAAGGGTACGCTCCCACATTGGAAGAGGAATTGTGACTACATTTTTAGAAGGATTACCTACTGTGTTTTAATGTGGTGATTCATTTAAAGTTACTTTTACAGCCATATTTAAAAACTGACAGTTCAGATCCATTTCACGTATCATCTTCAAACCTGCCTTACTCTTGCTAACCTCTCTCCAAGCCATTGGGTGTCTGAGTCCCTTAGCCCTAGGTGAGAGAATTCTAGTAATCTCTTCTCCAGTGAACAGGCTCTGCTTCAGTGGGCTGCACCCCACCCAGTCCCAGGTCCAGGAGACTGGCTTAAAAAATCCCAATAAGCTCTTGGGAACCAGCCTGCTGGGAAAACAATTTCCCTTTTCCAGTGGGACTTTATCCCCTCCTTGCATCTTCTTTCCCCTCTTTTAAATCTACTCTGCCTCCAGCCTGTTTCTCCTCACCCCCCACCCTAACAAAAAGCGCTACCAAAAATTTAGAATCAAGTTGTAAATTGTAAAATCTGATTCAGGTTGTTGCCTTCCAGCCAAAGGCACCATATGGTCTATCTTGAAAGAGGAGTCAGACTGTCTTGAAGCCTGGTCCCAGCATGCGGGTTCTGGGGAAGAAACCTTCTACAAACAGAGGAAGGAGAAAGTGTCTATGACTGGGGATTAGGGAGGGGTATCCTGGGTAGAGGGAAAACCCTTAGGTTGGGGAGTCAGGGGGTCTCAGAGAGGGGAACAAATCAGGCTTCTGATACACATG
>NC_043703.1:131977576-132027935 GCF_006229205.1 Suricata suricatta
GCAGGCGCTGCGGGGCGCCGGCCGGGGACGGCTCAGTTCCCAGCCCCCACACCGGCGGGGGCCCCGCCCCCGGGAGCGCCCCGGGACCTCGTGAAGGGCCCGGGCTTGGCTCCCCCACGGACTCCCCGGGCCAGCCCAGCCAACGGCCTCCTCGACCTGTCCGTGGCTCAAGCTGTCTGCGCCGGCCCAGTGGGGAGTGGTACTGCACCCCTGCTGATCCGGCCTCGGGACCCCAGTCTCTGGGGTGGTGCGCTACGCACAGCGCCCACAGCACGCGTGGGCCCCTGCGGAGTGGGGTGCTGAGACCTCTGCACGTCCCAGCCTACCCTTTTTTTTCCGGAAAGCCCTGGCCCGGGTCTCCAAATGTTCTAGGCCTGGCCTTCTGTGGCTTACTGCGGAGGCCTTTCTTTACCATAGGCCTTGGGAGCAAGGCAGGAGTTGGCTCGGAGAGGCTGATCCCGCAGGAGAATGCAGGCATCTGGGTGCTATAGTATGAGGAGCTGGGGGGAGGGGTGCAAGAGAGTAGAGACAGCCTGAGTGGTGAATTGGCCTGAGTAATGAGACTGCTTTAGACTGTTCCAGAATGTGGAGTCATGAGGGGATAGACAACCTTCTTGGGGTTAGCCTCGCCTGGGAAAGCTCCGGGTGCTTCCTCTGGACCAGACCGAAACATCACGGGGGAGGGAGGATTTGGGTAGAGGACCTTAGTTTGGGGCCCAGGTAGCCTCTGCTAGGAAGGTAGCCCCTGGGGGCTTGAACAGGGGCTGGTGGACTCAGGATCTGTCCAATCAAATATAGCATTTGGGGGCACCTTGGGTGGCTCAGTCAGTTGAGCTTCTGACTTCGGCTCAGGTCATGATCTAACCGGGTGGGTTTGTGCCCTTTATAGGACTTTGCCTGACAGTGGGAGCCAGTTTTGGATTCTCTCCCTCTTTTCCCTGCCCCTATTTGCACGCAGGTGTGGTCTCTCTGTTTCAAAAATAAAGAAATATTAAAAATAAAAGGGCCGCCTAGGTGGCTCAGCATCCAACTCCTGATTTCAGCTCAGGGCATGATCTCACAATTAGTGAGTTCCAGCCCCTCATCAGGCTCTGTGCAGACTGTGTGGAGCCTACTTGGGATTCTCTCTGTCTCCTTCTCTCTCTCTGCCCCTTCTCTGCTTATGCATGGTCTCTCTTTCTCAAAAAATAAAATAAAATAAACTTAAAAAAAAAAAAGGAATAGCATTTGGAGAGGGCATTACCTTCTGCACCCTTATTGGAAACTCACCAGGAAGATTTCTGTATTTATAGTCTGCAGACTTCGCTTCATCACCCTGGAAGTTCCTCCCTTTCTTTCTTTGGCTGCTAAGTCCCAATTGGCTTTCAGCTCCCATATGTTTTATATAGATTTATTTTAAATAGATTGTTTATAGTTTGTCCCCATTAGACAATACCTCCACAAGGTCAATGACTGATTGAATCTTAGTATCTTTGTGGACTCACTGTCTAGTGTGGCACTTGCCTTATAGTAAAGACACTATTTAAATGTTTGTTGAATGAATGAATGACTAAATGAATGAGAGAAAGGAAGGAATTAGGTGTGCACAGTTCAAACAGAAGCAGAGATCAAAGAAAAGCAGGCTCCATGAGGATTCTGCCAGAAAGCTCTACTCTTTGTTTCCTGCATATGTAGAGAATACTATCTAGGTCCTGTTCTGTCCTCTCTCACCTGCAATCCTCAGGTGCATCCAGTCCAGAAAGCCTGACACCATTACTTATCCCAAATCTGATCTTCACACTGTGGTCCTAAACCTTTATCCTAATGTCCATTCTCATTCTTACCCTGGCTTTAGCCTCTGGGTTTGGCTTTGTTGAGATGTGCCTGTTTCCATCTCCTGTTCTTCTCCATCTCCACGTCCAGTACTTCCCATGCTGGCCCTCCCCATTTCTCTCTCCAGGGCCCAGGAGGGTCTGATTCCACATAAAGTGGTGCCGTCCACCTTTTCAAAGGTCTGGAGCACAGAAGGTGGTGCCCTGGCCCAAAGCTGGGAGAGAGGATTGGTGGCGACTTTGCTGGCCTTTGGAGTGGAATGGCTTCAAGTTTGGAAGCAGGACAGTGACAGAGTTTTCCAAACTGACCCACATCACTTCTGAGTCCAAGTTACCAGCTTATTTTCTACCCTTTCCAAGGGGCTTCTGAGAAGCCAAACCAAGATCTGGGGAGGGAACTCTTCTGCAAAGGCCTGGGAGGAAATAGGAGCCAGAGGCAGGCCTGTCCTAATGCCCTTGCCCCTCCTCAGCCACCCCTGGTCCATGGCCCTGGGACTGGGGAGAAGGGGATGAGGTATCATTTACAAGGCTGCCCCTGGACACTCACCCAGGAAGTCTTGGCAGACCCTTAATATAGACATAGGCAGACAGAAACACAGACAGCTCACAGTGACAGTATCGATTCTGGGAATTTTGGAAGTCAAAACCCCTACATTTTTCACAAGAAAAAGGAACAGATTTTGGCATCTTTGCTCCAGAAACAGGAACTGACCAAGACAGTGACCTCTGATGATCACTTCTCATCTCAGTGTTCAGAAGGATTCCCTAAGCCCTTCTGTTTTTTCCCTAGGATTCTGTGGGCAGGAGCCCCAGGGTTTTATGGAACAGTAGGAGAAAGAAGGGAAAGAAAAGGCAGACATAGTGGAGGGAAGAAGGGAAGGTATATATTCATATGGGGTGCAGTGGGTGGGGGGGACAGTGAATCCAAAGGGAGCTCTGCACTGACAGCAGTGAGCCTGATGTGGGGCTTGAACTCATGAACAGTAAGATCATAACCTGAGTTGAAGTCGGATGTTCAGTTGACAGAGCCACCCAAGTATCCTGAAGGGGAGATATTTTTGAAGTGGGGTGTCCTGGCAGATTGAGGAGGCCAGGAGCCTGATAGAGATGAGGTTGGGGCCAGAAGGCACCTAATCGGTGCTGTGTTATTTTCACCTCCTCATGGAAAGAACATCCATATTGTGTGTCCCTTAGAGCTCATGGTTCTTTGGACCTGTATTCTCATGGCACTGAAGTGTGGCAATACCCTTAGTTGTATTACCTCCTCTGCATTGATTGAGGACCTACCACATGTCAGACAAGTTGCTAGGAACTGAGTGAATAAGAGACAGCTTTTTCCATTCCAGAACTGAGAGCTGAATAGAAGGAGTTGGCATTCAAATCAGAGAGCGTTAAGAGAATGAAGGTGACCATAACTATTGCCAAGAGAGGAAGGAGAGTCCGCACCAGGTTGGGGCGGAGTATGAAAAACCTCGGGAAGAAGTTGGCATTTGAGTGGCCTTGAAAGGCAAATGGGCATTAGCCATGTAGAGATGGGGAAGGAGTTTCCTCCAGGGCAGGAAGGAAGTGCGTCAGCGAAGGTGCAAGGGAGGTCAGGTGCTAGTGCATTGAAGGCACTGAGACCATAGGGCAAAAGTGGGTACAAAGGAGTATTAGAAGAAATGGCTGGCGTCGGAGGTGGGGTCCACTTTGTAGAGGGTCCTGAATGCCAGGATGAGGTCTATGAGACTTCTCAGAGGGTCATGATGAGGACTTGAGCAGCAGTAACATGGCATCGTGCTGCCGGCGGCTCAGAAAGAAGTGAAGCAGTGGAGAGGACTGGGGAGAGAAAAGGAAGCAGCCAGACCCCACATGGGGGAAACTCAACCAGACCATTAAGGTGTTTTATTCCCAGCTCCTTATCTGTGCAGCTTACCTGAAATTGGTTCCATTGGGTGGATCTTTATTGGGGACAGGTTTTCGCTATAAAAGTCTGAGCCTCAGCTCTCCTATGAGAGCAAACGGAGTATTGAAGGTGGTTTCTGTGTTCTGTGTGAAAAGGCCTGGGTGGTAATCGCTGTGGGAAATCAGAGGCTTCCTCTGTGCACAGGCCAGTGAGCAGTGCCGTGCTTGCATGGGGAAGGGTGAGACGCTGGGGGTAGCCCAGATCTGGGGGCGGAGATAGTCTCCTGAAGCAGCTGGGTTGGAGAGGGGTCTAGAAGGAGGGCCCAGGGCCCAGAGGGGCACTGGGCAATGGCCTCTGGGCCAAAAGTTCTCTGAATAGTCCCAGCTGGATCCTCTGCTGGGTCTGGGACTCTGTCTTTAACAGAACACTTCTCACATGGGGTGAGAAGGAAATTGCTCAGCAATAGGCAGAGAGAATTGTATTGGTTGTGTATTTTTTAAAATGTTTTTTAAAATCTATTTTTGAGAGAGAGAGAGAGAGAGAGAGAGACAGACAGACAGACAGAGGGTCCAAAGCAGGCTCTACACTGTCAGCACAGAGCCTGATGCGGGGCTCAGACCCATGAACCATGAGATCATGACCCGAGCTGAAGTCAGACACTTAACAGACTGAGCCACCCAGGTGTCCCTGGTTGCATATTTTTAAAGTAAGCTTTTATGCTCAATGTAGGGCTTGAACACATGACCCTGAGATCAGGAGTCACATGTTCCACTGACTGAGCCAGCCAGGTACCCCTGGTTGTTGTGTTTTTAGAAATTAACCTGATTTATCTTACTAGATTGTGAACTCCTAGAGAGCAGAGGTGGTATTTCCCACAGTCCTAGTTCTCACTGGGCACTAAATAAAAGCAGAAGGAAAGAATCAGGATCAGATGCCGCCACATTATAAATGGAAGTCTCAGGGATGACAGGAATGGCTGAATTTACCATTTTATCACGAATCCTCCTGTGGGTCCCTCTGTGACTTCTATGAGTGTGACTGAAATCCCTGCCACTTCTCTGTACTTCTCTCCTTTCCCTGGTTGCCCCCAACCCACCCTCACCATCTCTTACTTCTCCCTCGGAGCATGTTAGCATTTCACCAATTCATTCTATACATATTTATGATTTCAGTGTGCCAGGTTCTTTACTAGACATGGGAATACAGTGGTGAATAATGCTAATGATCGAAACAGATAAAGGTCCTAAAAGGCCTGGGGATCTCTCTGTGGCCTGATGAGGCAGAATTGTCCTTGCTAGTTATGATTTTGTGGCGCCATCTGCTGGTCACATATAGATACGTACTCAGGGTGAGGTGTAAATGTCCGCCCAAAGATATGGACTATTAAAACATAGAGAGCAACACAGCTATGCACATACCTAAAACATATTTGTGTTCACAAACAAATATACATAGAAACAGGATACATAATCATAGGTAGGGATTCAGGATCTAGCATAGTACTTTACTTTCGGAGTGCAATAAATACAGTTGACCCTTGAACACTGGGGTAGGGATGGGTGGGTCAGGGTTAGGGACTCCTACCCCGTGTGGTTGATAATCTGCATATGACTTTTGACTCCCCCAAATATTATCTTACCAATAGCCTACTGTTGACTGGGAGCTTTGCCATTGACATAAATGGTCGATGATGCATATTTTGTACCTGTGTATATATTATACTCTTATAAGAAAGTAAGCTAAAGAAAGAAAACTTTATTAAGAAAATCAGAGAAGAGGGGCCCATGGGGTGCTTGGGTGGCTCAGTCAGTTAAACATCCTACTCTTTTCTTTTTTTTTTTTTAAAGTTTATTTATTTTGAAAGAGAAAGAGGGAGCAAGGAAGGGGCAGAGAGAAGATCCCAAGCAGGCTCCTCCCTGCCAGCGCAGAGCCCCTTGTGGGACTGGAACTCCTGAGCCCTGAGATCATGACCTGAACTGAAATCAAGAGTCGGACGCTTAACCAACTAAGCCATCCAGGTGCCCCAAGCATCCCACTCCTGGAGGTGAGCTGGAGCCCCATATGGGACTCTATGCTGTGTGGAGTCTGCTTTAGATTTTTCTTTCTCTCGCTCTTTCCCTCTGTCCTGTACTGCTTGCACTCTTTCAAAAAAGAGAGAGAGAGAGAGAGATAGAGAGAGAGAAAATACACTTCACTGTACTGTATTAAAATTTTTTTAATGTTTATTTTAGAGAGAGAGAGAGAAAGAGAGAGAGAGAGAGAGAGAGAGAGAGAGAGAGAGAAAGAGAGAGAGAAAGAGAGGGAGGGAGGGAGGGAGGGGCAAAGAGAGGAGACACAGAATCCAAAAACAGGCCCCAGGCTCTGAACTGTCAGTACAGAGCCTGACCTGGGCTTGAACTCATTAGCTGCAACATCATGACCTGAGCCAAAGTCAAACGCTTAACTGACTGAGCCACCCAGGCATCCCGGTACTGTACTCTGTTTATAGAAAAAAAACATACCTATAAGTGGGCCCTCACAGTTCAAACCTGCTGTGCAAGGATCAACAGTGCATGCTAGTCTACAAAAGAAAATCCAAATTCTTCAGCTTAGCTTTCTTTTGGGCTGCTTCTTTGCCACCTTTCTAGCCAATTGGTTAAGAGTGCTCCACCATCACTTGCCTCCTGCCTATATTCCTTCCCTGACCCCTCTAATTAATTCTTTAAGACCAAGTTCAAACACCATCTTCCCCCCTTACCTCTCTAGCTAAGATAATGACTTCCTCTTCTGAACTTCCATAACTTTATAATATTTATCACTTCACTGACTTGCATTTTAGCTCCGGGGACATGTGTTCTCTCCTTTTCTACTCTGTAAACTCCTCAAGGGTACTTGACTTGTGCTTGACTCATGTTTGTGTTTCCCCATAGTGCCTGGCCCATTGCTTTGCACAAAGCTGGGGCTCAGTAAGTATTTGCTGAATGAATGAGTATATGACACAGTCACAGACACAGAGGAAAACAGACTGTACACAGAAATACACCTCTATTTGCATACAGTTCTTTATCCTTGCAAAAGTGATACACATTTACATGAAAGCACAGATACATGTGTTTCGGATACACGTGCACCTGCATCTGTAGCTGTGAGTAGGAAACTCGGTTTCCTTTAAGCCCTTTATTTTTTCTGCTGTCTTCATTCTAATCCACATCTTCATCCCACTGTCCACTGACTGACAAATATTCTTTTCTCCTTCCTTCCTTCCTTCCTTCCTTCCTTCCTTCCTTCTCTTTCTTTTTCTTTCTTTCTTTCTTTCTTTCTTTCTTTCTTTCTTTCTTTCTTTCTTTCTTTCAAGAGCAAGGGCACAAGTGAGCGAGGGGGGGAGAGAGAGACAGAGTGGGGCTCACCCAAAGTGGGGGTCTAACTCACGAACCCTGAGATCATGACTTGAGAGGAAGTCAGATGCTTAATGACTGAGCCACCCAGGAGCCCCGACAGCAATAAACTCTTAACTCCTCTCAATTTCTAGTTCTTTCCTTTCCACTCTTCCATGGTCCCCCAAGCGGTACTTTCCTAAAACGTCCCTTTGATGATCTTATTCTTTAGCTCAAGAATCCTGGCAGTTCTTGTGCCTAGCATGATAAAATCTGGAAAAAACGAAATCCTTTCTTTTTTCCTCTCTCTTCAGGTGAGGGAGTCAGTTATAACCAGTGAGAAATGAGTGGAAGTAGTTTCTGGGACAGAACCATTACCTGTTAAAAGAGAATTGTGGTTGGTGCCTCTTGTCCTCCCTCCTTATCCTTTGAATGTGGTTACAAAGGAGCTGCAGCAGCCACTGTGCAACCAGGAGGAAAAAAAAAACAAGCTGTTGCTCCTGACCTCACTGAGCAGCTGAACAAATGCTACTGTTTCTAGATTCCTTGTTTACATGAAAACAAAACAAAACACCTCTGTTTGTTTAAACCACTGAAAGTTGTTTTTTGTTATGCTCATCTGGATGTAATTCTAATTCATGATTTTTAAATATCCCCCTTCCTCCAATATCCACAGGATAAAGTCAGATTTCCTTAACATGGTAGTTGTAATTTTTAAATTTTTAAAAGTTTATTTATTTTTTTAGTAATCTCTGTGACCAACTAGGGCTCGAACCCATGACCCCAAGATCAAGAGTTACATGTTCTTCCAAGTGAGCCAGCCAGGTGCCCCAACCTGGTATTTTCTTTTTTAATGTTTATTTATTTTTGAGAGAGAGAGAGTGAGAGTGAGTGAGCATAAGTGGGGGAGGGGCAGAGAGAGAGGGAGACACAGAATCCCAAGCAGGCTCCAAGCTCTGAGCTGTCAGCACCAAGCTGGATGTGGGGCTAGAATCCACGAACGTGAGATCATGACCTGAGCCAAAGTTGGCTGCTCAACCGACTGAGCCGCTCAGGCGCCCCCCAAGCTGGTATTTTTTAATTGAGTCTAAAGGATGAGAAAAAGCAGACGTAGGATGAGCAAAGGAAAGAGCTTTCCAGGCAGAAGGAGCAGCCTACAAAGGTCCTAGGCAGAGCACTCATGACCTGGCTCCATTCTACTCATCCAGCCTGAATTTCCAGTATTTCCAAAAATTTCCAGTTTTTTCCAAAGGAAAAAACATCTTTTTAGGGCCACACTCTAGCCCAAGCCTCTATCCTCTCTCATCTGGTTAATTTCAGAAACCTCTCCTTGCTCCCACTACTGATTTCCTCTATTCCATTCTCCTCACAGCCGCCAGAGATCTTTTTAAAATAATTCAAATCAAATGTCTTTTCTTTGCTTAAATCCCTTCAGTGGTTTTTTTTATTACTCTTTGACTCAAGCCCAAACTCCTCAGTAAAATCCAAACTTCTACAAGGATCTGCAGGATGCAGACCAGCGGTCCCTAGCCCAGCCTCACATTAGAATTACCTAGGAATATTTTATTTTATTTTAGAATTACCTAGGAATATTATCAAACTGATCAGTGGATGGGGTGCTTTGGTGGCTCAGTCAGTTAAGCATCCAACTCTTTTTTGGCTCAGGTTGTAATCTTGTGGCTTGTGAGATCGAGCCCTGCATTGGGCTTTGTGCTGATGGTGCAGAGCCTTCTTGGAATTTTGTCTGCCTCTCTCTCTGTCCCTCCTCTGCTTTCTCTCTCTCTCTCTCTCACAATAAATAAAAATAAACTTGAAAATAAACATGATCAGTGGCTGAGCTCCACTTTTACACATTCTGATTTAATTCTTATGGGATGGGATCTGGGGCATGGACATTTTTACAAATCCCTAAAGTAGATGCAGAAGTACAGTCAGGGTTTAGAGCCTCTGATTTTGACCTTGACTGTTTTTCCATCCTTACCTAGCACCACTACACATCCATTCGGCTCACTCTGCTTTAACTGTGTTGGTCTTTTTTTAATTCTTCAAATATGTGAAACTCTTTTTGGCTTCAAGACCTTTGTAGATGCTGTTCCTTCTGCCTAGAAAGCTCTTATTCTTGCTCATCCTATGTCTGCTTGTTTTTTTATCCTTCAGTCTCAACTTAAATATCCCCTATTCAGAGAGGTCCCCCTTAACCATTTTATTTAAAATGGTCACCCTGGTCATTTTCTCGTTGTAATCTCCCAATTCCGTTCTAAATACTTGTTGCCATTGAAAAACTATGTTTGTCTTTTAAAATCTTTGTTGCTCCTGCTAGACTATAGACCGCAGAAGGGCAGCTTATGACTTTGCGGGTATGTGGTTCACTTCTTGTGATCAGAGCCCACCATCGTGCCTCGTGTATAATGGGCATGTCAAGAACTGTGAAGGAGGCTGAAACTCTACTTACAAGTTAGCTTGCTGCTCTTTTATGCTGGCAGAAGATACAGGGCTATGAGGTCGAAGACAAAGGACTTTATTACTCACAGCAAGAGCAGTGGCCAGAGAATCTGCATATGCACTGGTTCCTGGAGCCCCAGTTCCCACAGGGCAACATGAAGAGGTCCAGATGACACGCGTACAGGCAGTGATTTGTGTTACAGAAGACAGACACTGAGCTTAGGGAACCCGAATCTTTTATAATGGGCAGTACACCAACTTGGCCTTTGCCCTGTGGGGAGATATTATAAGACTAGACATAAGCCTTCCTTTGCTCCATAGGGACACACTATTTGTACATTTCAAGGCTGTTCACTATATCAACATGTTTGAAAAGATAGTCAGGAACAAAGAATTTAGTGCCTCCGCCTGCAAGATGTGTAGAAATGGGAGATACGCATGGAGATCTCTCTGATCACTGAGGCTTGCTGCCTGGTGCACTTTACAGACCTAGCAAGGGGAAGGGGCAACCCAAATAGAGCCTGGAGGGCTCATTTCATTGAAATGCCAGAGATTAGAGGTCAGGGAGACTGAGGTAGCTGGAGTTTGTGGGACAGAGTACTGGCAAGGAGGAAGCCATGTTGAGGAAGAACTCTAGCAATTTACATGGGGTTCCCTTGAGTGCTGGCTAAATACTAAGCTGTGCGTGTGTGGGGTAAGACTCTTCCTAAGTCAGGCAAGGGACGACTCCTGGAAAAACAACTACCAGGAAGGTGTAAGCTGAACAATGTCCAGAGCTCACATCAGGTTGGGAGATGTTTGAGTTCCAACTAGCCAGACTGAAGCACGGAGAGACACTGAGTATCAGGCATTCAGTAGATATCTTAGTGGTTGGGTAACACTGGCTCTAGAGTAAAGGTACTCTAGATCAGGGGTTTTCATTCATTGTATCATTGCTATTTGGGAGGAAGGATAATTCTTGTTTTGGAGGGCTTTTCTGTGTCCTGTACAATATTGAGCAGCATGTCTGGCCTCTAACCGTTAGAAACAAGTAACACTTTCCTGGGTGTGATAACCAAAAATGTTTCTAGACATTGCCAATATCCTGGGAGTGCAGCTGGGGGGAAATTGTATGTGATTTAGAACCGCTGCTCTAGACCCGCCCTTACAAAGTTCAAAAACAAGCCTTGAAAGCGTTTAGATTATTTTTTTCAATGCTTGTTTATTTTTGAGAGACAGAGCATGAGCAGAGAGAGAGAGAGAGACAGACAGACAGACAGACAGACAGACATAGAACCAAAACAAGCTGCAGGCTCCACACTGTTAATAGAGAGCCTGACACGGGGCTTAAAGCCATGAACCATATCATGACATGAGCTGCAGTCAGATGCTTAACTGACTGAGCCATCCAGGCTTTTAGGTTGTTTTTAAGTAACTCAACTATCTGCCCCCACCCAGGTCTCACTGGTCTTCAAACAAAGAACAAAATTCAGCCACTCAACAATGTAACATTCCCATGGTGCAGTAGGATCCAATAAAAACTTACTAGTATACTAAGAGGAAGGAGAACATTACCCATACCTGAGAGGAAATTAATGATATGAACTAGATCTATAAATGGCAAAGATTATTGAATTATCGTATTAAGACTTTAAAAGAGCTATTATAAAGATGTTCAAGGATTTAAAGGAAAACATGAACATAATGAGAAGAGAAATATAAAATCTAAAAATGAACCAAAGTATTAAATTTTCTAGACCTGAAAAATATAATATACAGAGTGAAAATCCAATAAAGGGGTTCAACAGCACATAGATTAGAAGTTGCATAGGGTGCCTGGGTGGCTCAGTCAGTTAAGCATCTGACTTCGGCTCAGGTCATTATCTCACGGTTCGTGGGTTCGAGCTCTGTGTCAGGCTGTGCTGACAGCTCAGAGCCTGGGGCCTGCTTCAGGTTCTGTGTCTCCCTCTCTCTCTCTGCCCCTCCCCTGCTCATGCTCGGTCTCTCTCTGTCTCAAAAATACACATTAAAAAAAATTTTTTTTAAGTTGCAGAAGAAAATATCTATGAATGTGCAAACATAGCAGCTTTTCCAGAAGCCCCCAGAAATTCATTGCCCTGTGGGATAATATCAGCAGTCTAATACCTACGTGATTAGAGATCCAGCAGGAGAGAAAAGAGTGAATGTGGCAGAAACATACTGGAAAAAATGTCCAAAAAATGTCCAAATTTGATGGAAGCTAAAAACTAAAATATCCAAGAATCTCAATGAACGCCTAACCTCGATAAACATGAAGAAAACCACACCAAGATGCCTCATATCACTGCTACAATATAATCATGAAGAGAAAAATCATAAAAGCAGTCAGAAGAAAAATACAATATTACATATAGAAACCAAAGGTAGGAATGAACACTAACTTCTCATCAGAAACAATGAAATCCAGAAGAGAGAAGAATGATGTTTTTAAAGTTCTATAAGAAAAAAAAAGTCAATCTAGAATTCCATATCTGGCAAAAAATATCCTCCAAAATGAAAATATCATTCAAAATCCTTCAAATGAATTGAAAATTAAGGAATTTTCACTCCAAAAGCCCCCAAACTTGAGAGAACTCAACACTGGCGTAATTCACTACATGAAATATTAAAGGAAAGCCTTCAAACTGAAGGAAAATGATAGCAGATGGAAACTTTTAAAAAAAATTTTATTTTAAAAAAGGTTTTAATGTTTTATTTATTTTTGAAAGACAGACAGAGTGTGAGCAGGGGAAGGTCAGAGAGAGGAGATACAGAATCCAAAGCAGGCTCCAGGCTCTAGCTAGCTGTCAGCACAGAGCCCGATGAGGGGCTCGAACCCACAAACCATGAGATCATGACCTGAGCCGAAGCCGGACACTCAACCAACTGAGCCACCCAGATGCCACCGGAAACTTTAACAGAGAGGGATAAATGATTAAAACTGACAAAAGAAGAAATAAAAACATGAGTAGCTCTGTATCTATGAAAGGAATTGTACTTATAATTTATTTATTATTATTTTTTAATTTTTTATTTATTTTTGAGAGACAGAGCAAGGATGGGAGTGTCAGAGAGAGAGGAAGAGCAGAATCTGAAGACAGGCTCCAGGCTCTGAGCTAGCAGTCAGCACAGAGCCTGACGTGGGGCTCGAACCCACAAACTGTGAGATCATGACTTGAGCCGAAGCCAGACGCTTAACCGACTGAGCCACCCAGGCACCCCTGCACTTATAATTTAAAACCTTCTCACAAAGAATACCCCAACACAAGGCTTTTCTGGTGAACAGGTAAAGAAAAAATAATACCAATGTGTCTCAGACATTTTCAGAAAATAGGAGAGAAAAAAATTTCTCAACTCATTTTATGGGATTAAAGGAGGGGTTGGCAAATATTTTAGACTGTTTTAGGCTGCTGCTCTTTGTCCTCTTCTCTTCTGTTTTCACAATCCTTTACAATTGTAAAAGCCATTCTTAGTTTACAGTCTACTGGAAAACTGGCAAGGGTCAGATTAGTCCTGTGGGGCCCAGTCTGCCACCCACTGGGCTAAACCATTAGTAAACTGCACAGATTTTACTAAGGGCTTTGGTAAGGTGGCAGAGAAGAGAGGTATATTGCACACCAAACAGCGACAACCTGGTAAATACGCCCATCAGACACTTAATGTCCAAATATTTTGGTGTTTTCCAGGTATCTTTTTGTTATTAATTTTCAGTTTAACTGCAGTTTGGCCAGAGAACATGCTTTATATAATTTCCAGTCTTTAAAATTGTTGAGGTTTGTTTTATGTCCCTCCAAATGGTCTATCTTAGCCAATGATTCATGCATACTTGAAAGGAATGTGGATTTTGCCGTTGTTGGGTGGGGTGTTCTATGAATTCGGTTAGATCAAGTTCATTGATAGGGATGTTTAGATCATTTATAGCCTTACTGATTTTCTGTCTACTTGTTTTATAACTTAATTACAGTCTCCAACTGTAACTGTGGATTAATCTATTTCTCCTTTCAGTTCTATCAGTTTTTGCCTCCTGTATTTGGAAGCTCTGTTGTTAGGTGCTTACAACTTTAAGAGTATTATGCCTTCTTTATCCTTGGTAATGTATATTGTATTGAAGTTGACTTTGCCTGATGCTAATCTAGCTACCATACTTTTTTTTGATGAGTGTTTACACAGTATATCTTTCACTATCCTTTTGCTTTTAACCTGTGTATGTATTTATATTTAAATATATATATATTTTTTTAAATATTTTATTTATATTTATTACAGAGAGAGACAGAGCATGAGAGGGGGAGGGGCAGAGAGAGTAGGAGACACAGAACTGGAAGCAGGCTCCAGGCTCTGAGCTAGCTGTCAGCACAGAGCCTGACGCGGGGCTCGAACCCACGAACGTGAGATCTGACCTGAGCCAAAGCCGGAGGCTTAACCGACTGAGCCACCCAGGTGCCCCTGTATTTATATTTAAAATGGACTTCTTGTAGACAGCATATAGTTAGATCTCACTATTTTATCCCACACGACCGTCTCTGTCATTTCATCGGATCGTTTACACAGTTTTGCCCATTCACATACATTTAAATTTAACAGCTTGCCAGTTGTTTTCTATTTGTCTGTTCCTTTTTGCGTTTTTTTTCTTTTTTTCTGCCTGATTTTGGACTAAGAGTTTGTTACCATCTGATTTTGTCTCCATCATTGTTATTATTTGTACCTTAAAAAATTTCATGTTGGTTGCTGGTTTAAATTGCATGTATTTAATGAATCACAATTTCAGGTTGTCCTAGGATTTAAAGTTAACGTATTTCATTACTCACAGTCTATCTCCAAGTGATATCCTACATCTACATCTATCGATAAGAACCTTACAGCAGTCTAACCCTATGCTTTCCTTCTGACTTCTAGGCTACTGTCCTCCATTTCACTTGTATGCTCTAACCCTGCAATATTTCACTGCTATTCTGGCTTAGGCAGTCACTTATCTTTTAGAGTAATTAGAAATTAAAAAAAATATCTTTTGCATTTACTTTGATTTTAACTTTTTCTGGAGATCTTAATTTTTTTTGTGTAGCTCTAGTTTCTGTTTGATACCATAATCCTTTTCCCTGGAGAACTTGCTTTAACATTTCATAGAAGAGAGATCTACTGATATTTTATTCTCTTAGGTAGTGTTTGAAAATTTTTTTATTACTCTTTCATTTTGGAAAAATATTCCACTGTGTATGAAACTCTGGGATGACTTTTTTTCTTTCAGCATCGTAAATATGTCAGTCCTTTCTCTTCTGGCCCTCATGATCTCTGATGAGAGGGCTACGGCAATTCTTATCTCTGTTCCTCTGTTTACAAAGCTGCCTCTCCTCAGTGTCTCTTCCTTGCAGTCTCTGCCTTCCCTCCACTGCCCTGAGCAGTTGCACTCTGGCCCCCAGAATGCACACCCCACCAGTTAAACAAAAGCCTGTCTCCTTAGAGCGAACTTGAACACCCATCCTTTGTCATTTGAGCATCTGTTGTTGCCCGTAGTGGCCTGACTCCTGCCACCCCTGTGCCTTTATCTTCATTCAAAGAGCTTCTAGAATATTCTTTGTGACCATATTTAGTACACTCTCTGAGAGGAGTTCTAAGAAATGAAGTTTTCTCCATTCTGTTACACATGTGTATGATGTCGGCCCAGTGATGAAATCTGAAGGTTCATTGCCCAGCATACAAGATGGTGTGATGTGGTTTTTGTCTTCTCTTTTCATCCCTCAAGTGTTTTCCTATCAAGGATTCAATTTTTAAGGTTGGTTTGTTTGTTTGTTTGTTTATAGAGTGCATGTGTAAGCAGGGGAGGGGCAGAGAGAAAGGGAGAGAGAGAATCCCAAGCAGGCTCCATGCTGTCAGTGCAGAGCCTGTGACAGCACGAGGCTTGCTCCCATGAATTGTGAGATCATGACCTGAGCCAAAATCAAGAGTGAGATGCTCAACCAACTGAGCCACTCAGATGCCCCGTTTTTAGTTGTTTTTATTAGAGAAAGGGCTCTGAGTATGTGTGTGGTTCAACCTGGCAGAGTTATTTTATTAATTCATCTATTTTTCTTTTACTTTGATTTATCTTGTTTTATTTATTTGTATAAATAATTTAAGGTCCTTTCCATTTCTCCAGCCTACCTATTTACAGTAAATATCCCCTGGGAGACTGAATCTATATTCCTGTGGCAAGAATTACAGGATGTGTGGATAGAATATTGCGGGCTTCCTGGGAGAACTGTGAGGAAAAATTTGGAATCAACTGTCCAGGACCAAATGGAATGAAAAAGGTAGGGGACGAGGCTGTGGGCAGTCTCTCTTTCTGTCTCAGTATTGACTGCTCCTGGGGGTGGGGTGCTGATGTACCCTGAGGCTGGGAAGGATTTAGATGCAGGTACAAATTCAGAGCTGCTCCACAAGGGAGCTCTAAGGTGGCATTAGTGGGTAGTATTCTCTGTCCTTCAACTTTGCCCTGGGGGAACATTTTTAAAGTTATTGAACAGAAGGGTCTGTGGTGAAATGGAAGGAACCAGGCCACCCTTTGGAAAATTAACACAGAGAGCCACGCACAGTGGGGGAGACTTTTCTCCACCTCAGCCAGAACTGCAGCATCAGAACAGTGCTACCTTGGGGCCCCCGGGCTCCAGCAGAGAGTGGTATTATGGGAGCAGGAGGAAATCTTTCATGACTTGTGAAGTGTCTACTGGGGAACAGTGTTCTGATGCTCAGAGGTGCTGCAGTGTCCTTAGGGGGCCACCCGGTCACCACAGCTTCAGCATTTCCATAGAGAATGGCTTCGAGGCCAGAGTGGGGAGTTGCAGAGGGCCACACTGCTGGTTTGCTTAGCCAATGCACTGTTTGTGCTCAGCTAGCATGCTTATGGGATGGTTTTGTGGGCACTCCCACTCTCCTTCACCCAACTGCAATAATGGAAATAAAACATGTCACATTCAAATGTAAAAAGACAACTACAAACACAGACAAGTATTGCTATTAACTCAATTTATAGGGCGGCTGTGTTCCTGTGAACCAATCCTTTCAATGATCGACTCTCTCTTAATCTTTCATATGCACAGTGCCTTTGCGTGGTAACAAAGAGAAAATCATACCCCAGTTCAGAGCTGAAAATGAGAAACTCCATGGTAAAAGCTGTGCAACTAAAGGATGCTTCATTAGAATCTAAGCTTTCTTAGGGGAGCTGCCTAGTTTATCTGTTGCTGATTCTCTAGTGTCTATAGTAGTACTTAGCACAAGTACTGTGGAGCAAATCTTTTTGAATGAGCAAAGCTGTAGTGATTTACACTGTAAAGCAACTAATCCTTTGTGTTACAGGTGAAGTTCCATTTCCTCTGTTTTATAAACTTGGTTTTAATGTCAGACTTTTAAAAAAGTCTGGAGCCTTGTAACATGAGCCAAGGGATGTTCGGTGTTAGGGGAAAGATAGAGGAGAGGAAGGGGAGGCAGAGGGTTAAGTGCAGAAGAATGAACTCATCTGTTAAAGAGAAGTCATAGAAATAAGTTGTGTATCCCCGAGAGCCCTTCCAGCACCCACTGTCCAGAGAAGGTCAATCCGATTTTACCAGAAAATAGGCAGCATCCTTGCTCTATGTAATGGTGAGTGAGTCTCAATCAAGAACCACCCCCCCATCCTATTTCTGTACCTGTTTTGATCAAAGTTCCAAATGAAACCTTAGATGAGAAATTTTCATATGGAAGCCATAGCATCAGGGATGTTTGCGTGTTCCCCCTTTCCCTGGACTAGTTGCTTCCTAGGACGAGGAGTTGAGTTCAAAGTCAGGGAGAAGTGGGGCTGAGCCTAGCCTGAGGCTGGCCAGTGTGGGTGACTATGAATGCGAAAAAGCATCAGATTTGGTGGAGGGTCAATGACTGATGAAGGGACAATCCAGCACATGATCTCTGTTTTCTAGTCTCTTCTTGTGCCGTTTCGGAGGCAGAGTGGAAACTGGGACTGATTTCTGTGTGGCTGGGGCTGGGCTGCATGCTGAAGGGTGGCTGCTGGCTGCTGGCCCCTTAGACCTTGGAGGTTGAACTGGGCAGGATGCTGGCCCCTTCTCAGTGTATCTCTCCCTTTTGACCACCAGATGGCGACGCCTCCCTTCAAACAGAACAAGAGTAGCCAGATTCTCGACATAAAATTGTTACTTATTCTGAAGACCACAGCTGCCCTGAAAAATTTGGGGTGGGCTTGGACACCTTGACTATTACAGCGTTGTTTGTCCAATCAACATTTATTGAGAACTTACTACGTGTCCAGCCCTGGGCTACATGTTGCAGGGGTCGGGGGAGGGGGCAGGTCAGACGTGAAGAGCCCACAAGTCTTCTTCTGTGGCTCTTAAGAGCCTAGTAAGGGAAACAGGAATTAAGCAAATAATTACAAAATATGAACTCATTTCAATTGTGGTGTTATAAATGATAAGTCTAAAGTGTTCTTGAGACCATAGGAAGGGGAAGAATATATGATCTCCTTTGGGCCGTCAGGAAAGGCTGCTCGGTTAATGAACCATGGTGAATCATTACCACCCCTTCACATACCCTGTTACACCTGCCATCACACACTCCATTTTATTCCCATTTTATCGTTTATGGATCCCTCAAAGCATCTCATTGTACAATCTGCATGGACTCCACTGCGATTACAGATGCTGTTTACCGCCTACATCTTCCTCACGTAACCGTGACCAAATCCCTTTACCCTTCTTTCCAGCCTCCATGACGCTGGTTGTAAATACCACCACTCGCCCCTTTGGAATCATAAGCCCTCAAAGGACCGTGGTCTTACTCACCGTTGCCTCCTCCAGTACCAGACAGGTAATATGTTCTTGAAAATATTTGGCAAGCTGAAGACCAGATGGCTTGATACCCTGTATCACAGTCTATCACAGGCCTGTCTTGGCTCTTATCACAGAGCCAGGGTCTCGCCCCCGAGACTGGAAGGGCTCAGGCCTCTGTTGCCTTCTGCTTTCAGGAGGGGGCTGAGAAGGAAGCTACTTTTCTCGGGATCCTCCCCTGTCCTCCTCAGGCCACTTCAGGCCAGACAGGCTCCCTCCCTCCATAAGGAAAGTACTGCTTGGGCACAGGCTCGGTCCTGCAGTCTGACTTGGTCTTCGTCACCCACACCCATTTATGGTCACCCTTTTACCTCCTCAGAGCACCCCGGGCTCCTGATTATGGGTCTGCCTCCTTCTCTGAAGGGCTGGAGAGCACAGAAGGGAGCATCTGGGCGGCTGAAAGGGGCCTCAGGGAGCCATCCAGGTCAACACCCTCCTCTCCCCCACTCTCCTTCTCCTTTCCCTGCCCCCTCCTGTTTATCTAGTCTTTCTTTTGGGAATGTAAACACACGGTTGCCTTACTTTGTGAGCGAGAGCTGGAAGGAAATGTAAAGACCAAGCCTGTCTTGTAATGAGTGAGGAAACCAAGGTCTGGAGAGCAGGAGTCATTTGCCCACAGTGGTCAGCGAGGTGGTCAGGGCAGAGCCAGATCTCCCACGTCCCATGCAGTGTCCTAGAGACCACCCCGTAGGCAGCGTCTTTGTATGCATTAGCCAAGAAATGCTACTTCCATTAAGAAGGCACGTCCGAGGCAAACCACTCTAGAGATTGCATTTCAAAGATTGATAGACATGGCTTTTGCATTATCTGCTGTTTCAGATTAGCTATGCTGTGGCTTCATTCTTTAGTGCTGATATTGGGGGTGGGTGGAATAGAAAGTGGGGGTTGGGGAGCCAATTTTGAGTCCTTCCCGCAGGCCTCAGGCTTCCAGCCTGCAAGACAAGGCCCGAGAAGGACAGGGTGATCCATCCTATGTTTTCAGTCCGTCAGGAGATTTCATTGTTTAAACAAACATTTCAGCAAAGCCATCCAGCTGGGCAGTGATTTATGGCTCTGGCTGCAGTTTTTCCCCAACAAAGATAAACAATCGTACAACTCTGGGGACTGGAGCTAGGACTCCTGGTTCTAATAACTTGGAGCCAGCGGGACCACGCCAGCCATCGCCTGGTCTGGGGTTTGGTTAGGATCTGTTCACACTGGCCTTGTGGCTAAGCCACAAGCCTTGGGGGACCATGTTGTGTTTGGAAGCTAGACCATTGCCTACGGGGCAGGAGAGAGTGGCAGGCAGGAGAGAACTAGCTCAGGGTTGAGGCACCAGGCGCATTCTCTGTTCCAGGAGGGCAGCAGTGTTCTTTCTGCATTCCACACAGTGGATATTTGGTGGTTTGGGTCAATAGCATCTATTCTTCCTTCTTTTGGTAACATTATGTCCGTTTCCTCCCGTGGATCTGTTTCTGGATGTAGACCACGTCCCTGTGCTCATAGAATCCCATCAATCCTTGGCACTGAGAGCGGGTATGTGGTCAGGCCCTACCTACCAGGGCGATACATGGCCATAGTGATTGGCTCTATGTGGACATCTAACCCATTCAAAAAAAGCAAGGCGATGAGATCTCTGCTGGGGTTGCTAGAAGTGAGACAGATACCCTTTCTCTTTGGATTTGAATTTGAGATGATGTGCAAGTACCAGAGACCAATAGAGCTGTTGCCACCATCTTGCCTCCACAGAGGACAGCCTCTATGATAACAGAGCCAATGGACAGGAAGTGAGGCTAAGTGGGGAGGGAGAGGGGAGAAAGACCTGCTCTTCCACCCATGGAGTCCTTTTTTTGTTTAAAGGTATTCTTTCACTTGTAACTGAGAGAAGAGTAACCAATACCCATCATCCGATCCAGCAGGGGAGACCAGCCAGGGGAGGCAGCTCCAGCCGCCTCCAGCCCAGCTGCTTGAATGCGATGGTTTAGTCGGAGAACAGTAACTCCTTGGTCACCCCCCCCCCCCCCCCCCCCCCCCCCCCATCAATCTGATTACTTGTGTCTACAATTTATTTCAACAAAAGGTTAAGGGAATGGGCAGATGCAGAGATGAATGAAATGCAGCTCACATTTCCTCTGGAGTTCTTGGTTTATTTAGGACAGATTGAGATGTGTGTGTCAGGAAAAGAACAAACAAAGTGCCTTTGACTATGCAAAGGAAGAAAAGCTCACATCTGATTATTTATGGGGAAAGGGTATTTGGGACGAGTTTTGAAAGGAGGAGAATTTCGGTAGGCAGAGATGGGCAGAAGGCTTCACAAAGATTAAATAAGGTGGTGAAAATCAGGGAGGAGGGAAAGACTATTAGGGAAACACCGAAAAGTGGAGTTGAACTGGAAGGTAGGAGACATTTGGGGGAATCAGCAGCTGGCGAAGTAAGTTGGTGTTATCTAGGCAGATGCCTCTAATGAGAAGCTTGTTTTTAGTTCATGTGGAGATAGGGAGTTATTGAACACCGTTGAGCGGGGCTGTGCCCGGATTGGACTTCCTCTTAGCTACAGATGGGAGGGGGAGAGACTGAATGTGGAAAAGCCACTGAAGAGGTTTTAGGAGATGACCTTGACTCATTTATAGGACAGGGAGGGAGTGAGGGGAGGAGAGGCAGGGAGTGAAAACAGGAAGTTGTTGCTGTTCATTCTTACTTTAAGGAGTGTGAGATTTTGGAGCACAGCTTAAAGTCCAAAAAGTCATATAAGGAAAGGTTGATATATTTAACTACGTAAAACTTTAAAATTTCAAAAATGCCATAAATTCAAGACAAGGAAACAATGGGAAAAATATTTGCCACACATGATAGAGGGTTAATCTCCTTAATATGTACAAAGATCTTTTATATTTCAGACACTAAAAAAACTACAAAAAATGGAAAAATGCACAAAGAACATCAATAGACATTTCACAGGAAAAAAATACAATAGTCATTAAACATGAATATATAATAATGGTAAATAACACATACATAGAGTTTTATGCTCACTTATGCATTTTATTTTCACAATAACTGTATGAAGAATGTATTATTATCATGATACCCCCTTTTTTTTTAATGAGGAACCAAAAACATAGGTTAAGTAAATTACCAAAGTCACCCAATTAATAAACAATGGGATGAGCAGTCAAATGCTCCCACTGAGCTGTATCCCCTAATGGGTTGGGATTTGAACTCAAGCAAGCAAGGACCAGAATTTGTCTTCTCAAGCTTTATGCTACCCTTCTTGCTCAATATCACCTATTCTAAAAGAAATTCAAATGAAAACATATAAAAACATCATTTTTTCCGTTTTTTTCCACATTTTTTAAATTAATAGTTTATTGCCAAGTGGGTTTCCAAATAACACCCAGCACTCTTCCCCACAAGTGCCCTCCTCCATGACCATCACCCCCCATCCCCTTTCCCCCTCCATCTTTAGCCCTCAGTTTGTTTTCAGTATTCAAGAGTCTCTCATGATTTGCCTCCCTCCCTCTCCCTAACTTTCTTTCCTCCCCCTTCCCCTTCCCACAATCCCTTGTTAGGTTTCTCCTGTTAGGGAGAATTTTGTCCCCTGTTAGAGAGAAACCTAACAAGGGACCTATGAGTGAAAACATATGGTATCTATCCTTCTCTGCCTGACTTATTTTGCTTAGCATGATACTCTTGAGGTCCATCCACTTTGCTACAAATGGCCAGATTTCATTTCATTCTTTCTCATTGCCATGTAATATTCCACTATATATATGTGTGTGTGTGTGTGTGTGTATATATATATACATATATATATATATATACATACACACATATATATATATGCACACCACATTTTCTTGATCCACTCATCAGGTGATGGACATTTAGGCTCTTTCCATGATTTGGCTATTGTAGAAAGTGCCGCTATGAACATTGGGGTACATGTGCCCCTATGCATCAGCACTTCTCTATCCCTCGGGCAAATCCCTAGCAGTGCTATTGCTGGGTCATAGGAGAGTTCTATTGATAGTTTTTTGAGGAACTTTTCCAGAGCAGCTGCACCAGTTTACATTCCCACCAACAATGCAGGAGGGTGCCCGTCTCTCCACACCCTCGCCAGCATCTATAGTCTCTTGATTTGTTCATTTTAGCCACTCTGACTGGCGTGAGGTGGTATCTCAGTGTGGTTTTGATTTGTGTTTCCCTGATGATGAGTGATGCTGAGCATTGTTTCGTATGCCTGTTGGCCATCTGGATGTCCTCTTTGGAGAAGTTTCTATTCATAAAACATCATTCTTTATGTATCAGATTGACAAAGATAAAAAAGATTGGTGGATGATTGGGAAAACTGGGAGGAAACCAACACTTTCGTGTTTTGTTGGTAGGAGTGTGAACAGAAACAATCATTTTGGAGGCAATTTGGCAATCTGTATTAAAATTTTAAATACACATTTGCTTTGATATTTCTAGTATTTTTCTAACAGATGTACAAAAGGAAACACGCAGAGATATTGACTGTATCGTGTTCATAATAGCAAAAAATTGGAAATAAGCTAAATATCCATTAATAGAGAAACTTGGCATATGGGTTATGGTATATCCATAAAGCTGATAAAAATAATAAGTCCTATCTATATGAACACTCTCTAAGATATATTCGATGAAAAAGGCAAGGAGGGAAACAGGCTGTAGAGTATGCCACAGAATACGCATCTCCATTTATGCTCACCAAGCAGCAGTGTCCACCTCTGGGAAAGGGACCTGCGTGTCTTGGTTAGGGATAAGAGGGAGCAAGCTTTTTCACTATCTATGTTTTGGTATGGTTGAAAAACATTTCTTAATATGTTCAGGGATCACCTTTTCAAAGATGAAAATTTACAATGAAATATGGTACTACATGGAACAAAAGCCACAAGGGACGATGTGATTTCCATTTCTCTCAGTGTCCAGCTTGTCACCTGCCTTGTTCCAGTGGGAAGGAGAAGTGTGCTGTGCTGTGGGGTTGCACACAGAACTGAAGGCTGGAGAGCCAGGGCTTGGGAGTTTGGTGAACTTTACCAGGGAAGAGATATCTCTCCAGGTGGGCATTATTTTAAGATCGGAAACATGCAAATTCTCTCTCTCTCCTACTTAAAAAAATGTTCCATATATCAGAATTTATCTCCTTTCTTCTTAAACACACACACACACACCACACACACACAGAATTAAAATCCCTTTGAAAAATTCCAATCTATTTCAGATGAACTCCGGAGAAAAGGATTTTGCCCAGGCCTAGGCAGAGTGGAACAGCCCTTGTGGGAGCCAGAGAGAGATTCAGTGGCCAGGGACTGGCGAGCACCCATAGCCGGTCCTTGCTCACCTCCGGAGTGGTCCTTCACAAGCCTTCTCTGTGCGCCCTTCACATGGATGCTCTGTCTTCAAGGCGGCCAGTTTGATAGTCTATCGGGGGCTTCTGGAGGGTCTGAGCCAGGTTGAAGCAATCAGATGGGGTAAGAGACATGGAGGAACTCTAGGGTGGGATGTGGCGACTTTTGGGATTTTAGAGAAAGGGAGAGGAGAAAGAGAAGGCCAGAGTCACTGAAGCCCTCAAAGCAAAAACAGTACAAACACAAGGCTGGGAGTGTGCATTTTACAAACAACACTGCAAAGAACATCTTTGTAGACTTCTTGGCGCTCTTGTTCAAGTCTTTCATTAGAATACAGTTGTAGGAACAAAATAAAGTTGTAGAAGTTGACCATCCAGGTCAGAGTTTATGTGAAATTTCAATTCACATCAACAAATCGCACTCCAGGAAGATTTCATCAATCACCCAGGCAGCGTATGGGTTTCCCTTTGCCCCTATACCTTTTGCCAGTCATTTCAGAAAGATTTTGAAGCAGAAGGATGAGAGTTTGAGGGAGTAAATATCAGACATTCTTCTTCTCAAAAAGATAAGAGATGAGGTCCCGGCCCGAGCTCAGAATGAGGGGTTCAGGGGTAAGACTGGGGCTCACGGAGAGTGGAGGAGGTGAGAAGGATCAGAGTGAGATGGTTCAGAGCCACTGCTGTGGGAAAATTTAAGCCGTGAATGGGAACAGGTGAGACCTGATGATAGCTTATCAAATTGTGTTTCTCTTAATTTCTTGCTCTTTAGGACTATCTCCTTTGCTCTGGAGGTGCTTTAATGAGGATTTCTGTTTTTATTTTATTTTATTTTTTTAATGTTCATTCTTTGTGAGAGAGAGAAAGAGAGAGCATGAACAGGGGAGGGGCAGAAGGAGAGGAAGACGCAGAATTTGAAGCAGGCTCTAGGCTCTGAGGTGTTAGCACAGAGCCTGACACGGGGTTTGAAATCATGAACTGTGAGAGCATGGCCTGACCCAGAGTTGGACACTTAACCGACTCAGCTATGCAGGCGCTCCTGTTTTTAATTTTAAAAAGAGAATTGGGCGGACAATTCAATTTAGTTATAAAAACATTAATTTAGTGCCTATTATGTGTGCCAATTACAAGGCATGCAAAAATGAGTGGGGCTTGGGTCCCCATCCCAAGATGGTCCTTTCTGATAGCAGATATAGACCTGTTAGTTGAACATCACAATGCAGTATAAAACTGGGCTGAAAAAAGCAAAGGTTGCAGAGGTAACACTGAAGAAAGAGCAACTGTTTGATGAGGCGGAGCCATGCTCAGCAAAGGCTTGGCAGGGAGGCCAGGTCTGAGTCCAAGTTTTCAAGGTGGGTGAGAGTTCTATCTCTAAGGCACGAAAAGCCTTACTTAGATGCACGTGCTCAATTCTGTCAATGTGTGTGCTGTAAGTGAGGCAGGTTGGTTTAACCCTCTTTCAGCTCGTGAGCAGTGAGGGAAATTTTGAGCTGCTTCATAGTGGGTTTGTAGGGGAGTGGTGACGGTAGTGGAGATTGAGACCCCGACTTCCCTTTCTTGAAGATTCAGTGTCCTGGACAAGGTGGGGCCAGAGGCAGTAATTTGGATGTGGAGAGATCACAGTATGGACCTCAGTACCAGATGCTGTGAAAAGAATAGAACCATCAGGAAAGATAGCCATGGGGCCCCCGATGCTGGTGATGACCAGTGCCCAGGGCTCTGGGACCAGCAGTGTCCCTTACAGAGACCATTTACCAGCATGGTCTTCATCTGGTCTGCGTGGACTCTTCAGGCCAGGAGTTCACTGGCATCTCCACTTTCATTACCTTCCCTCCTGCTCCTCCCCTCACTGTCTCAGAGGAATCTTCACTGTATTTTTGGGGAGTGTAGAGGAAGGGTGGAGAGGAGCCCTGCTGTCACTCAAGATGCTTCTCCTAAATATTTTCGTCTTGCCCAGACATCAAAGTTGTATTTTTCCCTTTTCTCTCTATCACATCCTAACTTGAGGCAGAAACTGTCTAGCTGCTTGATTGTGAGTTGGAGTGAGCCAGCAGGGAGTTCCCGAGAGGAAAAGAATTGGTCATTATCTTCAGAATGTTTCCTGCTGCATTTTAGTAGTTGGTCCGGAGGCCACCACCCCCCTGGTAGCCCAGTATGCTATCTGCAAGTAATGCAGTAAATGACGATTGCCTGGGGACCCATCTCGCGACCAAGATATCCAAAGTGGCAATTTATATTAGCAAAATGAAAATAGACATCACGCTGTGCAGACAAAGCATGGCCTGGGTTCCACTGCTAGCGTTCGTTTTCCTAAGGGGCAGTGGGGGCAGTTGGCGGGACACTCAGGCCTCAGACCCCACTGTGGTTACACACCCTGGTCTCAGGTCCTTGGGTCTCTGGTCACTTGGTTTTGCCTGCATTGTCTGCCACTGTCCCTCAGGGAGGGATGAATCTGGGGGGAGTTGGTGACATAAGAAGCAGGGCCATGTCATCAGGAGAATCATAGGGAAGGAGTGTCAAGTCAGCCCCACCCATTCTGTCCAGTTGACATTGAGGGAATCCCATCCCCGGCCAAACTACAACTTCTGTCAGCCTCGGGCCCCCTGCTGACTTGTTTTCCTCTTTGGGCTGCTGTCTCTGAAAGGATTTCAGGGGAGACCTGACAGTATGACCCACAGCTGGGAGAGGCACTCACAGGGCATGAGAGGAACTCACGGGAGGCAGAGTGTGAGGAGAAGAATAAAGGTTGTGAAAAGCCGCTGAGCAGGGAGGAGGGCTGACGAAAATTACAAAGTCTGATAATCTTCCATCTTCACAACTCTTCATCTGAAGCATGAAATTTAATCAGATGTTTAAAGACCCTGAAGAAACAAATGAACAAACACAAGAGCAGAAAATGGAATCTGGGGGCAGGTGCAGCATCTGTATTATTATTATTACAGTGAAGACAGATATTGGAACTGGCTGTGAGATTGGTTTTGGAAATCCTGTTATGTTGCTATGGGTTCACAGGCCCTGGGGAAAAATTGCTTTTCATTTCCTGAGATAGGAAGGGTAGGAGCGGGGTGGGAGGAAGTGGTCAGGAATCTCCGGAGACAGCCCATCCGCGCCCTCATCATCTAGGGAGAAGTCAGGTTGAAACCAGATGGCAAATATTTCAACCCAAAGGACATCCGCCAGTGAGAGGGCATGTCCTGGGTCACGGATCCACTGGTCTGGTGCCAATGTGCCAGTGGTCAGGAATGGTGGTTAGCCCTTCTTGAGCTCCTACTGTGTGCTTAGCCTGTACTGTTGTGGCACACAACATAGGTCATTCACATTGTATTCCAAACGAATGCCAGTTCTTGGAGCATGTCCTAGTTATTATTGTCGTATGACAAATCACCATAAAATTTAGCTTTTAAAAGCAACACTATGATTATTTTTCATGTTTTTGTGAGTTGGCTAAGGCTCCGTTGGGTGGTTCTCATTGGGTTTTTCATATGGTTTCAGTCAGATGTCTCTGACATGGTAGTGCGTCAGTGAGGCTAAGTGATCCAGGTGGTTCACTCAGTTGACATTGTTGACACTGGCCGTCCACTTGGGGTTCAGCCAGGGGCCATTGACTTACATGTGGTTTCTCCATGTGACTTGGGTTTCTCATAGCGTGATGGCTGCTGAGAGGGAGTGTCGTGAAAGCAAATGTTTAAGAGGTCCCAGCAGAATTTGCAAGGCTTCTTATGACCTAGTCTTGAAAGTTTAAGAATGTCATTTCTGCTATGTTCTAGTGGTCAACTCCAGGTTCAAGGGAAAGGAATTAGACTCCACCATTTAATGTGGGAGTGGCATGCAGGCACAGAGAGATAAGAAATTGATGGTGGGCTGTTTGGAGGATAGCAACCACTCATTCCACATAAACCCACTTAGAAGAGTCCTGGGCTTGGTTTAATTCTCTGTCATCATCCTTTTGAAATTTTGAGTAATTTTTAACAAAGAGTCCTCTGGTATTTATTTATTTATCTATTTATTTATTTATTATTTTTGCACATATAAACAATTTGCATTTTTATATACCAGCAAGGAACATCCAAAAATAAAGTGAAGAAAAACAATTTTCTTCATAATAGCATCAAATAAAATAAGATACTTAAGAATAAATTTAACAAAACTTTTTAAAATTTTCTTTAAAAAATTTTTTAAATGTTTATTTTTGAAAGAGAGAGAGAGAGAGAGAGAGAGAGCATGAGTAGGGAGTGGCAAAGAGGGAAGACACAGACTCTGAAGCAGGCTCTAGGCTCTGAGCTGTCAGCACAGAGCCTGACACGTGGCTTGAACCCACAAACCATGAGATTATGACCTGAATCCAAAGTTGGATGCTTAACCGACTGAGCCACCCAGGTGCCCCTAATTTTCTTTCTTTCTTTTTTTTTTTTTTAAGTTTTTTCAATTTATTTATTTTGAGAGAGAGAGAGAATGAGCAGCGTAGAGGCAGACTGACAATCCCAGGGAGACTCCAATGCTATCAGCGTGGAGCCTGATGCAGGGCTTGACTCATGAACTGTGAGATCATGACTTGGGCTGAAACCAAGAGTTGGACACTCAACAGTCTGAGCCACCCAGGCACCCCAGGAGCCTCCTATTTTCATTTTACTGCAGGCCTTGCAAATTAGGTAGCTGGTCCTGCCTAGGACCCATTGCAAAGTATTTTTGCAGTGGGGTGAGGGGTGGGGCTTGTGCTAGGCTCTGTGCCTGTGGAGAACTTGCAGACTAGGTGGGGACACAGGACTTCTGGGAAACATTGAAGCTAGTTAATGACAATGTCTCAGCAGAAGTTAGGGCTGTGATTGCCAAGGAGGACAAAGGTGGGGTGGAGAGGATCCTTCTGTTTTTCATGTTGTCTTGGGCTCCTGTTCAGACTCTCATCCCATGTTGGGCAAAGCCTTCCTTGTCTTCCAGGGATTCTAGAAATGTCCTCTTACTTTCCCCACCCTACCTCTTAGCCTGATTCCTAAGAACCCTTGTGCTGAAGGTCTTGCAGGGAGGGGCTATCCACATGAGGACTGGGTCCTAGGGTAGGGTAGCGTAGCGGGGAGGGGAGATTCAGAGGCGCATGAGCCTAATGCTCAGCTCAGGCTGAATTTGAATGAGTCACTGGAAGACCTGAAGGAAGCTGGGCCAAATGTGGTCAGGGTTTCTGGGAGGAGATGGAGGGTTAGGAAGAAGGGGCTCTCTGGTCTTCTTTAGGGAGCATGCTGAGTTCTCTGGTGCCCTGAACAATGCCTCCCTCCAAGTCCTCAGCCAGATGCCTCACCATTTGGCAAGGGCATGCCTTTTTTCCAGGGTAGGAAATGGCTCAAAGCCCCCCCCTAATGCCTAGACCCAGCCCAGTCCCTAATTAGAGCACAAAGCCAGACAGATCCTGAGGGAGGGCACCACCTCTTTACAAACAATGCCCAGTTTCCTTCAGGGATGTTTTCCTGCTGTTATGAATGTGCAAAATAACCTTCTATTTGTGCACATTAACGGCATCAGAGACCCATGACCCGTTTCTATCTTTGTGAGACTGAGAGGTCTAAGGATGGTGCTGCTTCTTGGGAAGGTGGTTATGGTATTTTCCTAAAACAGAGACACTCACAACTGTCCCATCCAAGGCCTAGTGGGTCCTTGTTCTTGGCTGGTACTGGTCAGTTGCCTGTTCGCTCTCGGATTAGTTCCTTGACCTTGGTGGGCTGCTCTGTAAGAACTACATTTCCCAGTCTCTTTGCCTTTTGGCTTCCAGGTAAGTCAATTCAATGACAGGGGCAGTGTGGGCTGGCAGATTAGAGGATGGTAGGAGAGGGAAAAGTGAGGTATTGCTTTCTGCTTCCTTTGATGTCTTTGGCAGAATTTAAATCTTTTCATGGCTCCAGCTCACATCCATGACCCCTCTTTCTGTGGTTGCCGTTCCCACTGGACAGCCTTGGCTTTGGACTCTGGTAACCCCACTTTCTTGCTTTCCTTTCTCCCTCTGGCCTTAGAGCAGAAGTGGCTTCCTGCTGTTGCTCCTGTCTGGATTGTCTTATCATTCCTATGTGGCTTCTTAGCTCTTTATCACCAGTGAAAAGAGGTTACTCTTTTCTCTATTAAGTTTCCTCTAACTGATATCACTGGTCATCTTCCTCGTATGTATCCAGGAAGCCCTGGAGGGGATGAAGGGTCCTGTGACCTGGCTCCAGGTGGATCCAAATGTCATGCACACCAGTAACTGTTTTCTAAACCTGAGAGCAAACTGAGAAGGTGGTTGGCCTGCACCCACCAAGTCCAGGTTACTAGCACTCCTCGGACCACCTTGGTAAGGAGGAAGAGGCCCAGCCACAGCAGGAAAAGGGTTCGTATGGCTGATGTACACAGAGGCTTGGGTGCTGATGGAGGTGCTCTAGTGACTGCTTTCTGCCCTTATTCAGGGCCTCTGATGGGCTGCTTACTTTCATGGCTTATGCTTTTATGCTTTGGAAGCTAATGACTAAGAGCATGTGTGCGGGTTGAGGAGCAGTATAAGTGTGTGTGTGTGTGTGTGTGTGTGTGTGTGTGTGTGTGTGTGTAAAACTTAGCGGCTAATGTGGACATGCAGTGTGGATTATACTGGCTTATAAAGATTAATATGGATTAGGTTTCCATATCTGTAAGGATGTGGGTCTAGCATAGATGAACCTTGAGCATGGGCTCCCAAAGTCACTTGGTCTCCAAGACCAAGTCTTCAGCGTCATTGGTAAGATCTGGCTCCAGAACAGAGTTTATGAAGCTGTTGTTAGCTGGACCTAAGAAAGAGACACATGGGAGCCGAACCCAAGGCAGGGGTTATGGGACCTTCACCTTCCTTCCTTAGTTGGGGTCTAGCTCCCTCCAACTGAGTTTAGCACTGCAGCTTTCTCTATTGGGCATAAGGCAGAGGCCTATGGCCAAGTCACTTGCCAGATGGAGGTCAGGGGCTGTTAGTCCCTGATGGGCTGGGCTTTTCATTAAAAAAAAAACCCTGACCCTATATATTTTGGTTTTTCCTTATCAGCAAGTAGGATCTGGGGGAGAAGAAAACAGGCAATAGGGTAAGAATCAGGAAAGCAGGTATTGTAGCTGGACAGAGGAGAGAGAGAGAGAAGCTACACCACAATGACTTTCAGCTTCTCTCTCCTGCACCATTATCATGGGGCCAGCACAGTCTCAGGCCTGCCCTGATTGCTCTGCTGATTAGCCTGGCCTGGGCCCAGGGGTCAGGGGTCCGGCTGGACCACAGTAAGACCTACTCCAAGCAGGCCTTCTTCCCTTCTCCTGGCTGGAGGCCAAGTTCTAGTAATGCCACTTCTTTTTTTTTTTTTTTTCTTTTCATGGGCCTGCAGCCTTGACGTGATATCTGTCTGTCCTTCTAGGCCTGGTGCCCTGCTTTATTCTCTCTGGCCTCTTCCCTCACTAGATCCAGCCTTTGGTGGGTACTGGAATCTGCTAACAGACCTTCCTGATGCTACGTGCCTGCTTAGATTTTGGAATACGTCTCTGGAATTGCCCATTGCTGTGGCCCATCTGCTGGTAGGGACACCCTGTTACCGAATGCAGGAAGAGCCGCCATTCCCCTCCCCAGCCGCTGACTGGTGCTGAACGGCCACCTGTTGTCTGTTTCCACACCCTTGCACACTGCATTCTGCCTGTCACTCTGGGTGGCTGCCCAGCAGCTGCAGCTGAGGCTGTCTTGCCAACACCTTCCCCAGCCCAATGGGTGGTCCTGTCCGGTCCTTGCCCTCCCAGTCTGCCTCATCTGCTACATGTTCTGAGCCACATCTGGCTGAATACATTGCTGGAGTAGCCTGGATGGGCCTGGATGCACTGACCTGCAGACAGATGGCCATCGTCCCTCAGGATCTCTTGGAGATGGTGAGGTCTGGAACCCAATAGCACAAGACAATAATGATGATAACAGCTAATGTTTATTGAGGACTAATTGACAGGCTCAATGATTTACCAACTTTATGAATGCCTCACAACTACCCTACACCTAAGTATTATTATATTCCCTTATCACAGATGAAGAAACCAATGCTACCTGATATAAATGAATCCATCTTAAGGTCCCACAGGGCATGATTTATGGAGCTAGGATTATGCACTTGTGCTTTTTGGTCCTTCTTTCTGGGCACCAGGAAGACAGAAGAAGAAGAAGAGATGTTTTTAGCCATTAGGTTACTAAGGCCCAAGAAAGCAGAAGGCAGGGGGATGGACCAGACAGGTCTATCCTTAGGACAGGATGGACAAATGAGTAGACTTTCCCTCCTTGTCCAGTTAACAGTGGCACTAGCTGATATGATCAGGAACTTTCCTTCAAAGGGTATGGATTATGGGTAATTGCCTGCCACGTCTTGGAAGACTTTGGCCCCCAGTGGGAAGAACCTGTATTTGTGCTGGCTTCTGCCACCAATTTCTTGTGTCAGGAACACAAGATCCCATGAGTCCTACTGGACTCTACAAGTTGTGGGTGCAGTTTGGCAACAGGGTTGTAGCTGAAAAATCAGGCTTTGTGGGGGTCCCCAGGTTAGTCCTGGGGTCCTATCATCATCATGACTGCCCTAAGTGTGATTTTCTGATAATCTAAGTCATTCAAAAGGAAATTCTGTCTTTGGGTTTTGCCAAAGAGGGAGCTGTTTCAAAGGTGACTCTGTGGTGAGGAGCCCCATTCTGAGGGTGCTGTGAAGGACAGTGGAGCCCAGGCATGATCTGAGTGACATAGGTGCACCTCAGATGGGGGGCCATGTGCATCACTGCCTGCGCTCTGGAACCTGCAGGGTCCTGCATGCCTAGAATAGTCTGGATCTGCTGACTTGGCAAAAAAATGGAGGTGGGGGTTGGTCCACATCTGGAGGGGAGAGGGAAGGAGCCCCCAGTGACTGGGCTGTGGAGGGGCTTGCCAGCTTTGCCCACAGCCCTGAGCTCCCCTTTATTTACCCTCAACTGCAAAAGTAGTGTAATTCTCCTCACGTTAAAAGTAAACATCTGGCAGCATCTGCAGCACTCAAAGTAAACCAAGAACTAATAGGAGGCATTTGTAACCACAACAGGTCCTGGGTAAGGAAGGAAGGGATGGTTCACTATGTAGAAGCCAACGCTGGCTACTTACGGAGCCTCAACTCATTTGCTTCTTGATGGGTAGTTAATTAGTTCATCAACCAATGCACAGGCTCCTAGAAGTTCCTGCCAGTGTATTTGCCACAGTTCCCAGGGCAGCAAGGACATCACCTTAAAGCCTCATGGGGCCAGATGGTCCATGGTGGAGTAAGGGCTGGGAATGATGGTCTCCTGAAGTGTTAGCTGCCCCTTGCTACAGGTCCAGGGTCAAATATCCAAGGACCTGTGAATAGTGGGAAAATAGTGGGGTACTGGAGGGTAAAGGGCTATTTTGCAGAAGTGGACCTCGCCTGGTCCCCCTTTATGAGCAGATGCCGGTGTGGAAGCAGGTGGGACCCCTCCATGGTCAGTGGTGGTGCCAGAGGAGCTCCCAGGGATGAGAGGCAGCGGGAAGCAGGGGCGTGGAGACAGAACAGAAGAGTGACATCTTGGGGTCAACCCTCTGAAGCTGGTAACTGGGATTGGGACAGAGGTATTGGAGGAAACAGCAATAAACACACTGACTGCTCAGGTCTGATTGGCAAGCTGGAAACAGCCTGGCCCTGGCTGGCACCACCTGACAGCTGTGAGGGGCTCAGAGATGAAATTGGGCATCAAATCCACTCCTCAACGGCACACTAAATGTACGCGACAAACGGAAAAACAGATTAGTATTAAAAGTGTCACCAGCTTTCAGTTTGGCGAGAGCAACGCTTCCAACTAGGGGCAGATTCACAAGACTTCGTAGTCCTGAGGACGAATATCCTTCATCACCTTCATCAAACAGCCGGAAGTGGTGCAGGGCTCACTGAAGAAGAGTGGGCCGGAGAACATGGGGAAGGTTGGGATGCCTAAATGCTTGGAAACCAGGCAGTTGGCTGTAACTTCAGAAATGGGTTTTATGCTGGAGGTCATGGACTGGCTGCCAGCTGGCTGAATCCAGCTTGTAGACATGGACTAGGTGGCCCACAAATGTCTTTATTTTCTAGTTTGAATTAGAGGCCAAAACACATAAATCAGGAGAATCACTCACACACACACACACACACACACACACACACACACACACACACACACACCTGTGATTCTCTTGAAATACCTATGGGCTCAGGCCTAAGTTCTCCAGAGGGCATCTGGCCCTACAACCCTCCTCCCTGCTGGCTTCTACAGTCATCTGTGATTCTAACTCCTGTATTAAGCCATCAAGTACTTTTTATGGATCAGAGTTAGCTGGGCTGACTTTACAAAAGTCCAAGTTAAATGAAGCTTATACAACCAAATGGGAGAAAGATTTTGGTTTTCCTGTAGGTGACAAGATCGAGCTATCCCTTCAATTCACTGAAACAATGATCTAATTTAAATCATTTAAAAAATTTTTATTATTGAGAGACAGAGACAGAGTGAGAGTATGGGAGGGTCAGAGAGAGAGGGAGACACAGAATCTGAAGCAGGCTCCAGGCTCTGAGCTGTCAGCGCAGAGCCCAATGGGGGGCTCAAACTCACAAACCATGAGACCCTGACCTGAGCTGAAGTCAGACACTTAACCCACTGAGCCACTCAGGTGCTCATTTTTTCATTAAGCAACAACATGCAAGACAAGTTTAAGAAATTTAAAAAATGCTCATTAGTCACCCTTACAGAATTTTATTTGTGTGTATTTCTTCCAGTCTTTTTTCACATGCATTTTTACATAGTTGCATACATGCATCAGCATCCTGCTTTTTGCACTGAACACTGTAATGTACATATTTTATCACATTGCTATATAATCCTCATTTTTTGTTATTCTATACAAGAAAGGTACATCTGTATGCATTTGCTCAGAATATCTCTTGAGAAGTAGCCTGAGCGGGTTACATAATGACTTGCGTATTAAAGAGTTAACCTGTAAGTTCCTACTGCCAGAGCACCCTGTATAAATCTCTTCATCTCAGCAAATTGTTGGAGAGGCTGTAGGAAAAACAAAGTCATTTCAGCGTATGTGATAGGATTGTGGGTAATTAAAAAAAATATTTCAGCATGTGAAGTCCATTCCGGGAATAGCACTATCTTGAGACCCAAGTCAAATAGTACTAAATGTGCTAAGCAGAGGCCTATGTTTAAAGAAGAAACTCATTTGCTCTTAATAACTGCAAAATGCCGCATAGCTCAATGATGGAGTCAGAATACTTCCCAGAGCATGAAAGCCTGGTTCAAAAAGATATGAGAGGCCAAGACACAAGACAAACTGTCTTTCCCCATTAAAGCATCTTTGTGCCCTAAGTACAATAGTCATTTCTTAGAACAATGGCTGCCTTTAAAATTTTTTATTGATGGGAGAGAAAGAATGACTAAACAAGATCAGAGCATTTAAAGGTATTTTATATCCTATAAACAACCTAAAGAGGGGCATAAACAAGGTGATATGTCATAAAATGAAATGTGATACAGATAACCTTACCACTATCTTCTCTACGGGTTCGGATGACTAACAGTGCCCTAAATCTCCAAGTAATGGAAAGTAAGCACACTGTGTGTTTTATTTTCATCTCGCTTACACATTTCCCCCCACAAATAAATAAGGAGATTGATGTTATGAAAGGGCAGGACAAGATGAGAGCCTTATCTAAAGATGGACCTCCCTCCATGCCGAAGAACTGAAGGGGGCCAGAGGGGCTTCTGGGAAACAGCCCACAAGTTTTGTTTCCAGGCCCGGCATGTCGGCAGCACCACTCAGGGCAGGATTACAGAGCACTTGAGCAAACTCCACCTCCTGTGGAAAGGCAGCCTGACTTGGTGAAGAGAAATTGTGCCTCCCTAATCTACTAGAGCTCTTTGAAGGGCCAAATAAGTGTATGGATAAGGGGGAAACAGTAGACACACTCTATTTACACTTTTAAGGAGCTTCGGACAGGCTCCACAGCAAAGCCTGTTGAGTTGCCATGGGAATGGGGGGAATGTCTGGTGACAATAGGGAACGGGCTTAGAGATAAGAAATATGGAGTAAGGATAAATAGGCCTTTCTCTGGATGGAAAAGTGTTGCCGGTGAGGCTCCTGGTGGGGAACTGATGCTCCTGAGGGAGACCAGGTTAACTGGCCCTTAGTGATTTGAGATGTGACCATCAAGCCCTCTGCTTTACAAGCCACATGTGGAAATTGGCTTCATTGCCCTGTAGTCACAGCTCGTATATTACTGTGGTGAATTTGTGACATCTCTAGTGATGTTTTTGTGACACCATTAGTGACATATGGGCCACTGAAAGGCAGGGGCATGTTTGGTACGTCAGTATTCATTACGGTGATTAGCGCTTAAGAAATATCTGTGGTTTAAACAGTTAAGAGAGGAGTGAGTTTACATCGAAATTGCCTGCTTCGCCAATAATGCTGAGCTCTTCCCTGTGAGGGAACGTCAACCCAAAGCTATAAGCTGCAGGGAGAGGCAGGAGACCTGTTGTGGTTCGATGTTCACCGTGGGCAAGGTCGGCTTAGTAAAGCACTAAGTGAAAAATAATTCAAATTGCACTGTAATTGTTTTTACTCTGAATGGTCCAGAGAGGCCATGCAAATGTACATTGATATATATACATCAGTTTAGAGAATAATAGTAAAAATTGTGCTAAAGCTCTCAGTGACAGTCCAAGAAAGGGTTTTGGGTCACTACAATCAGTGCTTCTTAACCTATTTTTCATCAGTGCTCCCTCCCTTGCCAAGTACTCTTGTAGATACTTACAATTTTTTTTAAATGTTTATTTTTGAGAGAGCATGCGTGGGAGAGGGACAGAGATAGAGAGAGGGAGACACAGAATCCAAAGCAGGTTCCTTGGGGCGCCTGGGTGGCTCGGTTGGTTAAGCTTAGTCTGACTTTGGCTCAGGTCATGATTTCACGGTTCCTGGGTTTGAGCTCCACGTCGGGCTCTGTGCTGACAGCTAGCTCAGAGCCTAGGGCCTGTCTTCGGATTCTGTGTCTCCCTCTCTCTCTGACCCTCCCCTGCTCACACTGTCTCTTTCTCTCTCCCAAAAATAAAAATAAAACATTAGGGAAAAAAAAAAAAACCCCAGGCTCCAGACTCTGAGTGTCAGCACAGAGCCTGACACAGGACTCGACCTCATGAACTGTGTGATCATGACCTGAGCTGAAGTCAGACGCTTAGCTTAACTGACTGAGCCACGCAGGTACCCCCTGTATTGATACTTTTGTCTTAATTGCACAACCCCCGTGGGATTTTCATAGCATAGATATACTCTATATCTGGGAGGGTCACCAACCACTGGATATCTGAGATTTTTTTCATGTTCCAAGAGCCAAGTCTTGTCTCCTTGGGGATGATCACAGCCCTCAGGACAATGCATGCTCTAGAGGGACTCCCTGACAACTACAGACCTTACATCAAGGTCCCTCTGGCTTCAAGTGGGTTTGACCAATGGAGAGCACCACAGGAGATGGGAATGGAGAGGGGGCGGGGAGAGAGTAACACAAGCGTACATGGTCTTCTGGCTCCCTCCTTGTGAGGTCACCCTTCGTGGCCATTTCCTTTGGTCACTTGACTCCTTCCAGGTTCTCCTCTGGGCGCTGGTACAGATTATACTCCCTTCCTTGGGTAGAGTTGGTAACAGCTCTACTGATACTAGCCCCAACTTACAGCTCTATCCCTTAGGGTTCCCCTGTACCCACACATTAGTCAATATATTATGTTCAGTGTGCTCTCTATTTCCTGTTGGACCCTGAATGATAGAGGGGGGAGGGCTTGTCACTACATCTCAGGAGAAACACCCTGGAGCTCAAAGAAGGCCACAGAGGGTAGGTGAGTGATTGGGGGTGAGGGGCAGGATGGGGGAGAAAGACAAGGGATTGCAGTCTTAACAAAGGAGGCTGAGCTGGGCCTTGTTCTGATTTACGGAATGGAATGGGAGAATGAACTCCTTGTACATGGTCATAAGGGATCTTCTAGAACTTGAGGTAATTTTAAGAAATATCATGGTCTATCTCCTTCACATGGATGGGACTTATGTAGCACTTTCTCCACCTGATGGTGTAGCATTAGCCTGGATTCACAAAGACGTGAACAGGGGAAATAAAAGTCCTGCATGACAGACAACAAAGGGGTCCTTAAAAAAGGTCAGGCTCTTTGGGGACATCCTCACCTTTTTGGGATGAGCCAGAAAGGCAGACCTGGTCTCCTTAAGTTGCCTTTTGGGTTTTCTATCAAAGGCACCAAAGGAAGTGCAGGTCTGAGTGCATCACTCTGAGTTCAGGGAGACGCTGTGCTCCCATGTGAGGCAGAGGGTACAGGGGAAGGAATACAGGCTTTCAGAGGCTTGTATCCTGGCTCTTCACCTGAGCCACCACCCGTTTCAGAGCTGCCATGGGGATTAAATGAGAAAGTGCATGTAAGGCAGCCTGGCCCTCTTCCTAGTGGACTGAATAGTCTCATGCTCTGAGTCTACCAAGTCTTTTGCTGACTCTGCCCTTGGAAACAGGGGGCAACCAAGCTTTACATGCTTTGGGCTCCAGAAGCCAAAGACTGAAAGCAAGAGGCCGTTGTCATGGACGGCGGGCGGGTGGGCACATTATCCTGTGGCCTCCTAATCCCATTTTCTGCTTTCATGTTAATCCTCTTCCTCCTGTCTGCCACACACTCAACTCCCAGGGCACTGACCCGGAGAGCCAGGCTCCACCTCCTCCAGGCCATGGCAGTGTTCCCTGTTGGGGGGGTGTGGGGAGAGTCTGGCTGTGCCGTGGTCCTCCCCAGCCCACCGAGATACTCTTCCAGGCCAGGTCATTGATGAATGCTAAGAGCTCAGCTCACTCAGAGCAGTGATAGATCAGTTAGTATTTCCTAAACGCTTACTGTTTGCTGACACTGGCTAAGACCTTCACTTACATAATAACTCCATTCAGTCCCTAGAACACTCCTGTGAAGCACATATCATTGATCTGAAATTTGTCGATGAGGAGATGGAGGCTCAGGGAGTTGCCATAGCCCAGATCACACAAAAAGCAAAACACAGGACTGGCCAACATTCCTCCAGAGCCTCTCTGGGGACCAGCCTCATGGGGAATCATGGGGGCACCATGACCCCTCTCAGGTTGCTTCCTACTTCCCCAGTCCTGGAAGGATCCAACCCTGGCTTCCCTCCTCTGGGATGGCCACCTGAAGCTTTGGTTGGGTAAATGTGTTTCTTCCATGCACAAGGCCAGGGTATCATTGGCTGCACAGTGGAGTGTAAGGAACATAGACGTTGGCGACAGGGGTGGGTGTGGTTCTGGCTTCCCCAGGAAGGGGACAAGACCTACCTAGGAACTGAACGTTTTCCAGGGAGACAGGTGGCTACGGTAAGCGGCCATCTGTGGGGGAAGGATGAACTTGCCTCAGACTTTTTACTCCCTGTCCTCTTCCTTTCAGGGCGTTCCATCACCTCTCCATTCCCAGCTCCAAATGTCCTTTACTCTGCAGACCTGAGCCTGGCCATTTTTGCCCCCAGATACCTAGGTTCTGAGGCAAGACTCGCTCACTGGGGAAGAAGCAATCTACGATCCCCTCAGCCACCTGTGCCTGACTCTTCCTAAATGTGCTCTGGACCGCCATTTTAGTTTGTCACACACTCAAAGTAGGCAAGTGCTCCCTAGATCTTACTTGGATTGCTCTTGTTGCAATTCTCCCCTCTGGGACAGGCTTGGAACTGAGGGTGGGATTTGAATGCTTACTATATCCTTTTGCAGCTGGGATCTAGACTTCAGTTGCAGGCCTGTAAAATTGGAATGATAATTGTACCTTGCTGAGGCCACAGCCTGCCCCTCTCCCCAGCCAGACTCCTTCTAGAGTCTAAAAGGTGGTCCTTGGTTCATCTTCAGCCTTCTCTTTTTCACTGAGCCACACAGTTCCAGGGCCCCGTGGGTCTCTCTGCTGACTGTAATCAGGGTCTTTGTTTCCCTTTGGGCCACACAGAACCTGCAGACTTTCCTGCCCCCTGCCCCATGACCTCTCCTTGGTCCCAGGGTAGCAACGTGGTTCCTTCTGTCCTCGGAGCCCGGTTGGCAGCTTGAGAATAACACAGGGCAGCGTAAATCTAACATGGGATGGCAGGGGGCAGGCTACATGTGTTGTAGCACCTGAATTCCACTGAGGAAACAGGTCTTGAGGCTGAGGTGAGCTGATGTCCTCCGTGGAAGGGTGGGGCCTGAGGGTGGTGAGCACCGCTGGGATCTGGCTTGGTTGAGACATGGTGTGAGATGTTGTGGTGGCTCTGACCCTCCCCACAATCGCCAAGTCCAGGAAGCCAGAGGCAAGATGTGGCATGTGTGGGTTAGGCGTGGCGGTGGCGGGGTGCAACCCTGAGGGTCTGTGTGGCATCCACGGTTAGAATTCCAGAACTAACATGGACTCCTCAATCCCCCACAACTACAGGGACATCTTATACACGAGAACTTACAACCACCACTTCTGTTGAAGAGAAACTGGGTTCTGAGTTAGAGTTTGGTCGTTCTTCTCAAAACCCTCAAACGTTTGTATGCTTTGAAAATATTCCAGGAGGAGAATGGTGTGTAGGAGAGAAGGTGTAGGATTTCAAGTTAGAAGATATGTATCCATGATGGGATTTCTGGCCTCAGTGTGACCTTGAACCCTTAGGTCCTCATTTTCCCCTCTGGGCTTCCACACACTTGGGTCTTCCCCTCTTCGACCCTCCCTCCTGAAACCCAGGAAGAGGGGGCTAGTCTTTCCATAGTCCTTCCTCTTTTCCCACTTTCCAAATAGTTCATGCTTGGAGAAAGGCTCTGAAAAAAAAAATTGCCCATTAGGTTGCAGTGGGTGGTGGAGATGATGATGAGGCCCAACCTCGTAAGGGACAGAGCTGACCCGACGACAGGTTGCCCCAAGTCCCCGTCAGGGTGGCTGACATCCCACCGTTAGGACATCAACCCTTTGGGTAAAAGCTTTGCATGTATGAAGCTGGTGTGTATTAAAGTGTGAACCTCCCTGTGGAAAGAAGTCCCTCATGTCTTTTGTCCGGACATGGATATGGAGGCCAAGGAGGGCCGTGGGCACCATGGGAGAGGGACCTGAAAACACATTTTGCCAACTTCAGTGTTTGCCACATACATTTCGCTCTTCCAAATGTCACCCCCCACGACCTCCTGCCCCAATTCCCCCCACACACTAAAGGCATTAAGTGAGGATGAGTAAGTCAGCCCAAGAAACTGGCTTGGGAAGAATCCTTGCCATGATGTCATTTATTCATTCATCGATTTTTTTTTTTTTTACAAAAATAAACATTTTAAAGAACAAGAAGTACAAAAGCTTCTGGATATACAAACTCCAGGAGGGGGGAGAGGCTGGTTTTGGCTGCTTTGCGGCTTTCACTGAAAGCAAATGAGGCAGAAAGACCCCGGCCCCACCCCCACCCCAGGTCCTGGCTCAAACCGCAACCTGCTCCTTGACCCCGTGTCGTGGCTCATACCGTGTGTGTGTGTGCTCCTATGTCCCCGCCTCTGCGCTGACCTGTGGGGGCCCTCGGTTGAGTGGCTGGAGGTGGCCTCCCCAAGTGCGCAGTTCCTCACATCCCAGAGCATCCCCATGGGCAGCTTGGCTGAGAGAACACTCTGTGACCGATTGTCCCCACGCAGCCCTTGCCAGATTGTGGCGTGCAGCAGCAGCAGGGCCTCTGGCTACATTCTCACCCCATGAACGCAGTGATGGGGCTGCCCACAGAACTGTCCCAGCGAGGGCCAGAGGCCCCCGTGGGGACGCCAGCCTGAGCCTTGCCGGCAGCCCAGAGGGTTGGAGAAATGGTCAGTCCCCCGCCCCCGTGATTCCTGGCCCTGGGGCCAGCAGTCCCATACCTAGACCGGTAAACTCACATTTTAACATTTGGCATTATTGCACGTTGTCCTGGTCACCTCACTGTCTGGGATGTCAGCCTCATCTGCGGGGCTTTCCAGGTGACATGCAGTGCTGCTAGTGCAAGTCACTCCCATCCTCCACAGGGGAGCCCAGCTGGCGGGGCTGGTCCGCAGTCAGCTGAGCCCTCAGGTCAGCCAGAGGCCCTCACATACGTAGTCTTGTTGGGATCAGGGACCATGTGGCTCCATCCCATCTTGAAAAATACCAGCTGCCGACCTGGGGGCAGAGGTGAGAGGTAACAGGACTGTTTCTCTCTCTGGAGGTGGGGCCATTCTCCCAAATGTGACTGCCCAGGGGACACGTATACTTGTCCTTCATCATCTCGGCCTTCTTGTCTCCTCATCAAATCTGCCATCTGATGGGGGACTACCACCTGTCAGCCTCTTTCAGGGAGCTCCAGTCACCTCCCTCAGGGTGTCCTTTCCCACTGGCTCACCTGTCCAGGTGGTCTGGTTGGTGACCACAAAGGCCTGGCACTGGGCATGGCTCTCACAGATGTCCACGGCCTCAGCCACGTTGAACACTGAAAGGAGGCAGCTTCCGTGGTGGTAGGAGGGCCAGCAGCGGTAGTCTTCCTGGGGGATGGCGCTGCCTGGAAGGCGCTGGTACTCTGGGTTGGGGATGGAGCTCAGATGAGAACTCTGTGTCTCCAGGCATGAGGGCTGGGGCCGCTTTCTGAACAGGGCTAACACTCATCTCCTTACCGAAAGCTGAAAGCTGAAAGCTAGCCCAGTCGCCTTAGTGTGGAGACGAAGGCAGCTACCACTGTGGGACTGGGCTGACCGCCCAGTAAAGGCAAAGCTCAGATTCAGTTCCCGGGAGATGCACAGCTCTCAGATCTAAGAGTGCACAGTGGGTTCAGACAGCACATGACGGCGGGCACATCGTGGGATCAAAACACACAGAGCTGGATCAGGACATTTTGGACATTTAGAGCCGAGCTTCCCAAACTTCGGTGTGCCTGTGAATCTCCAGGGAATCTGGCTGAAGTGCATATCCTGACTGAGGAGGTCTGGAATGGGGCTCGGGAGTGGGCATTTCTAGCCCACTTCTGGTGCAGCTGGCCTGCAGACTGCACTTTTGAGTAATGAGAGTTCAGAGCGTCCCTTGGTCCTACTTCCTCTTGGCTTTGGGCAGAGAGGTTAGGCAAACTCCTGAGGGAGGGGGCAGTTGGGAGTTTTGGAGCTTAAGAGGAATGCAAATGAACATGGAACGCAGCAATGAAAACTTAAGCGTCTGGGGAGGAGACTGGAGGAAAACTCTTTCCATTATGCAGAAAGAGCCCCCAGATGCTCTGAGAGCACCTCAGTCAGAAAGCTGCTCAGTTGCCGGTTGCCCGTTCACCTGAGTCCTCCCCGCTGCCCAGGAAGCCTCAGCGCTCGACCGATAGTGCAGAGGCCCTGGGCCTCTGGCCACCCCGCCCTCCTGCCTCCTTCTTCTCCCAGGGACTAGACCAAAGTCCAGGGCTGGCTGTGATTTATAGCCCCATAAACCGCGTCCTCAGGGACAGAGCCAGCCATTGTTCACCTCGTTAAACTTTATTTACAGGGCTAACGAGGGCTCCCCCACCCCTAAGACTGGCCAGAGCTCCTTGAATACAGAGGCTACCCACTCCTGGCCCCCCTGCCAACCATGATAAACCCCAGGGCCTCAGCAGAGGGACTAAAGCAGTGCCTAGAATTCCCTGCCTGCTTTTGGGCTTCCTGACTCGATTTCGTATGGATTTCCATCCACCTCCAGCCACCCTTCTAGCCCCAGAAGGGCGGAGGAAGAAAAGAGAAGCAAACATATATGGTACCCAGCTGTGTTATAGGAACTGGGTTAATTGCTTGCACACACTTCACCCGACATTTAATCCCGAGAAGTATTTTGTGAGGCACGTGATACTAAACCCAATTCACAGATGAGGAAAGTGGGCTCCAGTGTAGGTGATCTGCTCAAAGTCCACACAGTGGGATCTGGAGCCACTCAGGGAAGGGGTGTGCATGCCTACCTCCCCAGGTCAAGGACACCTCCAAGTAAAGGCTAAACAGTCATGGTCTCTCCGACCATGCCTTGGAAGGATGAGACGCCCAGTTAGGGTGATCACTCCCACGTGTTCCCCACCTCCCCAGCCCCAGGAGCCGTGTTGGAGCCACTCACCAGCTCTGCTGCGTGCCGTGGCATTCTGCAGATACTGCCCGCTCCGGTAGAGGTGCAGCACTTTCTCCAGCTGGGCCAGAGTCTCGTCTACTCCCCAGGTGAGCTCTCCTGCAGAGTGCAGTGTGTCTAGGAGAGGCTCCGAGGACTCCTGCTCCTCCCAGAGATGACAACCTCTCCCTCCCTCCCTCTGAAGCCTGGGCCCAGATGACTAGCGGATGGGGAAGGGGGTTTGCCACAGAACGCCACCTTGGGAAACGGTTTCTGGACTATGTGCAGTCCCCATGCCTGCTGGGGGAGGGGCAGGGTGATGGGTCACGGATGGGCCCTGGAGAGCTCACCTGTGGCGTTGACAATGCTGTCCAGCAGAGGCCGGAGGGAGGGTGGGGCACTGTGGGGCAGGAGGTATGTGAAGAAAAACCTGGGGCAGGGAGAAACCAGGGGCTCAGTGGTCCAGCCTTGGAGGACACCTCTTTCCTCTGCCCCAACTTGGGACAGAACCCTAATTGGGCCAGGGAGCCCGATCCTTCGGTTCTAGGCATAACCCCAGAGCATACCAAGGAGTCTATTCGGACTCAGGGTAGGGATCTGGGCATAGGTTAGGCCTCAACTTGACTTTACACAAAACTGAAAACTGAGGTCTGTTTTCCCCACTGCCCAGTCCCACTTTACCCCCTGAGCTGGTCACTGTCAGAGCGGCCCCATAGCTGGGGCCCATGAGGAGCTCCCAGAGGTGAAGGACCAGGGGAGGAAGGGGCAGTGCCAGTCCCACCAGCCCCAGTCTCCACAGTGACACTATTTTAAGAAGTCTCCAGCTGCCATCCCCCAACTCAGATTCTCCTTGGGGCAGACTATTTTTAGCCTCATCGTCAGGAGCCTGAATGTTCCCTTCTTGAGTGGGTGGAAGACTTCCCCGCCCCCGCTGCTCCGCTGGTCCAGGCGGAGTCTCCCTGCGCTGGCTGGCCTCCTGGAGCCCGCGTTGGCTCTTCCTTCGCCACGCCCTCCTGGGCCCAGTCTCCCTCCCTGGTCTTCCTGAGTGGGAAAGCGGAGGTCACCTGTAGGCATTGTAGAGGTTGCGCTTCTCATTCATGCCTTCACACCAGCCTTGGGCTGAGCAGGGCAGGGTGAAGTTCCTGGCTGGAAACTCCAGTATGCAGTCTGTGCTGCTTGTACATGGCGTCTCCTCCACGCGTGCGTCGTCCAGATCTGTTACCTTCAGCTCCCCATCCACCAACACAAACTGTCGGGGGCGGAAGTCCAGCAGAGTAACCGAGCCCAGCGGGGAGTGGGCCAGGTGGTGGAGGAGGCGGCCCAGGCTCAGGCATATCTGAGGGGCAGACACAAGGCTGCTCACTGCTTCTCTCCTGGGAAAAGGGTCTGGGGGCCTCTAGGGCTCACCCCTCTGGGGTTCTGGACTTAGCTTAGGGTGGAGGGGTTGGCTCTTCTCTTAAAGGCCTTAGTGCCTTACTAAGGGCTGAGGGCCAGAGGCCTTACCGAGTAAGCCGGTGATTTTTCTATTAACACTGGGCTGGCCTGATTCTGGATGTGACCTGGGGTGAGGGGAAATGGGCAGCATGAAGCTTGGGGGTAAGAGATCTCCTCCCTGAAGTTGTATCTTGAATGTGGTTTTAGTCCAATGCGTGGAAAGAGAGGGAGGGTCAAGCTGACCTTAAGGTCTTTTCTAGTACCAGGCCCTCTTGCAGCTAGGCTACGAGAGTGAGTGAGTGTGTGTGTGTGTGTGTGTGCGCGCACGCGCGTGTAAGGGAGCAGGAATACAAAAACATCATGATCCTCTAGGTTTTGCTTCTTTTTTTAACCCTTTGGCTGATGGCTACATCAGCTTTGCTCCATCTTTCCCTCCTTTTTTGATGGAGGAGGGGCCAGAGCTGCTCTGGAGCGCTGGCCTTCTAAGGGAAAACCATCCCAGCAAGGAGCCCAGGGCCCGGCCTCCTCCCTGCTTACTCGGAAACGGTCCTCCCAGGAAGTCTGCAGCAGCTGGATCATCTCCACGGGGGCACCCAGCTCCGTGATGGTAGTCAGGGTGTCCGGGATGTCCTCACTGTCCTGGTAGCAGTAGCCATAGAGCTGGGGGAGGTCCAGGGCAGGTCATTAGGTCACAGGGTTGGGGTGGGGACAGAGAAGGGCTGGGCTGTCAGATGCACCCTCCCTCTGCACAACCTGCTCTCTACCCCCATCCATAGGCTGTTGCTACAGGTCAGGCCAGAAGGGAAGGGAAGCCTGCCCTCTGTCCCTGCAGCCAGAGTGCCTGCTGACTATGTCAGCCCCTTACCTCCCGCTGCTCAGGTAAATGGGCAGGTCTGGACACCATGGGTGAACCATGTGCCAGGCACCGTGCTAAATGTTTTACGTGCATAACTCGATTCTTACAATAACTTTACACAGACATTGTACACAGACATTATCAGTCTCCAATTTACAGGTGAGAAGACCAATTCAGAGAGGTTAAGTTACTTCCATAACATCACACAGCTGATAAATGCAGGAGCTAGGATTCAAATTGGTGTCCCTCGAATTCCAGAGCCTGGATCTTTCTAAGTATATCATTTGTTAATGAACAAGCCAGCAAATGGGTAGAATACCTCCGCCCCTGCTCCAATCCTGCTCTATTCCTTATCGGTTCTACTTTGTGGCAGCTTCAGGTTTCTCTCAGCTCTGGTCTTGTGGGAGGAAAAACAAGCTCCCTCAGGATTGGTAACAAACAGCAGATAAGAACAAAGTATCCACCAAGGGGCACATCCTTAGGTGGTTTTTGCCTATGTTGGTGGTGAGCCGGTGGCGGTGGTCATACCCCAGGGATGGTTTCTGGGGAAGATCAGTTCTTTGGGGGCATGCTCACAAGGGCCTGCCCACTCCGTAGGATCTGAGGGTGGGCTTGGTACAGCTCAGCTCAGGGGCTTGTGGGAAGCACAGCCTGACTTTGTCATTAACACCTCAACCAGCATCCACAGAGAGCCCTGCTTCCTTCAGCCTCTCCCACCACACTGCACATCAGCTAGGGGTCAGCTGCTGCTCAGAACAGCCAGCATCCTGTGGGGTAGGAACACAAAGGCCGAGTTGTCCCGGCTGCAGCAGGCCAAGGGGAGAGCTGCACAATGTGGGGATGGGGGGGAGTGCGGCACAGGAGGATCCAAGCACAGTCTAGATGTCCCTGCATACCATCCTGGCACCCTTCTTACCGTCATTCACACCCCGCCCAGATCTACTCCAGGCCCTCACATGCCCCCTTCCATTCCAGAAGTGCCCTTCCAGCCCCCCCTTCTTGGAGCCAGCTGCCACAGTGCCGCTGGCATGAGAGAGAATGCACGACTCAGTGTCCGCCATTAGCTCCCCAGGGCAGTGAACTGAGGGATCAGGGGACAGTCCCAGGCACCCTCTTCTTCTCTCTCTGTCTGCTCCCCTACCTCGCACCAGCCCAGGGAGGCCCCAGACCCTGGTGGGGGTGGGGTGGGGGGGGAGGTAAGGGGAGCAGCCCTGGGGCCTGGTTCTCATTTTCTTGCCCAGAGTCTGAGCCTTTGTGGGAAACTTCTGAAGGGTATTAAACACCCGGAGGTCGTTAAATGCGCTGTTAACGAGGTATTAATCAACACCCCTCAGGAAAAAATAAAAAGACACCATTAACCCCCCCAGCAAGCGTGAGGCTGAGCCATTTCAGGAGCATCTTTTGTTCGTTTGGGGGAAGAAATATCCTCTAGCAGGGCCAGAATCTAGGCCCAAGCACGCCTGGGGCCCCATCTGAGGCCTGAGCTCCTGGGACTACAGTGTTGGGGGGAGGGAAGACCCCTGTGCCCTCTGACCCTGGGCTATAGAGGCGTCTATCACGTGAGGAGTGTGTGTGTGTGTGAGGGGTATCAGAAGAAGGGTAGAGAGATCTCACCCATGCAATCCCCAGAGACCAGAGAAAGTGCTGGAAGTGCACGGTGGGATATGTTACCTGGGCATTTTCCATTAGAACCCACAGAACCAACTCTGGGGTTGCCAGAGAGGGGGAAGGGGCTTCTGGGGGCCTGGCAGAGCCGGAACTGTAAGAAACATGCTTTGGCTCCTCCCCAGTGCATCTATCAAATGGTTTTGAAATTTTGTATGATTAAGAGGTATTAAAGCATCATTTCTAGCTCCCTGCACGCCCTCCCTGAAGCCTCCTGAGCACAAGAAGTCCCCGCAGCAGGCTTTCCTGGCAGCAGAGGTGACCCGCTGCTGAAGAAGCCAGAGGGAGCCTGGCCAGGGGGCGGGGGATAAATGGAAATCACTCCCAAAGCAGTTTCAAATCTCACACTAAGGAATCCTTTCCTTGCTGGAATGGAATACCTTTCCCTAGATGGAAAGGACCGGGACCCTTCCCACCTTATAACACGAACGTCCTAGGGCGACTAACACCAGTCTCTGATCCAGGAAGGGTCGTACAGCCAATCTCAGACAGCCCAGTCTTGGTCTAGTGAGGGGATGGGCGAAAACTATTATATTCAAAATATGATTTTATTTTGGCACCTTCGGAATTGGGCAGGGGGTCTGACATTAATGTGGAGGATCATTCTGTGATGTGTGCGGGCAATTAGCTAGATGCTGGTCAGGAGGCTTGGCTGGGGTCAGCGATGGAGGGAGAAATTCTGTAAGAGACAGGGAAATGCAGCAAACCTCAAACCTGTCCTAAGGGAGGGGGTCTCGAGTCAATTAACTAACGCTTAATGTCTTGCTTCTCTACTGCTTCAGAATCTGACTGACACCCCAGGGTTGCCAAAAAGTTCCCGAGAGCCCCTGGGAAGCGAAGCGAACAAGATCCTCCCAGTTAGAATGGCCACGTAACCAGCCGCTCACTCCCTGAAGCTCCAGCACAGTGTCAGCTGCGCAACCAGGCATAACCACCCACAACTGTTGGCTCTGCCTGCGCTCTTGCAGCCAGTTCAGGGCCTAGGACCTGGTCACAAGTGTCTGACCAGAGTTTGGATAGCCCAGGGGAGACCTGGAGCCAGTGGGAATATAAATAGCTCTTTGGCCTCGCTCTCTTATTCTGGAATACCCACGTAGGCCTGGGGTACATCTCCCTCCTTAACAAGGTGGGGAGGGACTCCTGGGTTTCTGCTCCGTTCTGCTGGGTGCAGAAAGGGTAATCTGAGTGGGCTAGGAGGTGGAAGGCGTGGGCAAGTTTCCTGTGTTGGGGAGCCTGCACACAGCCTCTGTTCTGCGGGCCAAGACCAGTCAGGGATTCCCCTCTCAGTCTGCTCAGACTTGCGCAAAGGGAACAGTTTGTCTAATCCTAGGGCCGATTCAAGGACAGAGAGCTGGGGGAAAGGAGGAAGTGGGTGTGTTAGGGCAGTGCTGGGGCTGTGAGAGGCCCGCGCTCTTAGTCTCTAAAGAGGGGACACGGGAGGGGTCTCGTCTTTCCCCTCTGACCCCCAGTGAACAGGAGAGACAGAGTCCCACTTAGCAGGAACCTGGGCATCTGGCCTCTTCAGGCTTCCACCCAACTGACCACATCTGCTCTGATGTGACACTGAGACCCTCAGGCCTGTAGCCTGTCCCCTGAGCACTGAGCTAAGACCCTAAGGTTTCCTCAAGGATTCAGGGGCTGACTTTAAGGCCTGGAGAATGGCAGGGTCACTTCTGGGAAGGGCTGTGCATTTTCTGGCCTACTACCCAATTCCCTCCAGTCCTTCCAGTGGCTTCTGGGTGGGGTAAGGGGTGGGGATATTCTCTGGGAATCAAGCCTGACACAGGGTCTCTTTCTAGTTATTCTCAAAACCCACTGCTGTTCCATCCCATTTTCAAAGCCAGACAAGCCACTGGAAGTTGAGAGCAGAAGGGTTCAGATTCCATCAGGTAAAGGGGCCCTATCACTGCAGTTGGAATCCTGACTCAGGGATGACCTCTGCTCTGCGACATGGCTTGGAGTCATTTCCCTGGTGCTCAACACCCTAGCTCCGGCCAGATGCAGGGCCCTAAGTCCTAACAGACCCGCATCCCTATCTCGACTTTTGGGACCTTCTGTCCTGGCCTCTGTCTTCAAAGGAAATGGTGTGGAAGCTGAGAGACCCAGGAGACCCTCCTTAAAGAGACACCCACTCGAGACTGAGAGGCAGGGTAGTGTAGCGGGAAGCGGCCACGGTCGGGGTTGTGCCCCTAGCTTAACCTGGGAACAGTCGCTGGGGCTCTGTTTCTTTACCGAGAAGACCAAGGGTTCTCTTCCAGCCAGAGAGACGTGGCCCAGACACGTCCAGCCAGCACCCTGATCCCCTCACCCCCACCGTCGTACCTGCAGCACGTTGGGGTGCCGCAACCGCTCCAGCAGCACCATCTCCTTGAGCAGCTTGTGGGCCGCCAGCCGATAGCAGCCCCTCCGTGCCCCGAACTCGCGCACGCAGCTGCCCAGATCGTGGCCGCTGAAGTCCACCGCCTTGAGCGCCACCGCGGCGCCGCCGGGCAGGCGGACCCGGTACACGGCCTTGGTGTAGCCTGAGCCCACGTACTGTGCGCCGGACACGTTGCGGAGCGCGGCGCAGCCCAGGCGCGGGCCCGAGCCGGGGGAGCCCGGGCCGGGAGCC
>NC_043703.1:132028035-132093718 GCF_006229205.1 Suricata suricatta
GTCAGGGTCTGGGAAGCGGCGCGGAGGCGGCTTCGGCCCTGCCCAGCCCGCGGGCCCCCGAGCTCCGGCTGGGAGCGGGGGAGGGGGCAGCGGCGGCCCCACGACGCGCGGGAGCTCCGGGCCCCGCGCAAGGGCGGATAACGGGGCCAGGTTGCTGGATAACGGGACCGGGAGGCGGATAACGGAGCTGGCCGGGCGGGGCGGGCGAGAAGATAAAGGGGTGAGGCCGGCGGATAACGGGCTCTGGAGGGGACGAGCGGCTGGCTCTGGGGTGCTGGGGTTCCGTGTGATTTCAGAGCTCCCTCCCGGGACCCAGGGCCTCCTGCGGGTGGGGCTGGGGATGGAGGCTCCTCGCCCAATCTCGGATCTCGGGGCGAAAGTGGGATGTGTGTGTGTTGAGAGGTGGACCCAGAGAGGCTGGCACCTGCGAGTCTGCGTGGGACGGGAACTCTGGGATCAGAGGAACAATCAGGAGGTTTTCGAAGATGCCCTACTCAACCTCCACCACTAAGTCTTTCTGGTTTCTCATTTTCCTCGTCCCTGCAGCCCCCTGAAACCCTCTCCCCGGGATCCCCGCGTTCAGACACGGTCATCAGCGGATCGAGAACCAGATGCATGCTAGTAGTTTGTGCAAAGAATGCGTTTGTACCCACGGACGTGCGTGGTCCAGGCTATCTGTGGAATGTGTGCACTGGTGTGTATGAAGGGGCCACCGTGTCCGAGGAAAGGAGTGTGTGCTCCGTGTGTAAGTTGGTGCTGACTCCGCCAGAACTTCTGGCTCCTCCTCCTCCCTCCCTGATTGCATCATTAGTGCTAATTGAGGGGCTTTCACACGCCAGTGCATTAGCTGTTTGGAGTGAGCTCCCCCCTCCTGGGAGAGATAAGCCGCTGCCCCTCCCCATCCCAGCCCTCCACCTCCCCACAGCCCTGGAACTGTTCACCCAGAACCTCTCACCTTCCTGGGCACCTTCCTGCCTCCCTTTGGTTCTGGACTGCTTAATGTCTTTCTTCCCTGGCAGTGTCAGAAATTGGCTGGAGAGGAGTCAGCGAGGTGTCGGAAGGACGCCTCTCGGAGGGGGAGGGGGAGGGGGTCAGGGTGGGGGAAGATGTTCCTGCAGGGGGCTGAAGAGGTCTTGCATTCCTCCAGAATTCAGAGTCACTGTGATGAGAGAGGGGGCAGGAATCGCTGCCTGATTCGTTTGGACTTGGAAGGGTAGAGGAGAGGACTGAGTCTTTGATCACCAGCCTGTGATCCCACTGAGGTAGGGGCATCTATCCCTGACTCTTGGGGTCTCCTGAGACTCGAGAATTGGGGCCCAGTCTAACTTAGTAAGCATGGGAAAGGCAAGAGAGAGAAATGCCACGATTCTCCTGAGAACCTTGGGTTCGGTGGGTTCGGTGTGGTCCTGTTTAGTTGCTCTGCCCTGTGCTGGCCTACGGCTGTGGCTGCAAGGAGGGGGGCGGGGAACGCTCTGCGCAGATGCCCTCCCCAGCCCTCACACCAGATGTCTTTGTTCTAATTAACTGTGCTGGGAAAACCAACCTGGGTTTGTAAATAGAGCTACTGGCTAAAGTCAACAGGGAGCAGCAGCAAACAGCAAACATTCTCCTCACACAGCCTCAATCCAACCCAGCCCCCCAGGGAAGAGGGGAGTCTTGCGGATCTTGAGGCCCCGTACCCCACTGCTGAGTCAGGGAAAGCTTATCTGCTTCTGTGACCCCAATATGGCCGTTCCCTTCCCTGTTCCAGGGGTTCCTCTACTGGTGAGGACTGGGGATTCTGGGAGGAAACAGAGTTGCTACCCAACATAGGTTGCGTCCCCACTTCCATCAGTGTCCTATCTCCCCAGACAAACCTCTGCATCCAGGAGCAAGCCCTGGGGGGTGGGGGGTGGGGATGGATGTTCCTTGAGACCTTCCTTTGGGGCCTAGGGTCTCAGAGAAGGCTCTGAGGTGGGACTTGGCATTGTGAGTCTGTAACTTAGAGTTGGTGAATATAACGTGAACATTGTTAAGTTTGTTACACATCAAGTAGGTATTATAATGACATGTTCTGAAATTAGATAATTATTTCTGTGATATCTTTGCCAAGCTTCAGTGTTTCTGTTTATGGTTTGAAAGTTCAGTGCACACAGGGGCCTGAGAAAGACGCGCAAATGTACATACAATGCACATGCGTAAGCCCACAGAGCGGTAGCTTTACACATAGGAACAAAGGCATTTCAACTCTCTCCTCACACCCACTCTGTCTCCCTCACCAGCTCGCAGACCCACAGACATATACAGTCTTCAATGCAAATAGGTTTTTGGGCTCTGAGAAAAAGGGATTGCACTTTTGGACAGATCCGAGTTTCTGAGTTGGCAGTTCTTGAGTTCTTAACCAAATTTGCTTGTTTGCTTTTTCCTTCTTTTTGTGCCACCCAGGGAGAGGAGTCCTTCTTTCAAAGAACTGAAAAAGACACAACATACTGCTGCAAACTCCGGATCTATAGTCTGCCCACCCACCGTGTGCCTGAGACCTGGCAGGGCTGGGTTCCTCCTCAGGCCGGTGTCCAGCTCTGAGCCCTGGGTACCATCTCCGCAGAGTCTTCCTCTCCCTGTCACTTAGGGCCATGGCAGCCCTCAGACCAGAGTGTCTGCTAGTGCAAAGGCTACAGACACACCGCCTTTTCCTGCTCCTCCCTCTGCCTGCCACACCCCTACCCAACCCAAAGGCTTCCTTGGGAAGCAGATAGTTCAGACTCCAAAATGCTAGATTTCTTTGGAAATGTTTTTTAGATATCCTCTTTCTGTGTGTTTTGTCAGGGGTCCTAGGCTGCCAGGATTATAATAGCAACCCCTCAGCAGCTCTTTATTGTCTCCCCTTTCCCTCCAGCCCAGGTCTTAAACACCTCTTTTGGAGTATTACTCTCCTGCTCCGAAACTTGGAGGATAAACTGAACTGGACCCTCGGGTCTCTGTGAGCTGCCCCAGCCCTCCACCTAGCCCCGTTTGCCTCTTATCATTTCCCTGCATGGAGCCAGACTCCCCCTGCCTGGCGCCTGCACTGTGTCCCGACCTGCAGCCATCATTTGTTGCCCCCCCCCCACCCCCCTGAGTTCCTCCTGCTTGAAATGCTCTCTTCTAGCTGGTTCTTCTAGGTCTTGCAGAAAGTAGTGAGTTATGCACAATGCTTCTCCCCACGGGGGTCCCTGGGTCCCTGGGTAGGTAAATTCTCAAGAGTTCTGTGGAAGTATTTCCTTCAAAAGGAAATGTACACAATATATTTCCCTGGCCGTGGAAACCTTGCTGTAGAGTAAAGAGCTTGGGACTTGGAGTCAGAGAAACCAGGGTTCAGATCTGATTAGCTGAGTTACTTTGGGCAAGGTCGTTAACCTCTCTGTGTACTAGTTTTCCCCTTAAGAAAATGGGAGAAAAGAATAGTACCCACCGCAGGAAGTTGTGGAGCAGATGCAATGCAAAGACATGTCTGGTGCTCTGCACAGAGTGAGCCCTTAGTGTGTGTGATCGAGCTCTAGAATTCATACTACTATCAAATAACTGTGACAACATGTAGGGTGGCTAGGTTGACTGTAACTCGGCCTAGAGGCAGAAATGACTTTACTTGCATCTTGGTTTCCATTGGTGAAATCTCTCAGCCTCCCAGGCTTTCACTGTGCCTGCAATTTTCACTTTTCCCCCCCGAATCAGCAAACCAGTGGTGGGTTGATCTGAAGAGGCCTCACTGCTTTCCCCACCCCACAGTGAGCTGTGGAGGGAAGACTGCATCAGGGCCTGACTCCTATTGCTGGAGTGACTGAGAGCAGGAGGGGCCTCAGATCGGTCCTCCCTGGGGCAAGAAGCTGTGGGCGGGGTGGATTCAGATGAGGAGCGGGGAGGGAGAGAGGCCAAGCAGCCTGCTCTCCCACCCCCACTTCCCTCAGGTAGGAAGTGTAGCTGACGTTTCCAAAATATAAAAAACAGATGATGAAGGTCAGGTTTCCTACACACTGGAGAGCGGGAGCCCCAAGGCAGAGTCCCCAAGAAATGATCTGAGACAGAGATGGGAGACAGAGGGAGAGAGAAGAGACAAGATAGACAAGGATGCAGAGACAAGGGGACAGAGACAAAAGCCCTGAATCCTGAGAAGAGGAGTCAAAGAGACAGAAAGCTGTGACCCAGGAGAGATCTTTCCAGTTGTTTCTGGAAAAGAGCTTAGTTCCTCTGTGTGGGTCCCAACATGAGAATGTGAGCCATTTAGGCTCCATGACCTGGTGAGGGTGAGGCCCTCCAGGACCCTAGCAACCAAAAGGCCTTGGGGGGGGGATCTCACTTTTGGGCGTGTCTCTGTGTGTCTGTGCCTCTGGGTCTGTGGTCCAGAGTGTCCCTTTCAGTCTCCCTCCCTGGGCAGGGCTCACTCTTTCTCTCTCCTTCCTCCTGCTCAGGCTCACCCACCAGCCCAGAGAGATGAGATGCTCTAAGCCTCTCTCTCTCTCTCTCTCTCTCTCTCTCTCTCTCTCTCTTTTCCCAGGTGGCTGAGATGTGTGTTCTCCTACACTACTTCCTTTTATTGGAGGAGCTGGTGGGTAGAGGTGGGGAAAGACAGAGAGGGCTAGAGCCATTACCAGGGGGAAGGAGCAAGGGGGCTGCCTCTGTGTTTGATCCAGCCCAGAACTGAGACTCTGTGAGAGCTGACCCCCAGGGCCTCCTGGGGCAGATGGAGAGGCTAGTAGATGGATGGAGAGTTGGCCATTGGATCACTGGGTGATGGATGGACTCTGGTGGCAGGGGGTGGTGAAGGGAGACCTTTGCCTTTGTTTAGAGGTCTTTGTTCGGGAGAGGGATGGGAATGGAACATAGGGACTGGGTGGTTGGATCTAACACATTACACCTTCTCTGATTAAACAAAATGCACCCCAAGTCAATGGGGCAATTTTCCTTCTAGGCTGCTGTCAGATAGAAAGCACCAGTTCTTTTCAGGCAACCTTGGCATTGCGATTTGGAAAGCAGAGAGAAAAGGTGAAGAAAGAGCTGTTGTGTTCGTGCATCTGGTTCTGGACCTCTAGAGGGCTGAAAATTCTCTCCCTCTTCCCTGGCTGCCCCAGGAAGCTGGTTTGGACTTAGGCCCAGGAGTATGTCTCCTCAAAGTTAAGGAGATGTTGGCCCTGTTTGTGCCCTCAGGAGCTTATGGTGTAATTGGGAAGATCACCCCAAACCATCAGAGGCTAATGCAGAGGAGATTGTGGAAGGTCTGGGGTGGGCAGGCAGGAAAGAATTGGCCCCTACCTGGAACCCTGACAGAAGTGTCTAGCCTCTCAACCCATACTGTGGGGTCAGTATTATGACACCTGTTTCATACGTGAGGGAATTGAGGCTGATGAGATTAAGGAATCTGTCGAATGTCACACAAATCTTTGAGTGGCAGAGCAGACCACCATGAAATGAGGAAGCAGTGACTCAAGCCCTGATTTAGATTTTTCTCTCAGCTCTTTGTTGGTTTGGGAGAAGAAGAAGATTCCAGTCAAAATGGAGATGGAGAGAAGCAAATAAATGCCACCAGTGGGAAGCAAGATGGAAGTACATTAAGGTGTTTTGTCTCCAAGCAACAGAATTTGGTCATAAAGTTTTATTATTTTATTGTTCTGATTAATACTGATGATAGAGCACACTTATTCAATGCCTTTCATCACGATTTGATCCACTTAATACCTCTAGGAAATAAATACTATTATTATCTCCAATTTTCAAGACGAGAAGATTGACATACTGAGAGGTTAGGTAACTAGTGGCTGAGCTGGGATTTGGACAGATGCCTTTGCCTGTAGAGTTTCTTCTCTTCCAGGTTCTCTCCACTGCCAGTTCATGGGGTGGGCCTGGCCCGGCTGGTCTCAGAAATCCCAAGGTCTACCTTTCCAAGCCCGCCATTGCTATCTGAAGTCAAATATGGCTGTCCGATGATATTTGAGTCTTTAAAGGACAGATGTAGGCCCTGCGGGGGCAGTGGGCACCCGGGAGAGAAGGAGGGAGATGCAGTAAGAGATACACTGAAGAGAGCTCCCCCCTCCCCCATAGGGAAACCCACAGACTTGAGTAGAGACTAAGCCCCTATGATGTGTTTTTCCAGAGACCCCAGCAGGACCCTGTAAATCAGTCCCTCCTTCCCCTTCCCTGCAGGGGGGAGGGAACAAATCAGGAGTGATGTTTCACAAAGGGTTAATGAGACTCTGGGAGTCTGTATGGAATTAAAATAATTATTTGAAAAATAAAAAAGCACAAAAAAGGAAGTAAAAATTATACAAAATCCCTCCATTAAAGGAGATTATGTATCATAAGATGTGAAAGTCACCTTGCCTGCCCCTCAAACCCCATTGGCAGAAGTAAGTCACCACTATGAGTAAAAGCTCCCCAAGATGCCCCCCACACCCATTATCTCCCCCACCCCCATGGGCTTCCCTTGGTGACTGTCTCGTTTCTGTACCAGCAGGCTCCAGATACACCTCTCAGTCGTGCTGATGCTTCTAAACTCAAATTAAGTCCTGTGCTTAAAACAACATGTCTCTTGGATTTGCTCCTTTATTTCCTCACTGCCATCCTCCCCAGTCCAGGCTCTTTCTCTCACATCTGGTCTGTTGATTGGGTCCCCTCAAAGTTCCCCTCCCACCTCAAAGCATGTATGGGCACCAGATTCATCTGCCAAGAACACTGTTTCCAACACATAATTTTCCTGTTCTAAAATCTTTGATGACTCCCCATCATTTGGAGGATAATTTAGCTTGGCATTTCAAGTCAGTTGCAACTGACTTTTTCTATTCCTGTATCCACAAATACTTCCTGACTCCATGTTGCAGCCTGGCTGGCTGCTTTGTCTCCACCTATCCAAAGCTGGCCCATCCTTCAAGGCCCATCTCAAGGCTTTCTTTCTCCAGCAAGCCTTCCCTGATTGTTTTGGTTCACATATACTGATCCTTCCCCAAATCCCCAAACACAAGGGAGCTATAGCTCGTGGTTTAGCATACCCTGGTTGGAAAGAGACCTTGGGTATCACCAAAGAACAGTAGTTTCCAGCCTGGAGCCAAAATATCTCCCAGAGTCTATAAATGTAGTAGGAAATGGGGAGCTATTGTGAGTATTTCAGAAATCCTATAGGAAATGATACATACTTCAGGATAACTTTGCTCAAAGGAAACATTGAATTTCTTAACTTGTGGCCAGAATTCTATCATGCATTGGGTTTCTTGTCCTGATGAATGACATTGGCTGTTTATTAAAAAAATGGTGTGTCTCAGTCACACCTGGGTGTGTCAGTCAGGTGTCTGAGTCTGGCTTGGGTCATGATCTCATGGTTTGTGGGTTCAAGCCCCACATTGGGCCCTATCCTGACAGCTTGGAGCTTGGAGCCTGCTTCAGATTCTGTGTCTCCCTCTCTCTCTGCCCCTCCCCTGCTTGTGCTCAGTCTTGTCTCTCAAAAATAGATAAACATTTAAAAAAATTAAAAATAAAGAAAAATAGGACACCTGGGTGCATCAGTTGGTTAAGCATCTGACTCTTGATTTTGGGTCAGGTCATGATCTCATGGTTGGTGGGTTTGAGCCCCATGTCAGGCTCTGCGCTGACAGTGCAAAGCCTGCTTGAGATTCTCTCTCTCTCTCTGCTCCAACTGCTTGCACTTGCTCACTATCTCTCAAGATAAATAGGGGCACCTGGGTGGCTTGGTCAGTTAGGCATCCGACTTCGACTCAGGTCATGACCTCGAGTTCGAGTCCCATGTCGGGCTCTGTGTCAACAGCTCAGAGCCTGGTGTCTGCTTCGGATTCTGTGTCTTCCTCTCTTTCTGCCCCTTCCCCAGCCACTCTCTGTCTCTCATTCTCAAAAATAAACAAGCGTTAAAAAAATAAAAAATTAAAAAAATTTTTAAAGTTTTAAATGGAGGAAAATTGTGTTATGTAAATGTATCCTGGTAGGTAGACTCTAAAACATCTGGGCTTGTGGGGCAACAAGATGAATAAAAGGGATCCTTGATAGTGAAAAAGTTGAAGTCATTGGTGCTGCCCAGTCTCCTGACCAAAGGAGGACCACTCCCTGACATTCGAATAGCCAGTCGCTCCCCCACTTTCGTGATGGGCAAGCTCATTTTCTTACTGGGAGCTGAGACATTATTTGGTTATAGTAAATTGAAACCATCTTCCTCAGGACAGCTCTCCATGTATTTGAAGATAACTTAAAAGCTCCATTGGCTTCCAATTCCGTGTAGGTCAAAGACAAACTTTCACCTGTGTCCTCTGAGTCCCCAACATACTAGATGGAGCCTTGTCCACTCCTGCTTCTGCCTTAACTGTGCCCTGCCTTTCATACTCTGCTCAGGACCCAGTGACCCTCCCTTGCTTCTCCTTTCACGTACTGTTCCCTCTGTTTGGAACACTCTTGTCTCCCCTCTTTTTCTAGTGGCTCCACGCATCCTTAGAGCTCAGCTCCTAGGACACCTCCCCAAGGAAGCTTCTCCTGATCACCACCAGTATGGGTGCTGATAGCCCTTTGTACCTATCCATTGGAACACCCACTGTGGTTGTGACTTCTCTCAGTGACACAAATGAGTCTGTCTATTCTGGACTCTATAGTTCACGAAAGCAGAGCCTGGTTTGATTTCTGCTCCCAGTATATCCCCATCATCTAGCGTGGTGCCATGCTATGCCTATAGGCAATTCATTAAATATTGACTAATAGTGTTATTTTCTAGTTCGTGAGTCTGTTAGGAAATGTGTACAAAAGCACCATGTAAGCTATAAATCAGGGCCTATAATAATTTTAAGAATGATTACTATTATTGTTTCCTCAGTTACATTTTGATCTCCTAGATGGGCACAGATATACCCCCTCCCATGCCTTCCTTCCTATGGGCACCCCTTGGCTTTGTGATGAATGACCTAGTGTACGGACTCAGCTGTCCCCCCCTTTCTGTTTTAATTGCTTATTAACTAAAAAAAATCTGACTAAATGCAGTTCCCTCAAAATGTTCAATCTTATCCTTCCTCTCATTCCTTTCTCCCTTTCAGTCATACATTTATTGATCACCTATTCTGTGCTAGACACCAAACAAATAAACAGGGACACAAAGATGAATGATGGACCCTCTGTTCTGAGGTACTTCTTGATGTTGTATTCTTACGTTAGATGGTCTCCTGATTCTCTCCCCAGATCACGTTCCTTTGATTACTTAGTTGTTTGATAATGCTCCTCCCACAATGGGGTCCCAGGATCTTTGTACTTGCTGTTCCCTCTGCCCAGAAAGCTCTTCTCTCAGACCTTCTTGTGGTTGGCTCCTTCTCCATATATTCAAGTCTTGGCTCAAATATCATACCACAGGCTTCTTCTGACTACTGTCTACCGAATCACCCGGTTTTGTCCCAGAGCACTTACTGTCTGAAATTATCTTGATACGTCTGTTATAGTTTTTTGGTTGTTAGTCTCTCCTCTTTAGAATGTAAACACCATGAGAGCAGGGGCAGTATTTTGTTCACTGCTGCGTGCTCAAAGCTGCAGGTGCTCAGTAAATAACTGTGGAAGGAATGAACGTGTTGTTCCACAGATCCTCTGACAACTCAAGCCAAGCCCCTCCCCTCCTATGGCTTGGACAGCATACACTTAGTAATGTGCTTGTTTTCTGATTTTTTTTCATGGTTTTCAGCCTTGTGCTAGAGACTAAATTAACACATTTCTCCTCACTGACAGAAAAGAAAATGCTCTTCTTTTGTTTTATTCAAACCCAACCTCTTTGCCATAAGCCTGGCTTCCTGCTTTGTGCAACTGTGACCAAAACTTTTCTCTCCAGAATTTACCTGCCTTGCATCTCATTCCCTTAGGGTTCTACTTTGTGACTTTTAAGGTGACAATCAGTTAATCCAATAACAGAATCCTGCTAATGTGTTAACGGGAGAGGGTGAAAAAAAGGCTCCCAGCTCCCTCCCTTCTGACTCAGGTAACATCTGTGCATTTAACAGGGCCCTTCTGGAGACAATTAAATAAATGCTTTATTGAAACAATAAAATTAATAGGGGTCTCATGGAACTCAATGAAAGGTTTTTAAAAATTAACTTCATTGTTTTTTAAGCTTCAATTTAAGCTTTGCTAGGCAAGGGGTGGGACTGGACCAAATTACAATAAAGCAGGTCCCTGCCCAAAGGACCACCCTTTCGGGCTTGAGGTCCCAAGTCGGAGCTGTCCCTGGGCAAGGGCTACTGCTGCCATTCTGGAGCCCTGTCTTCAATGGGCTCCCACAGTAAAAGGTTTTTCTAAGTCGTAGGTCTGATTCTGTTGCTGGGAGTCCACGACCTTATAGATTGATTAACTCCATGAGATTTGGGTGTCCTAGTTCAGGTAGTCCATCAAAGGAAATACCATGATGACATTTGTCATGTTGAATAAATGAAACAATGTACGCTGGGAATACTCATTCTAACAGGAAGTGTGTGGGACATGTGTCTGTTTCTGGATTTCTCTGCATCCAGGTCCACCCACCCTACCATATTGCCCTACAACCTCTGGCCGCACTTGTAACCTGTGGTCACCTGTTTCTCCCTAGGAACCATTTTCAGCCTCAAGAAAAGCCCAAGAAGTCAGAGTCTGTCAAATCTGAACCTGAGGCCATAGTTCTGGGGAAATCTGTGGGTGGTTCTGTTGGGGGGCAGGGGCTGGGGAGCAGGTGTGAGGTGGGACCAGGGGACTTCCTTATGAAGGACTGCTCGGCTTGGAGGGTCATGGGACCATGGATGGGGAAATCCTCGTGAAAGATAAGGTTCTCTGTCCAGATGGATAGAGCTGGCATAAGACTGTCTTCAGGACTCCTCATTATTCCTATCAAGGTAGCACATTAATTCAAACCATCTGTGGGCTTGTGAGGTCTGATTAGACTTGGCGTTTCCAACCCTGGACTCCCGACTTACGCCCTATGTGAGTGTGAGGAGCAGGCTGGAGGTGCTGTTGAATTCTGGGGTGGACCCTGTCTCTGAGCCCCCAACTCCTTGCCCCTGGGGAGACTCAGGGCACATGCAGCTCGAGGGCCCACCCTTCTCCTGGGCTGCCAACAGGCACTGGGAGGGGTTCTGAGCTGAAAGTCAGAAGGCTTCTGCATCTAGCCCTGCCCTTAACTAGTTGTGTGACTTAGAGCAAGTTGTTTAGTCTTTCTGTGCCTCAGTTTTTTTCATCTGCGAAATGGGGATAATGATACCTGCTGTGGTTGTTTTGAGGATCAAATGAGGTGCAAATGTGAGTCACTTTGAAGTGAGAGAGGGAGAGAGAGAGAGAGAGAGAGAGAGAGAGAGAGAGAAGATTATACAAAAGTTGTCATTTTCATTAACGGTGTTCCCATTGTCAGGGAACAGGACTATCTTGCCCTGGAGTTGTTACCAGGTTGGGACATCTCTGGGCTCTGGAAGGGAGCATGAAGCTTTTGGGGGTTTTGTTTATTGGCTCCTCTGGCCCCACACTTCCCTAGAGGGCTTCTGTCCTCTTCCCCTCTACCACCCTCCTAGTCTCCCAGACTGGGGATCTTAGAGGTATCTTTGACTCATCCCACTCCTTTATCCTCTTGTATCTATTCTGTCAACACATCCTTTTCTTCCTTTGAAATCTATCCCAGACTCACCTTTTCTTTCCTGATCCCACTGCTATCACCTTCGTCTAAGCCATCATTACCTGGGTTTCCTCAGGAGCTCCCCAACTTGTTTCTCTCCTTTGCTCTCCTTCCCCTTCATGCCTTCCTGCATAGGGCTGCCAGCTTAATCTCCCCAAGGGCCACTTTTTATCGGGTCACTCCCCTGCTCAAGGAAGCTCGATGTCTCCTCATTATCTCATCAAGGCCATTTTCCCTGTACTTTTGAAGTCTTTCACCCCTCTGTTACATCTGCTCTATACACCTGATTTCCCATAGTCCCCCTGCATGTGCCCCGCCACCCCCCAACCCCTGTACAACCAGATTCATTTCCTTCCTGTCCTACAAAGAAGCCAGCCCACCTCCTGCTTCTGTGCCTTTGGACGGGCCCCTTTACCCTGCTTGGAGTGGGAATCCCTTCTCCAGTAGCTTCTTCTTGCTGTCAATTCTCTCCATTCTGTAGCTTCCAGCTCAAGTTCCTAGCCACCGCTCCCCTCAGAGATTTCTTTTTTAAATGTTTATTTAATTTGAGAGAGACAATGTCAGGGGCAGGGTGGAGAGAGAGAATTCCAAGCAGGCTCTGCATTGTCAGCACAAAGCCCAATGTGGGGCTGGATCCCGTAAACCTTGGGATCCCAACCTGAGCCAAAACCAGGAGTTGGGGAGTTGGGAGCTTAACCGAATGGCCACCCAGGTGCCCTCCCTCCCCAGCGACCGTTTCTTTGGAAGTTGTCTCATAGGACTACCTCCTGGTCCATGTATCCTGAATTGTTCTTGCTTATTCTTGGTAGTACTGATTTAGTACTGATTATATTTTATTTCTTGTCCCCCTGCCCTGCCTCCCTTACCTAGATTTTAAACTCTTTGAGGGCTGGGACTCTGTCTTGTATGTTTCCCATAACATCTAATCAAAGGCTGGAGACCTTATAAAATCTTGGTTGATTGTGTGGACAAAGAGGTCTGCTTCCGTGCATGGAGGCTGAGCGTGGAGATTCTCTATTCTAAATAGAGATTTTTCTGTCCCCTCCACTACCCGCCCCTACTCTTCAGAGCTCCCTCCCAACGTCTTCATCCATCAGTAATAAAGCAGGAACAATAGGGGGTTTCTTTCTAATTAAAGGGAGCAGTTAGTGTTTCCACTTCAAAGCCCTGGGAGAGAAGACTTTTGTTCCTCAGGCCTGGGAGCTCTGGGAGCCCCGGTTGGGTGGGGAAGTGGAGCTCCAGGCCCAGCCAAGCATTAAGCTCGTGAACCTGAGATCTCCCCGTTTGCAGGCAGAGAAGCTCAAATTTAAAACAACAACGTAATTTAGTAACTTCGGCTCTGATAAAACAGTTGGGGGAATTTCTTCTCTCCTATCGTCTGAAGCCAATGTTATTACAGGTGTGTGTGCTTGTCTCTCCCACACCCTACCCAGCCCCTGTCGCCTCGCCACACACAGCACACACATGTGCCGCACTACACACTCACACATATGTGGGACTCACAAAGTGCACATGGGGCGTGTTTAGTGGGTACATCGCCTCACCCCCATTCCCAGGGCTTTCCAGCCTGTGCCGCCCCACACACCCAGCTACTTGCGAATGTGTGATCTATCCACCGCTAAATGCTGAGCTACGGGCACTCTGGCTAGAGAACCATCCAGATCGATTTAGCTGTAAATCAGCTAGGCAGAGAGGTATTCTCCTCCCTTGACTGATCCTTTACACGAGGCCCAGACTGAATCCCACCCTGATAATAAAATTGCCCGGGCCTCCCCACCACAGACTGAAGGTGTGTCCTAACAGTAGACCCAAGAAAGAGTATGATTAGGTCCTTGGGCTAACAAATGGTGTCACAAATTCGATCTATTGATGAAAGAGATGAGAAGAGAGAGTGTGTGGCCCAGTTCCACTATTTTCCATTCTGCAAAGCCCACATCATCCATCCATTCATCCTATATCGATCACCTATTCTTTGCAGTAGAGTGGTAAGTGAGGCTGTATATGGGCCCTGTCCTCAAACATCCCTATGTTAGATTAATAGCATGGGTCTTGGCATTTTATGACCCTGTGTTCAAGTTCCCCATCCTTGATTTACTAGCTGGGTCACTTTGGACAAGTTACTTAACCTTTCTAAATCTCAATTTCCTTATAGGTAAATTGGGGATAATGATAATAATGACCTCTATGGAACATGAAAAGGAGTAAAGGAGGTCACGTATAAAGTGCTAACACAGTGACTAGCACATAGAATATGCTCAATAAATAATGATCATTCATATACTTATTACTCATTCAGGTGGGGATATAGACTTGTGTACCTAAAATTACAAAACGGCATGAGATCTGTCCTAGTTACATGTACCAAGTGAGGGGGGAGCCCAGAAGAGACCCTGAGTCTTCTGGGGATGTCAGAGAATGCTTTTGTGAGATGGGATTTGGGCCTAGGGGTGGAGGCAGCCCTTGGATAGAGACTAGAGGGAGTAGGAGTTTGCTTGGCTGACTGGGCCTGGTGGGTCCAAGAGGAGGAAATAACATGCACATTCTGCTGGGGGTGAAGAATGGCATCCCGCTGCAGACTATGCTAGTGTATTTTGGCCACCACAGAGAGGTACTGGTCCCATGACTCACATAATCAACACCTGCCTCTAAACTGATGAAGGTGAGAACACTTAAAGCATCCAGGAGGGTCTCAAAGGTGCTTGATGATGATGGCACATTGTAATGGCAACACAGCACTGTGATTTCGGCAGAAATGGACGGCTGAGGCCTTCTGGTTGCCCATCTTCCTTCTCTTCTGACTTGGGCCTTCTCATCTTCTTTTCTTTCCTGATCCCACCACCCCTACCCACTTCTTCCACAGTCTTTTGTCTCTGTGGAGCACAAAGAGACACCCTTGTCCTGGCTGCTGGCCTCCCTAATCCCCCGCCAAAGCCCCTTCATCTGAGGTCTGGTCTGGCTGGACCGAGGGGGGCTGTTTCCGCACACGTGATGCCGCGGTTCCACCAGCGTGGGGCATGGCTGCCCTGCTGTGGCCTTGCTTGCTCCCCTGATTATTTCTCCTTAATTGAGCGTAAAGAATGTGAGGAATGTGGAGTAGACCGCATGGGGAGGGCTGCTGCAGCCCCCTCCGGGATCTGGGATTCTGAGCTCTGGATGGGAGAACTGCAGAGAGCTGCTGAACCCTACACAGTGTGTCACTCCTGGGGCCTCCAGGCGCCCCCACAGTGGCCAGTCCACTCCTCCAGTCTTTGATGGGCTTCCTCTCTGCTCTGGGGTTTTCTTCTTCCTGCTCTCTGCACCAAGGATTTCATGTCTCTGTAAAACTGGCTAAGATCGCCTCTCTTCCCAGGGGTCTGCTTTGACTTAAGCCCATCCAACATTGGTAATCCTTCTCCATCTATAATTCCAGGTAGAACTTAGAAGCTCATCACTCTCCTCTGATAGAAGAGGGAGGAGCAATGGTTCTGGCTACTCGTTGGCCTTTCTTGGCTGCTGGGAACCCTGTGTCCAGGCTGTGGGAAGATCTGAGGCAAGCTGTGACTTCCCGCTGCCCGCCTGCTAGGAAGGCAGGCACAGGTGAGTCACAGCCAGAACATTTCCTCTGCCACTTTCTCCTGCACCTTCAGTCTGGCTTTCTGTCTTTCCTGGTGGAGTGTGACGTAGAAGAGAAAGCACAGGTTGAAGACTCCACCCTGGGTGGCGTCCTGGTCTTGTTCTGGGGTCTGTTCACTGTGTGAAGGTGAAGTTCTTTATCCTCTCTGAGGCTGTTGCCTTATGTTTTAAGAGGATGGTGGTATTCCCACACTTGTAGGGCTGTAAAGAAATCAGATGTGCTAAAGCATGTGAAGTACATGGTAGGTTCTCAGAAGGTATTAGTTTGTCTCTTTGGAGGAAACTGGAAGAAGTCTTTTTTTCTAAAGGAGATTTAGTTTCCTGTGGTAAATGTAGCAGGCCATCCTTAGAGATCATCAAAGGGACAGGGTGGCCCTGGGAAGCCTGGCCCTAGGACTTCCACCCAGAAAAGTGCCGTGGTCAGGGAACTTGGCAATCCTGGTTCAGTGGCTCAGGCTCCGGAGGAGAGGACAGTGACAGCTGTCTTCCTCCACCCACCCTCCCTGGAGGCCTGACCAGAGGCAATGTTGATTCTGCAGTGGGAGGGGTTCAGGGAGTATTTCAAGACCAACTTCCTGCCCAGGAGAGAAGTTCTGTGTTGTGATAGCTCATCTTCCCAGAATAGTTGAGTGTGGGCTGATCTCCTTATTTTCACAAATAGGATCAGGGTTGGGGCTGGCTGGGATGCAGGCTAAAGTCATGCGGAGGTGGAGGCTGGGCAAGGTGGTCCTCCAGGGCCGGTTCTCACCTGGACCCAGCTGGCCACCTTCAGCCTCCCACCTCCTCTGCTCGCTGCGAGGCAGCTGCCTGGGGTGTTCTCAGAGCAGCAAGGCTGAGAATGCACCGATTATATTCTGCAACTTCTGGAAAGTTCCTGCTGTTAGCGATTTGCAAACCTCCTGAGATGAAAATTCAGAGGAAAGTGGGAAGTAAATGGGCCTCATGAGTGATGGTGTAGGGAGCTTTATCATGGGGGGTGTTTATGTGCAGGGGACCCAGAGGAGGGCCATGGGCCCCTTCATCTTTATGGCGCCTGGAATGCTGGGTATTAGTGGGGCTTAGGACAGAGGCTGACCTGTGGGGCTGACACTGACATTTCCCTCGGTTTCCTGGAGGTGGAGACACATTGCTGCCCTCCCTTCTATGGCAGGAGATGCCCAAGGAGAACCATAGGGCCACCAGTGGAGAAGGGTCTCAATAAAGCTGATTCTGTGGCTGGAGGCCCCTGGGAAGAGAGGCAGCAGGGGTCGGCAGAGAGTGTAATGAGTAGGGTGGATGAAGGTGGAATACTCATTTGTAGAAATCTAGTTTCCCCAGGCCCAGGCTGAGCCTTTCCATGAAGTCAGATGGTAGACCTCTCTCCTCCTCAGAGCTGCACCGCTCCTGGAGCCTGGAATGCCCAGAACTGTGCACTGTCCCCTCCTCCTGCCCCCATCCCCATCCCCATCTGGGTCTACATTCCTGTTCACAGCCACAACAGCCCTGGCTCAGCCACATCTGGGGCTCTGACGGCCACATCTGCATCCGCCCCTCTCAGAGCTGGTTAATTCTATTCTGACTTTTATCTGCATCTGTGGAATCTGGAAGGGATCTGTGGATGGCGGGTTCCTAACCCCAGATGCTGTCAGTTTCTAGGGGAGGGCTGAGGAGGACCCCATGTCACCAGGCCCAGGGAGGTGCTCTGATGGGCTTCCATGGAAGGCATGGCTCTCACCTCTCTGAAGTCATGGACTCTTGGCTCCTGGGTTCCAGGCAGAGAAGCTGGGAGTAATCCCATCAGAGCCTCAGACCTCACTCTCCAGGCCCTCTCCCTCCCCTTGTTCTACTCCATCTATACCTTTTGCCCCTCCTCCACCAGCTAATATACTTCCTATTGCTACTGGCTCCAGGCTATGGCTCCCAAATGCCAGAGGGGATGGTGGCAAAAGAGAAAGAACACTCATGTTACACATGAGAGGGAGCTAAATGCGGCGTGTGGGAGGAGGGAGGCCAAGATGGAACTGGGTATAGGTGGCTTTGGGCTATCTCAGGGGTCCTGGGACTGGCTTGGAAAGGCTCCAGGTAATGTCAACACGCAACACTAGGGGCAAGCCTTTTAGAGCCAAACCGTTCTGCAGTTATAGGCCAGGAGGATCCATGAGAGGACTTGTGGCTTTTGAGCCAGAGCACTGTGGACGATAGGCTGGGTATCCCAGCTGGCTTCTGATCAGGCTTCTTTGTGTCCAGAGTTCCCTGGGGGGCGGGGAGGGGGTGGTTCGCCTTTTCAAGACTGTCAGAGAGTGGTGGGGGTGGGGTGGTATGGCATACTAAGCATTTCTTGATATAGTCCTTCATGGTCAGACAGACACTCTGGTTATAAAAACTCCACCACAAATCCTGACTCAGGAAAGGATAGAAGACTCCAGAGAACTGATACGTTTCCTCTGGACTGGCCCAGACCTGCTGGTGTGGGGACTTTGTAGGTCAGTGTCCTCTGAGTGAGGTCCTCTAGGCTGAGGGAGGCGGACCCCTCTGGCCTTTCTCACGGCCTAGATGAAATGTAAGGTTTGGGGCAGAGGAAGGAAACTGGAGAGGTCTTGAATGGGACTGTGTATCAGTGTATGAAGAAGCCCATCTGTGTGTGTGTGTGTGTGTGTGTGTGTGTGTGTGTGTGTGTGTGTATGTGTGTGTGTGAGAGAGAGAGAGAGAGAGAGAAACCACTTTCTTTTAGAAGGTTGTCATCCCTGTCCTGATGGAGGACTCCCCTCACTGTGTTCTAGAAGGTTATGGGACCTTGTGACTTTGAATGGCATTTTGCCTGGCACATTCCCCAGGATGTATCAGAGTATTAGTAGAGCCCAAGTTAAGATTTGGCTGAATAGGAAGAAGATGCACCCCCAAAGCGGTGGGGTGGAGCTGTGGTGATGGAGTCCTCAGTAATTCTGCTGGGAGGAAACCAGGTGTGGGTTTGTGGTCCTGGACCAGACGCTTCCCAGCCCTGTTATGATTCTCTGTCACTTTGCAATGGGTTTCCAGGCTCTGTGACATCAGAGCCAACTCTCACTCAATATCTGAGCAGAGACCCTCATTTGAATTTTGTTTGGTAGAGCGTGGTTTGGATTCTAGAGCAACCAGAGTGTTCCCCGTGTAGACAGAGGACATCCCTGGTCAGGCTCCACACTCTGACGGCAGCAGCGATTCCACCAGTCACATTTGGGACTAGTGGCCCTTTACTAGGTAACTGTCCTGATCTTTCTGAGCCTCAGTTTTCTTATCTGTAAAATGGTAGTAATAGTAACACCTAACTCATAGGGTTGGTATTAATTACATACAGCGATACATAGAGCCTATTACAGTGCCTAACACCTCATAAATGCTTAATGCAGGCTAACTCTTACTGTTTGTTAATTCACACCCCACCACAGACACCTATGTGTGTGTCAGGCTTATGATTTCCATATCAGGGTGAGAGTGCGGAGTTGGGGCTACAGTAAGGTTTTAGATGAGGATGCAGGTGTGAGATTAAATTTAGTGATTTTGAAGTTTTGAGTTGAGACTGGTTTGGGGTCCTTGTTAGGGACGGATGTTAGGATTAAGTTTGGGACAACATTTGGCATGGAAGTCTCAGGAAAATTTGGGTTAGGGATGGAGTTGCCCTTAAGGAAGCCTTTTTATCAAGAATAGCATGACTACATCCTGGCATATACTCAGGAGACATGGGGGCTTTGCAAGTCTGGCTTCCGGAGTGGGGGGGGGTGTGGCCTGCACAGGCCCAGAACTTTTCTTAGGATGACCCCTTCCCCCTCAGGCTCTGTTGGATGGAGAGAGACATGCACAAGGTCAGGGCCTTTTGGGGAGCCCTAAGAGGTCAAGGTTGGAGAGAATGTAGGGAACTCACTGTGGCTTCCTTGCTTAGTTCCATCCCTCCAGCAAAATAAGCTCAGCCCTCCCAGCTTGAGGGCCTTCCCACACTTTGCTTTTCCCCAGGTTCTCACCGGATTCCAGGGTTCTTTGGCCCCTTCAACCTTGCATATCTCCCACCCCAACCCCCACCTTCCTCCAGCCTCTGCCTCTTGGGGGAGGTAGGACACAAAGGCTGGATCTTTCCACCAGCCCCATCCTCCTCCCTTGCCTTTCTCCCTCCAGGGGCTGGCAGAGGCCAAAGAAAACAGAGGGCTGCCCTAGCTCACGCTCACTCTCTCCCTCACTTCCTGCTCCGGGAAGATGGTTTACTCCCTCCCCCGCCCTGGTTCGGGACCTGGCCTTGGTGTCAAGTTTCCATAGAGCTTCCAGAATCAGAGGCCCTGCCTGGGCTCCTGCTGGACCCCTCACCTCTCTCCATGTTACCTCCTTGGCGGCATCTTTTCTCTTTTGACCTAGGGCTCTGTGCCCCAATCTCCCTGTAGTGATATTTTGTTTTTCAGGTGGTGTAAGAAACCAGTGGAAGGAAGATTTTCTTGGAAGTAGGGAGCCTGTAGGATTAGAGTGGGATGGAGGGGGAACAGATAGCCGCTGTGCAGAATGGAACTCCGTGGGATGGGTGAGGGAGGCCTGTGGACACAGGCTCTGAACACACTTCCCTTCAGGCCTGACCCAGTGGAAAAAGTTCCTCTTGCAGCCTAGTATGAATGATGTCTCTGGAACTGTGCACCAGTGTGGCCCCAGCCAGTGGGAAGCTTTGATGACCTTCCCCAGGGCAGGCTCAGTGGGCCAAGCACCCCCAGGCCCATTTGTGGCCAGCTCAAGAGACATATCTCCCTCAGAACATCCTGATTTCCAGATCCCAATTCAATCCAGTTTCAAATCTAGCCACTCTCCCCAAAGTCTCTTCAGGGGCCCTCAGCCTCATTTCCTCTGCTCTGGGTAGAGCTTTCCAAAGAGCCCCTCAGCTTCTGAGAAGACTGTGGGGGTTCTGAAGCCCTGGACCTCTGCTGACTCCACAGATACCCCCTCTCTCCAACCACAGGCCCCTCTTCTGGCCCAAACCGTCCTTTCCCCTTTACTTTTCACTTGCTCTCCCCAGCTTCCCAGCCCACAGCTTGGGTTCCCTTCAAGTCACTGCTCAGTCGACTCAAAAGTGAAACGTATGAGCTCTGGTGTCACGCTCCCTGGGTTTGAATACTCATTCCATCACTCACCAGCTGGGAAACCTTGGGCAAGACACTGGACACCTTACGTGTGAAGTAGAGATAATAACTATATCCAATGCACAGGGCTGTTGTGAGGATTATACAAGATAATGCAGTAATGCATGTAAATGACTTAGGCAGTGCCTGGTGCAGAGCACACATCTGACAGGTGACAGCTATTAATATGATTACCACATCTTATGATCACTCATCTGCACCTAAAGGCAATTCCAGAGAGGCTACTGAGGGATGGTAGGAGAATGAGGGCATTACTTTCCACAAGACGGGTTGGCAGAAGTCCTGGTTTGTCCGTCTACTGCTATGTAATACCCATCCTGGCATTTAACATGAAGTTAGGTCTTCTTTTTTTCCATCTCCCCCCTTCCCTCTCTGTTTTCTGCACTTACCACTTATCAAGAATCTACTCTGGCCCAATTCTTTGGGAGGCACTGAAAATTCCATCATAGATAAAGACCCACAGCCTGAAGTGTGGTCATGGAGATGGGGAAGACAAGCACATAAACATGCAAAGGCAGTGCTGCCTCTTCTCCCTCAGGTATTTACTCAATTGTCACCTTCCCAGGGACGCCATCTCTGAGTGGCCCGTTCTGAATGACAACCTGCTCCCCCTCCACGTCTCTATCCCCCCCATCCTTCAGCTTCCTCTATTTTTCTCCATAACACTGCTTGCTATCTAACATTCCATATATTTTGTTTGTTCATTTCGTTTTGTTGGTCTACTACTACCAAAAGGTAAGCTCCATGAGGACAGGGATCTTTGTCCGTGTCATTCACTCCTGTATCCCTAATGCTTGAACAACTTGGCCCATAGTAGCGGCTCTAGAAATGCTTGTCAGATAGATACTCAACCCTTGATTCATGCCAGCCAGCAACATATTTGGTCATATCTAAAATGGGCCATGTATGGTGCTGGTGAGCTATAGCTAATGATCCCCAAATGTTCATTCACAGACAAACTAGCTGCATCAGAATCATTTTAGGGTTCTTGTTACATATACAGATTCTGGAATGACACCCACACCTAATGAATTAGAATCTCCACAGGTGGATGCTGCATTTTAGCAAGGATACTTGGTGATTTGAGGTGTACCCTGGTTGGAAATTACAGCTAGGCAATCTGGAAAACAGAACATGCTCCCTTCATCAATAGGAGAATCAAGAAGGAACACAGAGAAACCAGTCCGGAGGCTGGGTCGAACTCACAGCCTCCTAAGCAAAGGAGGCTCTGGCTTAGGTTGAGGCCTCTGAGATGAGGAGAAGTGGATGGAATCAGAGGATGTTCAGGAGGTGAAATCGTGAGATAAATTGCACATGGTGGGAAAGGAGAGGAGGTATCAAGAATAGATTCTAGGTGCTAGGCCTGTCCAGATACACAGATGAGAGACCTTGGAAGAGACCTAGTTCGGGACATAAGATTATGAGTTTAGTCCTAGATATATTGAATGTAAAGTGCTTTTGGCAACCAGAGGGGAAATGTCAAATCAACAGTTACATGCCCAGGCCAGGAGATTTCCAAAGCCAATCATCTGAAAACATAATGTTCAGAATGGAAGCTGTTGACTTTAGCTAAGCAAGAAGACTGAGATCAAAGGAGTGAACATGGGCTACCTCGGCATGTTTATCTGTCATGTTAAAAAAAATATGCAAACATATACAGTTTCCATTGTGAGAGGCAAATAAAGTAATGGAACCTAAAATAAAATTACATGTGCCCTAAACTTAATTATGCTAAAAAAAAAATCAGGAACTATGCAACTGTAAAATGCATGAGTAGTTGTTATTGAAAGATTTAAATCTTGCTGACACCAATATGAAATGATGGGTTGTGATTCATAGGAAAGGTAATGTGATTTCTGCACGTGGGCTCTGACCTTGGGCGCCCCAGCCAGAGTTTAGAGAGCGGTTCTAATTGAATCAACACTGGGCTGGGTGGGGGTGGGGGTAGAGATATAATGTCTGCCAGGACTGTGGGAAGAACAATCTCACTGCACTTTAAACAGAAGGGGAAAAATGGGCCAGCAGACAAGAGGTCGTCCATGTAGAAAGGGTTTTGGAAAAGCATGACGTGTCAACTTCTCCGGCCTGGCCCATGGGCGATCCACACAGAATGTAGGGTAGAGCAGCCGTGTTACCAGAGAGGGTCCATTATTTTGGGGACAAGGGCTGTTTCACTGATATCTTCTGAGCGGAAGGGAAACTATTGCCTCAACTCCCCTTTGTTCTGATTCTGGGCCCTCCAAGCAGCCTTCTGGGGATTATTCTGACTTAATAGAGAACACTTACTAAGTACTCAGAGATTAATTAACAGAGAACATTCCTGTAAGCCCTTATAAGCATTAACTCACTTAATTTTCACAACAACTAATGATGCAGGTTACTATTATTATCTGGGTATTACAGATGATAGAATGAGGCCACAGAGGTTAATTCACTGGCCCAATGTCACAGAGGTAGTGGGAGCTAGGCTTTGCTCCCAGGAAGCTGGCTTTCTGTCAGATGCCTACTCTTAATTGTTTCCTTGCACTCGAATACTCATGCGGTGGTTTGGGATGGGGGTTTAAGTGTTCTGGTCCCTGGTGAGGGTGTTAGGCATCACTTCCAAGTTAATCTTTTTATTTTTTATTTTTTGTTATTAAAATTTTTTTTTAATGTTTATTTTTGAGAGCTAGACAAAGACAGTGTGAGCAGGGGAGGGGCAGAGAGAAAGGGAGACAGAGAATCTGAAATAGGCTCCAGGCTCCAAGCTGTGAGCACAGAGCCCAATGTGGGGCCCAAACTCATGAACCATAAGATCATGACCTGAGCTGAAGTTGGACAATTAACCAACTGAGCCCCCCAGGAGCCCCCCAAGTTAATCTTATAAATTGGAACTCTGGTTTCTCTAGCTGCTTCTGTGAATTTTGCTAATCTTCATCTGTTGCTGGGAGACCGACAGAAGACCATCTGACTTCTGTCCTGAAGGGCATGGGCCCAAACAGAACATGGCTCCTCAACCTAATTGCTCCCCCTGGCCCCAGGTCCAGCACCTCGCGCATGGATGGCACTTGAGAACCTTTTGCTGTAGGGGCCAAATGAAGTGAAGGCTTCACCTGAGGGTCTCTGGGAGGTGGGGGTGGGGGGCAGGTCTCCTGGCTGTCCCCTGCTAATGGCCCCCAAATAAAAAGATGGCGCTGGTTTTTGACAATTTTTAACAAATTTTCAATATTTAGAAATTTTTTTCTCCTGTCTCACTTGCACACTCAGACTGCCGAAGTGAACATTTGTTAACAAAACTCCATACTTGTGTTACAAACATAATTATGGAAGGAAAAGAAAATAGCCACTCCCAGATGTAAATTGAACCAAAGCGACCAGGGCTTTTTGTGTAATCACTTTTGGAGAGAAAACTTTCCAGAAAGATGTTTCCCCCTTCAGAAATTTTCAAATGGAAGGAAACTAGACATTTTACAAACTTTAAGTCTCAAAAGGCTGCAAATGTCTGTAATTTGGAGTCATTTTTTGGAGGCTATATTTCTATATTGCCCACCGGAATGATAACAAACTTGTGGAAAGGAAAGGTTTCCAGCTCAATGGCTTCAAAATGTCCTGTGAGCTGTCAGATGATGCCTGAAAGGCAGGGTTGAAAGGAACCAACTCCAAGCCAGCAGGGCCATTTACTATTTTAATACTATTATTATCATTTCAATCTTTAATTTTGAAATCATTATACATTCATAGGAAGTTGCAGAAAAATATCCAAGGGCCCATGTACTTTTTACCCAGTTTCCCTCAATGGTAACATCTTGGATATTATTATTTTAAGTTTTTTTCTTTTAATGTTTTTAATTTATTTTTGAGAGACAGAGAGCGTGAGCAGGGGAGGGTCAGAGAGAGAGGGAGACACAGAATCGGAAGCAGGCTCCAGGCTCTGAGCTAGCTGTCAGCACAGAGCCCGACTTGGGGCTCGAATCCACGAACTGTGAGATCATGACCTGAGCCGAAGCCGGACCCTTAACCGACTGAGCCACCCAGGTGCCCGGGTATTATTATTTTAAAAAACCTGTTTTAGAATGTTTATTTTTGAGAGAGAGAGAGAGAGAGAGAGACAGACAGACAGACAGACTGTGAGCAGGGGAGGGGCGTAGAGAGAGAGAGACACAGAATCTGAAGCAGTTTCCAGTCTCTGAGCGGTCAGCACAGGGCCTGATGTGGGGCTCAAATTCATGAACCGCGAGCCGAAGTCTGATGCTCAACTGACTGAGCCACCCAGGCGCCCCTTGGATGTTATTTTTAATTAAATAAAGGAAACAGAAAAGTAGCTCAGGCCCTTCCAATGGCAAGCGCTCAGAAAACTGAATTTATACTTAACAGACAGTGTTGATTTAAACAACGAAGGGAAAATATCTTCTTGCCTAATAAATTGAAGAAGTTAAAAATGTATTTGAAAATGTCCTTTCTTTCCTTTTTTTTTTTTAAATGTCAAAGTTGGTCCGTAGTCACAGGTAATTGAACATCCGACCTGGTGTCATCTAGCCCTGTGGGTCCAGCCTCATCGTCAAATGCTCCTCATTGTTTTCAGTATTCTCATTGCAGCTCTTTAGTACTTAGAAATGTCAGCCCCTGTAATGGAAAGTTAGCTAAAAAAAATCTGGAGTAGCCATTACAATTTCCGTGATATTATAGGGCCCAAAGAGTTCTCAGGCACTTTCGGTAATATAAGTACTTTCATTTATGGCAACTGTGAACTTTATGGAGAAATTCATGGCGAGAGAAATTACTAACTTACTGCATTTATGTATGTCACTCTCTCCCCCTCTTCTCATGGCTGCAATAGAAGAGAGGAAAATTGTTTTAGCTATTAAGTCACATTTGTGTGTCCTAATTTGGGAGGAAAAATGACAAGCATTTGCCAATGGAAAGGGTCTGCCTCGTCCTTCTTTTGTGTGAGGGATGTTTCATGCATAGCTTTTCTGTGATCTTGCTCTTTTTTCCCCCCTCTCAAAAAATAATTTACTAACATGAATCTCAACTAACTTTTCTTCAAACTGTAAAATGATTCTAAGAGAAGATTCAATGGGATGTCTGTAGAATTCACCCATGTATTTATTCCAAGTGATGTTTTAAGTGATTATTTCTCTAGGACTCTATTTGGAGGTGAAAATATCACACAAACTGGTTGTGATGCTTTTGCACCAGAGAAATCTTCACCATCCTTGTTTAACAAAATTCATTCATAAAGAAACATAACATTACTTTTTACAGAGTTTTTTGGAGAGCCTGACTTTTAGCCACTCAAAATCATAAGACATTTAAAACCTATAAGTGATTGAAAATAACTCAAATGTCCAGAGGAGGTGGACTGAGACACGTTCATGCCAAAGAATACTATACAGCAATGTGAATGAATGAACTGCAATCAGGTACCTGGAAACAAAAAATGACTCACAGGGAGCAGTGAGCAAAAAGGCACAAACAACGGATGTTTGATTCCATTTATATAAAGTTTAAAATAGATAAAACTAACCAGTGATATTGGAAGTTAGCCTTTGGGGGATGGGGTGGGGTATGTATTCCAAAAGCAGAGCAGAGGGGTTTCTGGGATGCTGGGAATGTTCTGTTTCTTGATGTTGATTACCTGGGGGTGTTTGATTTGTGAAAAGTCATCATGCTCATCACGCTACGTACTTAACAAATTTTGCACTTTCATTATGTAAATTATACTTCCATAAAGCGTCAGGAAAAAAAGCCAGTAAGTGCAGTGGGATTATGGGAGAGACTAGGTCCCTGGCAGGCATCCCAGCATCCTTCACTGCAGACATGATGGCGGCCTCTCTTCAATTCTGTCTCAGACAGGGTGGTGGATGGTGGGGAGGTGGGGCAGGCTCCATGGAGACAGCATGGATGATCTCTAATTATACTTTTCCTTTTAGAAAAAGGAATTTCTTTTTTCCAACGGAGGGACTTTAAATGATAGTTGGTGGAAGAACCTCCTTTATGTCATCTACTCTTGGAATACTTTCCCCACTGACAGATCCCACTCACAGCTACCCCAGCTCAGTGCCATGCTGCCTGACGGGGAGAGGGGGAGGTGCCCACCAGGCTCACAGAACCACCGAACTGACTTCAGACCTCAGCTCTGCATCTCACCTGCTTTGCCACCTTGGACGTCCATCTGCTCTCAATGCCTTAATAGCCACCTCATGGGCTGACCCTGAGAATTAAATGAGGCTTCCCAAAGAACACATATCTCTTACAATGCCCGACATGTGGCAGACATTTGAGAAATTGTTCCTTACGTACGTTGTCTCTAATTTTTACTCTTGCCCAATAGGTATTATTTTTATTTTACAAATGAGGAAACCCAACTTGCATGTAGCAAGAGCCCACCTAATGAGCGGCAGAGTAGGATTTGGACCCTGACTGTCAGCCCTGCACCGAAGTGCCTAACCTCTGCCAGGCTGCCTGAAACTCTGCCTGCAGTGGGCCATGCTGCTAACATTCCAGAACCCCCAAAGATGAGTTCCCGGGCCTCTGTTTCATTTTCCTGGCTTCCCAGGCTGTAGCTTCTAGAAGCCCGCCTTTCATCTTCTTCCCTAAGTGACAAATTCTTTCCTCCCCTCCTGCTGTCTCCAGAGTCCAAGACGACAGGGCTCCACAGGATCTAATGGTGCCCTTCCCGGGACCAGCCCTGATTTGCCTTCCAGGCTAGCAGTGTCCAGCCGGGGGGGCTCCTGCCCACACCAGGCTTCCTACATCTGGAATTGGCCCAAGGGACCCAAGAAGAGAGTCTAGGCCATAGGAATACTAGTGCTTCTGGGCAGGACCAGCTATACAATTTGAAGAGCCTAGTGCAAAATAGACATTCAGAGCTCCTTGTTTAAAAAAAAAATAAAAACATTAGGAATTTCAAGACAATGATATCAGGGTCTTAAACTAAGCAAGGGACCTTGGGCCCGCTTCCTTGAATGCTACCTTGTGATTCTGCTAAATGGAGTCCTGAGATTTGTGGCCTTAGACAGAGGTCCAGACCCCAGGATCCCTGGTGTCCTCAGAAGGGACGAGATTGTTAGTGAAGTAAGTCAGTGGCCTGTGTGTACTCAGGACCTGAGCAAAAAGACTTCTGGGACTTGGAGTCTTATAGCCCCAGTGCTCTAAGGCTCTGAAGTTATACTAATTGCAGGTGTTAGACATCTGTTGTGTGGCCTCAGGTTCCAGAATTGTGGCCTGGCAGATAGGTCAGTGTGCAGTAGGGGGTAGGGGAATGAGGTGGTAAGTTGGTGATGGGGAGATGAAGTACCTATGGAGTAGCTCAGAAGGCCAAAGAAAATGGGGCGCCTGGGTGGCTCCATCAGTTAAGCGTCCGGCTCTTGGTTTCAGCTCAGGTCATGATCTCATGGTTCATGCGTTTGAGTGCTGAGTCAGGCAGGCTCTGCGCTGACAGCTCGGAGCCTGCTTGGGATTCTCTCCCTCTCTTTCTGCTCCTCCCTGGATCTCACTTTCTCTCTCAAAATAAATAAATTTAAGAAAAAAAAAAAAGAAGGCAAAGGAAAGAAATAAGGGGATGCTTGAGATCTGGACCTTGAAGGGAAGTGGAAGATACAGCCTCTACGGTAAATGCTTCGGGCCAGGACTTCAGTCAGGAAGCTGGTATGGTGTCCTAAAACTCTGAGCCTCGAGTGGCCAGAGGCTTCCAGGGCTCCCAAAGGTACATCCTAGTCCCTGAAGAAGGAGTTTAGAGTCATGCCAGCCCAGACACCCCATTGCTTTTGGCTATGAGGGAGGATGATGACTGTTCTCTGTCTTTTTCAGTAGAGGTCTCTACATGCCTTGGGTCCCAGGAAAGCCTTCCGTGGGTGCACCACCTCTTGCACTACCCTCCACCCCCCATTAACTACCTCTTCCTTCAGACTTCCTCGTTAGCACATATTCAGATAAGACGGGCGCCTGGGTGGCTCAGTCGAGTAAGCCTCCGACTTCAGCTCAGGTCAGATCTCACATTCGTGGGTTCGAGCCCCGTGTCAGGCTCTGGTGCTGACAGCTAGCTCAGAGCCTCGAACCTGCTTCCAGTTCTGTGTCACCTTCTCTCTCTGCCCCTCCCCCTCTCATGCTCTGTCTCTCTCTGTATCAAAAATAAATAAAACATTAAAAAAATTTTTTTTAAAAGAAGAGCACAGGCTTTGGCATGAGAGAGATCTGGGCTCTGATTCTGACTTGGCTATTTACTAGGTTTGTGACCCCACCAAGTAACTCAACCTCTTTGAGTCTTAGTTTCCCCATTGATAAAAAAAAGAATAATGAAGGTGCCTGTTTCATAAACTACATATGAGGGTTAAATGGAAAAATACGGCCAGAATTTAGTGAGTGCTCACATAGTGAGTGCTCAGTAAAATGGTAACTGTAGTAGTAGCATGAGAAGAATAAGATCATTAATGTGAATGGGCAGTGTGGTATATGGAGATAATTTCTATTTCAGAGTGTGAATGTAAGACTCAAAGTATTGTCTGTGATGTAGAAGCTCCTAGAATGGTGCCCAGTGCCCAGTAGGGTCAAAAAAAATGTAAGCTATTTGTCAATCTTCTCTCCTGTGTTCCATCCAGCACTTGGGGCCTCCTTAGATCTGGTCTTAACATCCTTTAGACAGCCTATGCTGCATGCCTCTGGCTTGACAAGCAGCCATGAAGAGGGGGTCCTGAGTGTGCAGAGAGGACGGAGAAGGAAGCCCGGAGGAAAGGCTTTGTGCAGACCCAGTGAGACGGGGAGCCTCACTGGTTACTCTGCCCACGGGTCCCTGCCTCTGGGCCCACACCCCAGTGTCTCTGTACGCCACTCAGCCCAGGCTGGTATAAACCTCTATGCTCCTACCACCGCAAAAGGGACCCCCGATCTCTCTACTCCTTGGCCAACAATTGAGGCCTGAGCAGGTGGCCCCACTGCCCTGATCTTCCTTACCCTCTGGTCTCCACAACATGCCCTTCCCCCTCCTCTCTTGTCTCCTTCCAGCCTTTATCTGTTTCCACGCCTACCTGGTGCACAGCCTGATCCTTCTCATGAGACTCTAATCCAAACCCAACCACCCCCACCTCCTGCCTACCATTTCTGCCATCCCTTCCTGTCTGCTCACTCCCCCACCGCTCTGGGGAGGGTCTGTGTACCCTCTGGGATCTCTAAAGGACATGTCTGTCAGCTTCTGACTGGTTGCCAGCCTTTCCATTCTGGTGAAAGCAAATGCCCCAGGTCAGAGCATGGACCCTTCCCCTCACTCTCATGCTGCCAGGTGCCCTCGTAGGGTCCTCTGGTCTGCCCGCCTCCATCCCCACTGAGGGCCACAGGCTCCTGGGTACAGTGAGTCAGGCCTCGTCTCCACTGTTGTTTATGTAATCCTTCCCTGCAGTAACAAGGTGTTTACTGTTGCACAAACACATTTTGGTTTAACGGCTGATAGTAAAACTGTCTGATAAAGCTTGATTTAGTGAAAGAAAGCAAAATAAATCTGGGGGCACAGAGACCCTTTGGGAGGAGAGACTTCTAGGGCTTTACAGAAAGGGCGAGACAGTGAGGGTTGGGCGGTCGGCTGCACTCCCCTGGCCATTCTTTCTGCCTGTCTCTTGAGAGAACCGCCAGCAGCTCCTCTGTAGGAAGCTGGATGCCCGAGAAAGTTGTAAGTGCCTGGACCTGGCATTTCCCTGCCATGGCACACACTCTGGCTTCCTCCATTGTCTGTTCTCATGAATCATCTCCATCCTTCAACGTCTGTGTAATTTGTTCCTCCCTCGGGGGGCCTCCCCTGATTGCTCTGGCTCAGATAGAGCTGGGAATGTGGTCTGAGGAGGGATACTTGAGCTGGGAGACCCGAGGACAAGATCCAGCTCTGGGACTTACCAGCAACTCATGTTGCCTTTCGGGATCTCAGTTCACTCAGCTGCAGAGGGGCAGAGTGGGAGAAAATACACAAACATTTGGTTCTTGGTAGAGCCCTCCTCACATTTAGGACACTCCTATCTTGTTCTCCGAAATCTCACGAGGCACATATTGACCATGTACTCACTTGTACTCTCTGCTCACAAAGCAAAGCAGGGTGAACATCTGTTCTTGTATGTGATGATTCCGCAGCCTGTTGCCAGTGCCCCCTTTCTGTGTGCCTCCTACGCCTGATTTGTCAGTGTGGTGCTGGGGCGAAGCAATAGGTACCCATGGAAGATTTTTTAAACTTAAAAAATTTTTCATTTATTTTGAGACAGAGAGAGAGAGAGAGAGAGAGAGAGAGAGAGCGAGAGAGAGAGCGAGCGAGCAGGGGAGGGGTGGAGAAAGAGAATTCCAGGCAGGCTCCATACTGTCAGCACAGAGCCCAATGCAGGGCTTGAACTCACAAACCATGAGACTATGATCTGAGCTGAAATCAAGAGTAGGACGTTCAACCAACTGAGCTACCCAAATGCCCTGATTTTTTTAACTTTTTATTAAAGCATAACATATATACAGAAAAGAATACAAATCATAAGAATATTGCTTAATGCAATTTCTCCAAGTGAACTCACCCATGTAACCAGCACTCTGATCAAGAAACAGAACGTTTCCAGGGCAACTGGGTGGCTCAGTCGGTTGAGCATCCTGCTTTGGCTCAGGTCATGATCTCACGGTTCGTGGGTTTGAGCCCCACGTCAGGCTCTGTGCTAACAGCTAGCTCAGAGCCTGGAGCCTACTTCAGATGCTGTCTCTCTCTTTCTCTCTCTGACTCTCCCCTGCTCACGCTGTCTCTCTCTCTCTCAGAAATAAAATAAAACATTAAAAAAATTAAAAGAGAAAAAAGAAATAGAACATTTTCCTGACTCCAGGAGCCATACCCTTTCTTGTCGATACCTCCTCAAGGATAATCACTATCTTGACTTCACCATAGATTTGTTCCACCTGTTTTTGTACAAACTTTTATAAATAAATGTAACGTATTCTTTTTGATCTGGCTACTTCCCAGCTCAACATCATGTTTATGGCATTTACCTTAATTGCTATGAAAAGTAGTAATATTTTAATTTTCGTTGCTGTGTATTATTTCATTATGTGAATATACTACAACTCGTTATCTATTCAGTTGTTGATTGGTCTTTGGGTAGTTTCCAGTTTTTGTATGTTATGAATAGTAATGCTATGAGCACTGTTGTACAGGTGTTTTGGTGCGCACATTTCTGTTGGATATATACCTAAGATAGAATTTTTGGGTCAAAGCGTATAAACATACCCAGGGAGCAGCTTTAGAAGATATTGATGACTAGCTTACCAAAGAGGATATACCAATTTGTCTTCCGCCCAACATTTGATTTGTCTTTTTCATTTTCGCCACACTAGGGGCTGTATAGTGGTGCCTCAAATTGACGTTCCAGTTTGTATTTCTGATTCTTAAAGAAGTTGGAGCACATTTGCATACAGTTGTTGGCCATTTGTATAGCCCCTTTTGTGAAGAGCTCGTTCAAGTCTTTTGCCCATTATTTCTATTGAGTAGTTTTTTTCTTATTGGTTTGTAGAAGTTCTTTATATATTCTTGACCTGAGTCTTTTGTCATATATTTATTCTGCAAAAATCTTTTCTCACATCGTGGATTGCCTCTCCAGGCTCTTAATTGTGCCTTTTGAAGAACAGAAATTCTTCCTTTTAATAGAATCCAATTTAAGTTTCCGGGACATATACTTTGACTGACTGAATTCAGCTTCTGTCTTCCTAGCCAACTCCATTCTCCCCTTCTGAGTCATCCTGTTTTCTATGTTCTGTCCTGTGTTTTGGAAACAATATAAGGATTGTTTTCAAGGAAGACCCCACAGCTGAGGCCCATGCTGTTCACCTTGAAGCCTTTTCTAATTGGAAGTGTTGCCTGAGCATCTGTGGGACCTCCCATCCTTTCCCCCCTTTCCAGGAATTCAGGTCAGTTTTGTGGACTAATCTTCCCTCTTCCACTTAAAACCCAATTAGTCCACTCAAGAGAACCTAAAAGGCCAATAAGCAAATGAAGAGTTGCTCGAATTCATTAATAATCAGAGAGATGCACATTAAAGAAATCATGGGATATAAACTTTATCGCTATCGGACTGGTAAAAATTAGAAGGCTGATGACACCAAGCGCTGGGAGGAGTATGAGGCACAAGACTGTGTAGGCTGTGCTGGTAGGAGTGTATCAGGACAGCACGTGGGCACTGCTTGAATGAAGACGTTTATACCCTATGTGCCAGAAGTCCACTAACACACGCCCAGGAGGGGCGTGGCAGGGATGTGCACGACAATATTGCGGTTGTGGGGGTCATCCTTGTGGAGGCGGACAGTAAGATGTGGTAGCTACACGCCATGGAGTATTACCTCACAGTGAGAAGCCAGGGATTAGATGTACACTCACTAACATACATTCATCTTTGAAACAGTGCTGAGTGGAAGAGTAAAAAGCAGAGAGAGATACATTTGCGTTAAGTTAAAAAGACTTTCGCACAAAAAGAAAACTACGCATTTTGCAAAGGTGCGATCCAAGAGATCCGTACACACCAAACACATTAACATGGCTGCCTGTGGGGGTGCGGTGGGAATGAGGAATAGGGATAAAGAGGATTTTTAAAAGCTCTGATTCCTCAACCTTCTTTGGCTTAATGTATCTTCTGGCTCTGTCTCTAAAAATCCGCTTCTCTGTAATCTCTTCTGGTTCCCTTCCCAAAGACCTTCAGATCAGCCCCCTTCGGGCCATGTCTGACCAACACAAGTTAACATTTACAAATATCCATGTTTACCCTGAGTGAGTAAGTACTCACCACACTGCAGGAGCCAACACAGAACCCCACAGGACCAGGGAGAGTGGAGAACCAGAGGACCTGAGGGGGACCCTGTCCTATTATTCATGGTGTCTGGCACCCGGAAGCTGCCAATGTCTTTTTAATGAACCAAAGAAATTCTGGCTCTGCTGCTGTGTCAGCTTTGTCAACCAGGGCAAATTCCTTAACCTCTCTGAGCTTTGATTTCCAACTCTGTCAAAACGGAGATAATAATTTTAATGCCTTTTTTGCAGGGTTATTGTGAAGGTTAGATGAGCTCATTGCTTTGGAAAGCACTTGGTTAACTGTAAGCAGTTAGCTGGTGGAATGGAAAAGGTGTAGAGAAATGAATGTATGTGGGTCAAATCCTAGTACTTCCACGAATTAGCTGTGAGACCTTGAATAATGCAGCATCCTCTGATCTCAGGGTTTTTTTTTTCCTCTCGTCTCAGGTTTTACTTTCTGTAAAATGAAAAACAATAATGTCAACCTTGCCAAGTTATTAGGAGGATTAATGACAGCACATATTTAGGATGTAGTAGTAGGTGGTTAGAAGATGGGAGAGCTAGGGGCACCTGGGTGGCTCAGTCAGTTAAGCATCTGACTCTTTATTTTAGCTCAGGTCATGATCTCGTGTTTCAGTTCATGGGATAGAGCCCCGTGTCTGGTTCTGAGATGACAGCACGAAACCCCTTGGGATTCTCTCTCCCTCTCTCTCTGCCCCTTCTCCGTGCTTGCACACACATTCTCAAAATAAAGAAATAAAGAAAATAGGAGAACTATTCCATTTGCTCATTTATTCAGTGAATCCTTATTGAATGCCTATAAAATGTGCCGGGCAGGGTTCTAGACAATGGGAATGAAGCAGCAAATGAAACAAAAATTAAAAAATCCCTGCCTTTAGTCTAGGGGGGAGGGGGTCAAACAAGCAATAAAATTAATAAGATGTAGTGTGCTAGATGGTGGCAAAGACTATGGCAAAAATTAAGCAGGAAGTGGGGGTGGGGGTAGGAAGCACTGGGGATGGAGTAGAAAGGATTTTCTTTTTAAGCAGATTAGTCAAGAAGGGCCTAACTGAGAAGGTGATGTTTGAACAAAGACTCTAAGGAGGAGGGAGGGTAAGCCCTGGGGAAGTGCAAAGGCCCTGAGGTGGATGTATATCTGGTGCATTCAGGGCACAGCAAGGAGGCCAGGAATGAGCCCAGAGAGCTAACGGCAGCAGTGGGGCTGATGCTATAGAAGCCCCCTGTCAAGATTGCTATAGGGGTGCCTGGGTGCCTCCGTCGGTTGGGCGTCTGACTTCGGCTCAAGTCATGATCTCACAGTCGTGGGTTCGAGCCCTGTGTCGAGCTCTGTGCTGGCAGCTCAGAGCCTGGAGCTTGCCTCCGATTCTGTGTGTCCCTCTCTCTCTGCCCCTCCCCTGCTCATGATCTGTCTCTCTCTATCTCTCAAAAATAAATAAATGTTAAAAAAAAAAGATTGCTGTAAGTTATACCTGGCTGCACAGGGCTATCTCAGGGAACAGCCAAGATTGGCAGACCTGTGATTTTCAGATGTGGAGGAGGAGTCAAGGTAGGTGTATTAGTCATCTAAGGCGCCTAACAAATTACCCCAAAATATAGCAGCTTAAAACAACAGTCGTTTATTATCGCTTAGTTTCTGTGAGCCAGGGATTCAGGTGCAGTTGAGGGTGTCTCAAATGGCTATAATCAAGGTGACCAGGGCCGCAGTTTTAAGACTTGACTGGGAGAGGGTCTGCCTCTAACCTCACTGTTGCGGCTGCTGGCAAGGTGCAGTTCCTCTCTGGCTGCCGGCAAGAGGTCTCTTTCAGGGCTTTGCCCTGTGGGCCCCCTCCTAGCTCAGCTCACCCCATGACAGCTGGCTTCCTTCAGCACGAGTGTGCCCAGGAAGGAAGCCACCGTCTTTTATAACATAATCTTGAATGTGACATCTCATTACCTCGGCTTCGTTCTGCTCGCTAGTGACAAGTCACGAAATCCAGCCCTTGCTTGCTTGAAGAGGTGGAGATTATACACGAATACCAGGGTGGAGGAATCAACTGGGCTATAAGAAGTGGGGCTACCTACACGGGGGAGCTCTGATGTGCGGGTGCGGTGGGATTGCCAAAGACGACCATCCATCCAAAGATGGATGAGAAATTTCTTGTCCAGATGCAGCAGGGACATTTGAGATTTACTTTGTCAGTGCAACCCAGTTGTGCCTTCTACAAGAATCATGAATAATTGGATAACTAGGAATCTGTCTATCTATATATCATCTACCTACCTACCTACCTACCTATCTACCTACCTACCTACCTACCTGTCTTTGGTGCTAAGTGCTCCCAGCTAGCCAGGCTAATTAGGTTCCTCTGGCTGCCCATTCTGGGGCCAGGTTTCAACTTGCAGGGGAAAGGCACTCTTTGTGACTGTGTGCACATGCATATGTGGTGCTCTTTCTCTGTGGTGTCTGCCTCCCGGGTCCTACCCTTCCCCGAGCCTGGAGACCCCTGGGTTCACCTTTCCTCTGCTCCCCCCTCTGCACTTTGACGGGAGGTCACGTGTGAGGAAACAAGCCCCACGTGGTTTTAATCATTTTGCTATAAAAGCTGAGCTGCTCTACGCTTTGATCCAGGCTGAGCTGCTGGAGGAAGGGCTGGGGGCCGGGCTGGCCTGTCCGCGGAGCGCTCCGCACACGGCTCCCACATCAGACGGCAGCCGTAAAATGGAGCACAGCTCATTAATTCTCCCTCTTAACCAGGGCACCTGACAAGAAGTGACTTTGAAAACCCGGAGGACGGATGGGCGGGCGGGTGGGCGGCTCTCTGCCTATGCGAGGAACATCTGTTTCCAGGTCCCTGGCTGTTAAATTGACATCTTTTTATTTGAAACGTTTCTTTTATTTCCCAACTTCCTGCAATTGGCAAGATCTCTGTGCCAGGCAGCAGACTGTCGTGGCTTTGTGGGCCATATGCACTGAGTGGCTTCACTGTCCTGCACGGCAGGCCCGTAAGTGCCAAAGTGGGCAGCCTGGCACTCTGTCAATTATTAAACCTATGTTTGTGCAGAGAACATCAAACCCCATAAAAAACCAAAATGGCCTTGAAATTGAAAACCCTGTGAACGTCTGCGAGCCTCCATATGAGAAATATTAGCGTTTCAGAACTAGAAAATCCAGTGGGAACCTGACATTTTCCATCAAGAGTCATCTCTCCTTGGGACCCAGCAATTAAGTATAATTAAAAAGAGTAATCTGACCTCCGTGCCTGCAGCCTTCACCCTGGATGCTGAGGTAAGTATTGGTGACTAAAGTCCCAGGTTTGAGCCCTAACCTCCTTCTGACAAAAGTCACTAGCAAAGTCTGGGTTGACCCTTCTCTAGGTGACAGCTCAGGGCTCTTCAGATGGGGATTGGAAGTGGTGAGTGGATGATCCTATTTATTGCTACTTGGTCCTGGGGGCCTTTGGATCATCTTATATTCTTGGCACTGTGATTCGCATGCTTTATCCATCATCCTCTAGGATCCACCGTGGGCCAGGCGGATCACTGTCAGCAGGACAGACGGTAGTCTGTTATCCGAGAAATAATGGCAGTGCTGAGTCCCAAGGGATCATCATGCCCTGTGGCATGCACAAATGTGTGTGAGGGTGTGGGGCCAGAGGATGTAAGTCTGGTGGTTGGTGCATCTGCAGGAGAGCGTTGGTCCCATGATGTCTGTGTGGTTCTGCAGCACGTGCCCGAGAAGTCAGTAAATGAGCGCATTACATATCTCTGTCAGAACATCTTTGTCTCTGTGGTAAGGTAGATGGAGAACTGCTGGGCCCAGGGGCAGTGTGCATTTGTGAGTTGTGTGGGAGAATGACGATTCTTCATTTTCATGTTTCCTGAAAGCAGCAGAGATAATCCTTACTGGCTCTGCTTTATTAGTGACTCTAACACTCACACGCCTTCACTTCCAAGATGTTGGGCAACCCCATCTTTCACTCTTTGAGGCCCCATTAGGGTTGTAGGCCGTGGAGTGAGATTGCCTGGGTTTAAATCCTGGACACCTCTTTTTTTTTTTTTTAAGGTTTTATTTATTTTTAAGTACTCTCTATACCGAAAATGGGGCTTGAACTCACAGACTTGAGATCAAGAGTTGCATGTTCTACTGACTGACCCAGCCAGGCACCCCTCCCTCAGACAGCCTCTGTATACCTCAGTTTCCTTATCGGTAAAAGGAGAGTAAGATAGTACCAATTGAAGAGTCCATGAAATAATTCATGTAAAGCAGTTTGAAATTCCCTCCCTTGGTTACAGGTCACCAGCACCACCCCTTGTCCCTGCCATCACTTGCACCTCTCAGACTCTGTACTGTCATTATGCCCTGATAGTCTCCTCTCCCCCATCTCCCTTCATCACTTTATCAACCCCCATTCACTCAGGCACCCCAGCTCCTTTGCCACTGCTGTCGTGTGCCACTTTTCCCATCCAGGCCACCAAACTTGAGAGTTCCCAGAAGGGCAAAAGTGGCCAGGCGTGACCCAACCAAAATGGGTCACTTGGGTGGCAGAACCAGAGAATAGATGCACTGTGATTTCTCAACTACTTGGGTGGAGAACAGAAGGGAGTGCACCATGCTGGTCCCTGCAGCACATGCCTCCTTCTCCCCTCTCTTCTTCCCCCTTTGGGCTTGGTTTGGGGTGAGGAGGGTAGACCTACGGCAATGCCATGCCTAGCGTCTGCCTACTACCAGTTTGGGAGTATCCAAGAAACACAGTCTATGTCCCCGTCAACTTTGGTTTTTCTATTCCAATTTGAATATATTAAAACACAACCTTCCAGCTGTGCAAATCCCCAGGCCATTGAAATAAAAGGTTTTTAACTTTAACCATTAAAGATTTAACTAGCCAATAAATCTAAGTATGTGGGGGGTTGTTACCAAAAGTTTATTACGTTGCTCTTGCTTTTAACTTAAGAGCAAATGCCAAGTGTGGACTTCCATGAAAAAGACATTCCCTTGTGGTCAAAACTGATATCAGCCCCTGGACGAAAAAGCAATAGACCACTGTCTCCAGAAGGGTCCGCTCACTTTCCTCTCAAATCCCTTTAGAAGTTAGAATGGCTATATCAACTTTATAAACCAATTTGCTTGCTGCAAAAAAGGCCTGTAATAGCCTCTTGTTGCCACGGTCAGAACATGACTGACTAAATTAATCCAAAAGTCTACTTTCAGTTTGAGCATCTTGGCGCCAACTTTTCCAGAACCACATTTTATAAAGGCACAAAGGGGATATAGCTTTAGTGAAGAAAATCACAAGATCTTTCTCTTTTAGTATCTTCTGGGTGAGGAGGGTAATCAGCGTCTTGGATCATAGTGCTTAGTTTTGCCATTTTCACCTTTAAGACAAACAAGAGACCTGCCCGGTAGTGAAATATGACTTTTAATTTACACAAATGTAAACGTATAGAATTTAACAATCATATTCACCCAGGACTTAAAAAATGAATAGAGGCCAGATAAATCTTGGCCATTAAAAAAAAAAATAGAAAAAAACAAAAAAAGATCTGACATACAAGTTGAGTTAGACCAGCCAGCAAGGGGACAGAGCCACATTCCAGATGTGCTATTTTCCTGCCCATTGACAGTTCTCCAACCCACGCCAGCAATAAAAAAGTCCTGAAGTGGATTTTTTAATCTGGCTTAGACTCTGTTTTGCCCGAGTGGCCTGCTGGGCGGGTCCTCTGGGCTTTCTGTCTTGCAGAACAAACCAGTGAGCCCTATTTGTGGGAAATACGCAGTAAATTCTGGCCTTTACTCATGCAACTTCCCTCTGGAGCATTTTTCACATCTAAATAGGAGGTGAATAAAGTTGATAAGCAGTCATATTTAAAAAAAATGATTGTACTTTTAGCTTGACGAGTGTAAGCTCAAGATTTTGAACTCCATGAGAATGTATCCTCTGCTCCCTAAATTATAAGCTGACGTAGAATGACAGTGATGAAATGTGTGCTTCCTGCATCCAGTTCAAATCGTAGGGGACACTTACATTTGCCTTTTAACCGGCAACCCATTCACATCTCCTTGACTTCAGCTGAGGAAGGGACATTGGCTGATTTGAGGGGTGGTCTTTATCTTCATCTACCCCCTCTGTTCCATTGTGAAGGGGGCATGAATCCCAGGGGCCTGGGGTGCAGAAGCAGTTTTCCTGAAGGACCCCAGCAGTGCCCTTTGGTGTGGGTGTGGTAGGCAAAGGCTAAGTGCGATACTTATTTTTAAAAATTTTTTGGTAATGTTTATTTATTTTTGAGAAAGAGAGACACAAAGTGTGAGCAGATGAGGGTCAGAGAGAGAGGAGACACAGAATCAGAAGCAGGCTGAGTGTCAACACAGAGCCTGACGCGGGGCTCGAACCCACAAACTGTGAGATGATGACCTGAGCTGGAATCGGCCGCTTATCGACTGAGCCACCCAGGCACCCCTAAGTGCAATACTTTTAAAGCCTACTCAATGGTTTGGGAGGTAGAAGCACTGGAGAAATTCTTTTCAAACCGAACCAGAACAGAAGCGAAGTGCTAGCAAATGTGCTAGCTGATTTGCTGGGAGTCTCCTTGAGTCCAGGAGGCAAATCCAGAAACCCCAAAGGCCTGTTTCATCTTCAGAAATTGGAAGAGCTGATGCCATCCTTCAGGAAGCTGGGGAGGATCATCAGTCCACATGGAAAATACAGAGGGTCTCACACCAGCCTCTGCCTGGGGCACTTCCAAATCAACTTTGCCATTTCTTCTCTGATTTTGAAATTCCAACTTGTTGCACCCAGGAGAGAGAGACAAAGAAGAGAGAAACTTCTCAGCTGTTACTTAAACTTTTGCTTTCTGAATGACAAGCACTTTGGAAGGGAAACTTTTGATTTGGGTCCCTAGTACCTGTGCCACTGTACATGGTAGGCTTGTTCTTTCTTGGGAAAGAGGCCCCTATACTTCTTTCCAGAAGGATTACAGTTGCTTCGAAGATGGTCATTTCATCCATTCATTGATCCATTCATGTATTGGTTCATTCATACAATCTATAAATGTTGCTGGATGCCTTCTGTGTGTTTCTCTGCCAGGCATTTCATACAGGGCTATAGGCAGAGCAGGACTCAATGACTGAGTAGACAGTCAACCGGAGTCCTGTGGTGTTAAGGAAAGTGACCCTTGACTCTGTTTCTAGTGGTTACAGAGTGGAACCTTCCTCTTTAGGGCAAAAATAGGAGAGTCTTGCACACATTAAGGGTTGGGTCAGTTTTTAAAGGTGACTCTGATTGTCTCCCTAGAGCTATTTCAGATCTCCGTTCCACCCATGATCCTCAGCTTTACAGTCTCCTCCACATTCAGTTCCTGTTTCTAGAGAAGACAGACCTGTTGGCTTTGCTTCCTGGCCAGGCCACCGTCCTCACCCTTTGTTCTACCAGTGCCCTCCCACTCACTAGTCCAACGTGGGTGTTGAAACTGGTCCCTCCTATGTCCCTCTTGATCCCTCTGCTCCCACCTTCTCCAGAGCCCCTCTGTACCATGAAGTTTCTGTTTCCTGCATCTGTCTGTTCAGTCTCTGCTCCCTCTGGGGACTTCTGAGGCTCTTCCATGAGTGGGAGGCTTTCCTCTCCCGGCTCTTCATGGGCTGCTGCCTTGGACCTGAGGGAGGGGTCAGACTCCTTCTGCACTGGCTGGGGTCATTCCCCCTCCTGCCAAGACATTGCCCCAAACATGTTTCCTGGCTTCTTCTTTTTTCCTTTTCCTTTCTGAAAATAGCCATTTAAAAAAGTTGAAGTGGGCTTCATGAGGTTTAAGGGGTTTATTAGTTTTAAAAACCATGGTCCCTGTTTGGAGGGAGGGGAAACAGCCGCCTTCTTTTCACATTACGTCAATCCACAGGCGTCTGTAATTTACATTTTTTTTAACTCAAATGTTCAGAAATAATGGAAAGGCTGCTTGGAAAAAGCAGATGAAATAAAAACTGGGGGGAAATGTGTATTATACAAAAACCAGACCTGTGGGCCTGAGGCGAGACACCCCGATGACCTGGGGAGCTGATTAATGAGGCAGACCAAAGGAAACCCAGGTGAGTGTAGATGCCGTGATTTCTCCACAGTCACTGACGCCCTCGCGCTGGCATGTCATTTCCCACGCACGACTTAACGGATGGTTCTCATTCGGAAATTTTAGCACCACTGATGTTTCTCCCCTAGGAGAAAGGAATCCTGGGCTGTGGATGTTGGGCAGGTTGGGGAGTGTGGAGGAAAGAAGTTGCGGGCGTGGGGAGTGGAACCCACCCAGGCCATAGACTCTGTTTCTTGGTTCTCAAAGGCGATCCTTTCTGACCCAGCCTCACCCTATGAGGTCTCATCTTGACTCTGTCTCCCCTCCTTGTTCTCTGAGAAAAGGGAGATGATGAACAGATGGTAAGACTATGGGAAGAAGTATTGACGTTTTATTTTCTGACGATCTTCAGTATAATTACTTCATTAAGATAAAGAAACCTAACTCCTAGTTACAACTCAAATATCTGTTTATAAAATAACGTATTCTATTTCTCCATACTGTTTTTGCAAGTTTTCTGTTCCTAAATGCTATCTCATGAACGTTCCTTTGACAAACGGTTTAAGGGCATATCATATGCCAAGGATGATTTTGGGATTTGGCCACCCAACTCAACATGGTCTTTGCTGCCTACTATGGCGAGGGTACGGGTTGGACAAAACCATCAGGGTGGGGTGATAAGGTCTCTGATAGAAGTAGCAGGTGTTACAAGTAGATCCTGTGGGAGGGGAGGGCTGAGGGTAAAGAGATTCCTGGGAGAAGTGACTTTGGGGGTCTGGGAGAAGGTCTTAGTCAGCTGAAAAGGCTCCAGGGGGATTCTAGGTAGAGAGGAGACTGTGTACCCGAGCCCGGAGGCAGGGGCTATTGCACGGGCAAACCCCGTTGAGCTCTGGGACAGTAATCTGCAGGAGAGGTGCCTAGGGAGGGGGCAGCAGGGACCCAGCCATGCAGGCTCTTCTCTAGGAGCTTGGACTTCATTCTGTGGGTAATGGGAAGTCTTTGAAGGGGTAAAGCAGGAGAGTTTACATCTCTTTGAATCACTTCCACTCTTGATGGAAGTGGCCTTAGAAATCTTTCAGATCCATCCTCTCCCCTTTTTGTAGGAGGTGAAGCTGAGACCCAGGAGGAAATGCTGTTGGTCCTCTTACTACCATTGGCACCAGCTAGTGTTTATTGAGAGCCAATAGATACCAGCCCTGTCTCTGCCTCTGCTTCCTCTTTCTCACAACAATGTTCTTGGGAGACTAAGGCTATGCCCATTTTACAGATGAGGAAACTGAGACCCAGAAAGATGACGTACTTTGCCTAAGTTCCCTTGGCTAGCAAGTACTGAAGCCAGTATTTGAACAGGGTCTGTCTGGCTTCACAACCTTAACTGTACACTCCACCCGCCCAAGGTTCCATAATTCATAGCAGGGCTGGAATTTAAACTCAGGCCTCCTGATGTCCGTCTGCACTGGGGCACCAGCTGCGTGTGGCATACAGCAGGTTCACCTGCTTTCTTAAAAGGTGGGCAGCAGACCTCACGTCATCTTCTCTGCTTTCTCTGGCTATGTCCCTGCTGACACTGTCCACTCCTTTGTCATGGTGATGCCTCTGAATTCACCACTTTTAGGTCCTATTCTTTATATATTCTCCTTATATATCTTTCAGGAAGATTCTCACAGCGATACAGCCAATCTTAGTGTTCCGAGGAGGACCAGAACTGAAATCAACAAAGTTAGGGCGCCGGGGCAGCTCTGAGCAGTGGGTTAAACAGTTTGTGGATTCCCAATCAGTTGGCCTAAGGCTGGGACAGTTCGTGCCTCGGTAGGTGAGCTGGCCTGTCCCTCTTGATGTCAGTAGTCCTCAGGACAAGGACCTCCCAGGGCCAGCCACTGTAGGGCTAGCTGTCCCCTGGGCCTGGCACCTTTAGGTTTTTACGGGGCTTGTGACTGCCGGGCCTTGTGAAGTCCCAGCCACTTGTCATTGCTTCCCAGCTAATGACCTCCTGGCCTGGCCACATCTCAGCTAATTTCTGCAATTAGGGAAGCTTGTTTTCAGAGGCTGAAACAGGAACTTTTCTGAATTAGCTTTTATGGTTCAGAGCCTTTAATTTGAGATTTAAAAAACATCATAGCTCGCCAAAACCAAATAAAATGCAGCTAATGAAATTCGCAGAAGTTCTCAGAGAATGCTTCTTACTGGTGCTCCTGCATGATTTATTGACAGCCGGTTGTAAAAACAATCTTATTAAAGGTCATAATGTTGGGTAAAAAAAAAAAGCCCTTTAATTTATAGCATAATTAGGCTCCCTCCAATAGCTCTGCTGCTACGGCTGTCACTTAGGGCTCCGAGGAAGCACTTGGTGTTTTTCATTATATCACAGCAAAGGAGATCCATGCTCCTAGAGGGCCCACTGACTTTCTCTTTATGGCCCTTTTATTGCTGCTAAAATAGTCAAAACAGGGGGTTGATTAGAGCCGACTGATGCCTACTGATTATGGGAACACCTCTTGTGGGGGGTGGGAAGGGAGAAAAGGTGGGGGGGAGCTCTGGACCTCAGGACATGCCTCCGACAGAAAGGGATGAACTGTGAAAGGAGTGTGAGCAGGCTTCCTGGCTCTTCCCCAGACACTTGTGGATTGAAGGCTGACCCCAGGCAGGAGGGGCTGGGGTGATAAAAGGCAAGTAGAAGGTGCTAATGCCTCAAGGAAGAGACAATCCCAGGACAGGATGTGTATGGGAGTAAGAACCTTAAAAATGCTAATGGGTCCCATGGTGGCCAGCAGGCTTGTGGGAGGGGTGGTGAAGGAGGCAGCACCAAGAGCAAAGGTCTTGCCTGATTCCGGTCCTGTCGAAGGAAAACGGGAGATTCAATATTTGTGGGGTGAGGAGGAGAGCAGGTCTTGGCCTCCCCCATCCATCAGCTCCTGCAGGGGTTTTCAGAGGCTGCTCTCCAAGGTTGTGCTTGTGCAATGGGGGCCCTGGGAGGGGTGGGGGAGTCCCACGATGGGACACAGCATCTGGGATGCGTAATAATGGGCAAATCTGATCAGAGATGCCCTCACCCTATTCCTCAAGTCCTCTCCCTCCCCATACCTGAGGCTTTTGTTAGGAGCAGGAGCTCAGAGTTGCAGCTCTGACCTCAGAAAGCAGCCCCAGCCCTACGCCAGCCCACCTTCTCCCTGGCTCTGAGCCCTGGTCCCCCACTGCCAGGGCAAGATCACATCCTGGACCTGCCTTAGCTCTGCAGGCTGTGTGTGTGTGTGTAGAATGGACTGTCCTACTGTTAGTATGGTGTGGCCATCATGACAGGGAAAGGGATGGGAGACTATGTTGTTAGGTTGGTATTCAGTCTGGGCCCTGACTATGGTCTGGAGCTGACTGAGCAAGAGAAAGGGTAAGGTGATTGTGTGAAGCTTTGGCAGCCCTGGCAACTGGTCTGTCTCTCCTGAGGTGCCTTTGCTGTCTGCTCTACCAAATAGTGGAGCGAGTGCTCCAGGACACACCCTGTCTCATGTTACCCATCTTGTCCCGGCTCTCTTCTCTTCTGAGTTTCTCAACCATTCGGGTTTATCCAGCATCCTGCGTGAACCTGGTGAGGACATCCCAGTTTGCTGGCATCGGTCAACTTTCCGAGGGCTGAGGAATCTCGTTTCTGGCTCCTTGAAGCTGAAGGTCCGACCTGTAGTGATGTCTCTTGTGACAAAGTCCCTTCTGCTCTTGGCACCAGGTGGGAGGAGCAGGGAGGGCTCGCCAAGTGGGCGCTGCCTGCCTGTGTCTACCCCAGGAGGGGCATAGGGGAGAGCTGAGCTGGGAGACGCTTGCTGTAGAACTTGGCATTTTTCTGATAAATTCCCTCAGATTTTGTTTTCCCAGTTATAACTCCAGCCCGGGAGAGAGCGTGTCTAAGGGAGGATGACTTGCCCCTTGGACCACAGTCTTTAATCATGGTATTCAAAGCTCATGCAGTGAACTCTGTGGAGCACCTCTCAGGTGCCAGACACTGTGCAGGAAGATGGGCATTACTGGAGTGAACTTAGGAAGTGTCCAGGCTGAGGCAGAGGTGGGGGAGAGACCGTATATAATGAATTACATTATATGTGGTAAATGCCACCTGCTGACTTTTCTCCAATGGACAAGGGAGCACCAAAGAAGGAGCAGGTAACCACCTCATGTGTGTTTATCAGGGATGGCACATGTGAGAGTATGCCTGAGGGTATGCGTGTGTGTAGTCTTTGAGTGTGTAAGTGTATGTGGGTGTGATGTGATCGTGTGAGGGTTTACGTGAGCACATCAGTGTATGTGACTGTGTGTGTCAGTGAATGTATTTGTGAGTGTGCAAGCACATGTGTGATGCTGTGGTGTGGGAGTAAGGGAGTGTGAGCACATGAGGGTGTGTCAGTGACATGCTGAGGGAGCTGGCCAGGGGACCTTTGGCAGCCTTTGCAGAAGGCGGAAGTGCCCAGAGAAGGGGTGGTATGTGCCGCGCTGTCACTGTGGGGCCAGCATGGCGCCGCCACATGGGAGACACCAGCACACATGTTCTGAATGGACCCCCGCCTCCCCTCCAGTGCAGGAAATAGCATCTGCTTGGTCAGCGTCAGCTGTGCCTTGATTTCTTGTCAGGAGGCCTTGTCCTCTTGGACAAAGAAAGAGAGCAGGAGTTGTTTTCTTCTAGATGTGAGTAACTTAGCCTGGAAGGTAAGGGGACAAATTCTTGGAATGATGAAGTGCTAGCAACATCCTGCCCCTTTCACTGACTGTAACTCAAATCAAGGGGTTGCAGTTCATTTTAATTCCCTTCTAGAAGCTTTTTTAGACTTGCTAAATATTCTCCATTTATTTTTGGAAAAAAAAAGTGTGATTCAAAAAGGAGTCTGGCTTTTCCATGCAAAAGTGTGCTGTTAGGGTGTAAAACCTGCTTGGGTGCGGTGCTGGCACCTGGGTCCTGGAATTTCTTCAGACTGCGTCCCCCAGCCCCCAGCTGGCCTGCCCCAACCTGCAGTTCCTCTTTCTGGCCTTCCCCGCTCCAGCCATCCGGCCCGGGGGCTTTGTGTCTCAGCCTCAGTTATTTGTCTTATTTCCCTGATTGACGGCCTACTTTGGAGTCACATTTCCAGACTGACCTCAGCCTTCTCCAACAGAACACAAAGCTGGGACTTACCTCAGGGCTCATGCTCGGAAACCCCACGTTCCCTGGCTCACATTCAGGCCTGTAGCCTCTGGGCCATAGGCTGGGCGCCCCTAACCAGCCCTCCTGGGTGGGGAGGAGGCCAGACATTAAGTTAGACTGAAACATGCTGGTGTCTCTTTAAGAAAATCTAGTTTCTCCTTTGGACTCTTCTATTTATCTTCTCTCTCCTGAGAAGCTGGCAATTATTCAACATCTATAAATGGAAGATAATCCCATTTCCTGATGACTCCTGGCAGCCCAGGGTTTGGGATAGAAGAACGTTCATCCCAGTCTGCTGTTTGCAGAGGAAATAACTAAAATGACTCTATTTCTCAGCTATGGCCTTCCAAGGTCTGATTCTTTCCAAATAGATTTCTGTGCATTAAATCCTTTAATAGTGGCAATAGTCTCCTATCAGATTTTACACCCGAAAGACAGTTGTTCAAGGAACATTTCAAGTTACAAATTGTAGATAGCTGTCGGTCAAGGCCTCCAGGTTCGGGGGCAGTGGTGATTTTCTGTCCAGAGATCATTCCTTTCCTTTGACCCAGGGTGAGGTTGGAATTGGAGTCAAAGTTAGGGCTGAAGGCAGTACAGGATTGATTGGAGGTAGAGTTAATGTATGAGTTATTTTGTTATTTTATTTAGTGTTAGCATAGGGTTAAATGAGTACCGGGCTGTAATTCAGATGGTGTGGGGTTAGCAAGGAGGATATGTGTCCGGAGGGGTTAGTATGTGCTCTGCTGTTGGTATTTGGGATTAGGGCTGGGTCAGCTGCTTTGCTGAACTCTGGGAAGCTCATCGGCGGGGCTGTCTGAGGATTGTGCCACACCTAAATTTCCATGCCCATTGGGACCTAACCCTTGGTCCTGTTATGAAACTTTGGGCTGAATAAGATGCCTTCCCCGCCGCCTCCCTGCCCCTTGCCTAGGAGTGTTTGGTGTTGAGATGTCATGTATGAACTCCATGGCAGCCTCTGTGGAAGCCTGGTAAAACCCTGTGTTGGGGTGTATCTCTTCTGGCTCCTGCGGAGGCAGGAGGGCAGGTGGAGGCAGTGGGCCCTGAGGTTTGTCTGTCCTTTTGTACTGCCAGGCAGCTGGGGCAGGACTGTGGAACTCAGGTTGAGGACCGGAGATGTAGAGTCAGCTGTCTGGGTTCTGGGGGCCCCTGCGGCCAGACACACACCCTACCTGCTCTGGCACCAGTTTTCTCCCATTTTGATCACTTTGAAGAGGTACTTGGCAATGGCAATCATTTGATTCCATTCCTCTGCCCCTACAAGGCAATAAGCAGGCCACATTCTAGTGCCTTTGTGGGCAATTTCCGTGAAAGGGTACCTGGCAAACAGGGGAAGAGCCCACATGCCTCCCCTCCCCAACACACACCCTGGTGAGCCATCGCGACATTGTCTGGATCTGAATGCTGCCCCTTTTGTTTTTGCTCTTGCCAAGGTCATCATATCCCATGTTGTAGTAATGCTGCATGGCCCTAAAACCAACCACAACATGCCTCTTACAGCTTTGCTCCTACTGCTCATCCGCCTGGAACGTCCTCTTCCCCGCTCTTCTTCTCCATGTACCAAGAGTCCCCTCATCTTCTAAGGTGCACCCTTGTGACATTACATTGCACTTCTTTATGGATTTAAGGATTAAAAACAGGAACAGTGTCTTATTCACACTGTCTCCCCAGCACCTTACCCAGCGGCTGGAGAAGTGTGGACAGAAAATCAGTGTTTGTTGAAAGAATGAAGAGCAGGAAAGACCAGACCATCAGGCTGATGAGTTATACTGAGGTACTAAGACTTAGGCCATTTTATGGAGCACCCTTGACATCTCCCTAGCTGAATTCCATCCCTCTTTTTCCTTCTTGGACACCATAACTTTATCTTTCTGAAAATATAAGCATCACTTTTCTGACCTTCTCCCCAGTGTGGTGGCTTAGAGATGATGCAAAGTCTTTGACATTTGTCCCATTGAGAAATGGGGTCTAATCTCCATCCTTTGGATCTGGGCTGACTTGTTCGGCCAACAGCATGCATTGGGAGTCAATGTCTGGCATTTTCAAGGTAGGTCATAAATACCCGTAATTCCCATTTTGGTCTCTTGGAACACTCTCTCTGAGCCACCGTGTAAAAAGTCCAGTCACTCTTAAAACAACATGCTGGTGAAGCCACTAGATCAATAGTCTCGGCTGAATCAAGCCTCCCAACCAGCAAATAATCAGAAATGTGGGCAAAGCCTTTTTGGACCCTCCAACCAGACCAGACCATCTGCTGGTCTGAATGACTTCCATGAATACCTGCTATCCAGAACCACATGCAGCTTCCTTAACAGACCAGTGCTCACCTGCTCTTGAGCCTCTCTCTATATATCTTTCTTCCAGTGGCTCATCTTCTTCCCAGGTTTACTTGGCTAACTGATGCCTTGTTCTCAAGACTCCTCAGCCATGACCTCCCCATGGCAATCACAATCTGGCTTGGGGCCCTTTCTCTGGGTTCCTATAACCCCTGCCCCCATGCCTCCCTCTCCATGGCAGCAAAGACACAGTGTGCCGCAACTGTGTACTTGTCTAGTTAGCTTCTGGTTCCTGAAAATTTTCCAGCAAAAGGGTCTTTCATCCCCTTGGTTTCTTCATTTAGAAGCTTTTGATAAAAGTTTGTTGATTGGAAGGTTAATAGTTCCAGCTTGATATTGCTTGCAAATTTAGTAAGCATGCCAGTAATATTCTCATGCACATCGCTCATAAAAAGTTCGAACAGGGGGACCTGGCTAGCTCGCTTGGTGGAGCAGGTGACTCTTGATTGTGAAGTGATGAGTTTGAGCCCTATGTTGGGTGTAGAGATTACTTAAATAAATAAATAGATCTTAAAAAATAAAATAAATAAAATAAAATGTGTGAGCAGAGGGAAACAAGGGTGAATCCTGAAGCATGTTTGTATTTTCAAACAATCCGTGCCATTTCTTCTTGCCTATGATAAGCAATTTCGCCATAGAGCTTGAAGAAAGACAGACAAATAATGTCAAATTCCTTCTCCTAATCTTGCAGGGGTGTAAGGTCTATGAAAAAGAATGAAATTGGGGCTCCTGAGTGGCTCAGTTAGTTGAGCATCCAATTCTTGATTTCTGCTCAGGTCATGATCCCAGGGTTGTGGGATCGAGCCCTGTGTCAGGCTCTGTACTGAGCAGGAGCCTCCTTAAGTTTCTCTCTCTCTCTCTCTCTCTCTGCCCCTCTCCCCAGCTCATGACCTCTCTTTCTCTAAAATAAAATAAAAAAAAAAAGAGTGAAATTAACTTGGCAGAACAGAGGAGGCTTAGGGAACCCACTCTGCTCCCAGAGATCCTGGCCTTTATTTCCGAGAACCCCAACTGCTCTTTAAAAGACGTCCCAGGGGTGCCTGGGTGGCTCAGTTGGTTAAGCCTCCGACTTCGGCTCAGGTCAGATCTCACGTTCGTGGGTTCGAGCCCCACGTCAGGCTCTGTGCTGACAGCTAGCTCAGAGCCTGGAACCTGCTTCCGGTCCTCTGTCTCCTTCTCTCTCTGACCCTGCCCCTCTCATGCTCTGTCTCTCTCTCTCTCAAAAATAAATAAAACATTAAAAAAAATTAAAAAAAATAAATAAAAGACGTCCCATTTCCAGTCTGTCTCCCATGATTTTCCCATTACACTCAAGCCCTATTCCTCATTTCTCAAGCAATGTCTGAGGATTCCAAATCCAAAGGGATTCCTTTTGGTTTGAGTGTTATGCTCAAAAACTGTCAGTCTCATCTCAGGAAGAGATACAAGGAGTCCATAAATCATACCCTCTCCCCACAGCCAAGCTCTGGACAACTCTTGATACCTTCTGATGGAGAGAGAAGCATTTTGGAAAAAACAATGTAAAGGGTGGGGGTGGGGCAGTGAGAACTTGAAGAAGGAACAGACCTTGAACAAATCCCTTTCCCCATGTCCTCAGTTTCACCACCTGTGGAAAGAGGGATTGGGAGAGTCCAAGGGTTGAGCAATTTTTTTCCCAAAGGAAATCTATAGTTTTTAACCATTTTAGGGGTCACCAACTTCTCTAGGGACTTGATGATACTATGGAAATTTGCCCCAGAAATTTACAATTTACACACACACACACACACACACACACACACACTCAAAATCTGTGCCAGAATCTTGCCTGAGATGGATAATCTACAGTTACCAGAATTGATCTCTTCTGTTTTCAAAAGTCCTAACTATGTCTGCTCAGCTACAGAAATGCAGCATCTCTCCCAACCCTCATGATGCACTGAAGTTATAGGACTATTTCATCCACAGGTTCTTGTGAGTCCCTGGATGTTACAGGTGAGCTGACAGACATCTGTTTAGAGAAGGCTCAGACTTTCAGAATCTCTTCACATAACTTTAGCTTTTAAATCAACTGACAAATATTTATTCTTTCTTATTTGATAAATCTTGTCTAGAATATAAAAGTCTGGATTTACCATACTCACTTCTTTTCTATGACCATTGACATAGCTGCTCTGCCCTAAGTATATCCTCAGGCATGGGTCCACATTTTCCTTCCTGTTCTTGGTATAATTAAAGGGGCCCTTTGTGATTTCCTAGGAAGTTTTTTACTTCATTCTCTCAACACTTTCTGTGCTCCTACCTTCCTAGAACTCTTCAAATTTTTCAGAGTTGCTTTCTTGCTAGGAACTGGGTCTACTGGAAAGCATTCTGGTTGGCTGTGCGTTTTTAGATCTCAGGGAAAGATGTGGTCTTTCTTCCTGGAGGCTGACTCAGAGGCGATTGCCAGGAAGCTTGGCTCAGAAGTTGAGCTCAGAGCCCCCTACTTGTACAACTCCTTCCAAGGACCCAGGGGTGGGAAACCTACTGCATCCATGGGGTGATATGTTTTGGTAAAGTTACAAGCGTTATGTATTTTAACCATGGTTGCTCAGAGATCTACCTCCTTTCACTCTGATTTCCTTGCCTTCACATTTCTGCCTGTGTTGAATGGCCTTGGAGAGGTGAGAAGGTTTGTTAAGACCCAGCTTAGGGGAAGCTGAGTCCAGGACATGTTTAGTCTGGGTTCAGTGAGGTGTATGGATGAGGCTTCCAGTCACTCATACGTGTAGTTAAATTATTGTCAACCATCTGCAGGGGGAAGGGCTTCCAAGGGCTTCTCTGCAGTGCACTGTGCTGACTTAACTGGCACCTTGAGGTGCTCGGCTGGAGATTGTGAACGTGTCTCATGGCAGCCCCACAGGAAATGTTTGGGGAGTAGAGGAGAAACAGCGTTTGGAATGTATGGAACCTGTATTAGTGTTCTAGCTGCTCTAACGGAGGACCACACACTGGATGACTTGAAACAGCAGAAATGTATTCTCTTAGCTCTGGGGGCCAGGAGTCTGGCCCTCCCTCCAGATGCTCTAGCGAAGAATTCTTCTTGGCTTCCTGTGTCTCTTTCAGCTCCTGGTGTTACTTGGCGTGTGGCTGCATCGCTGCATTCTCTGCCTTTGTCTTCACATGGCCTCTCTCTGTGTCCGTGACTTCTCTTCTGTTGCTTATAGGGACACTTGTCATTGGATTTAGGGCCCATCAGGATAATGCAGGGTGATCTCAAGATCTTTTTTTTTAGTTTTTTTTTTTTAAGTTTATTTATTTATTTTGAGACAGACAGAGGCAGTGTGAGTGAAGAGGAGGGGCAGAGAGAGGGAGAGAGAGAGAATCCTAAGTAGGCTCCACACTGTCAGCACAGAGTTCGATATGGGGCTCGAACCCATGAACTGTGAGATCATGACTTGAGCCGAAACCAAAAGTTGGATGCTTAACTGACTGAGCCACCCAGGTACCTTCAAGATCTTTAATTTAACACCTGCAAAGACCTTTCCTTTAAATAAGGTCAATTTTCACAGGTTTAGGGGGTTAGCACAGGGACATGTCTTTTGGGGATTTACCAGGCAACTTGGGGCAGAACCGTAGGCTAGTCTAGGAGACAATTTTTCATTCACCAGAAAGATAAAGCTGTGAGAATTTCGTTCTCATCATCAATGCCAAGTCACAGGGAAAATTCTCTCCTGCTAGGAATAGACTCAATTGTAAATGTACTATATATTTTTCTCTTTTTTCCCCCTTGAGAAATATGATTCAATCAGAATTTCTGTGTGTACAGAGCACACATTTTCAGCAATGCTACAAATAGCTATAATGCTTGTTTGTAAAGTCATATGTTTGTGATTCTTATCACTCAATCAATATTTTAATTTCTCATTTAATACTGACATCAGTGAGTGACTACAACATTCATGCTAAACCACTATAGTAAGAACATCAACAAAGGGGTTCATTAATATTATCAAGTCAAAGGACATTTAAGACGAGTCTCTGCACAAAAGAACTTGACATGCCCTGAAATATTATAGCTTCTAGATGAAAGGATCTTGATAGTGGTTTTTCCCAAATGTGACAATAATCCTAAAAATTTATGTGACGTTACCAATATCAAGTTATGAAGCTGAGTTTTTTCTAAACCATCAATAATAAAAAACAAATTTTGATTAGCTATACTGGAGGAAAGACTGAATTACTCTTCTGTACTCTATATAGAAGATAATGCCACAAAACCTTTGATATATGAGGAATCAATCAAAAAGTACAAAAAACAAAAAACGCCTTTTTACTAAAACTATTATAGAGATGTATCAAGCAATTAATTAATAAACGTATGTTATTTTCCTGGGTTTTGTGATTGTGGTGTTTATCAGCATAAAATTTTTTTTAAATTTTAGTGTGAATGGTTTTCTTGTTTTAAATAAAGATACAGTTTTGTATCTAATTTGTAATCATAAATTTGCCTTCTTTTTTTTAATTAAAAAATTTTTAATGTTTTTTACAGAGAGAGACAGTGCAAGCAGGGGAGGGTCAGAGAGAGAGGGAGATACAGAATCTGAAGCAGGCTCCAGGCTCTGAGCTAGCTGTCAGCCCAGAGCCCGATGTGGGGCTCGAACCCATGAACCATGAGTTCTTGACCTGAGCCAAAGCTGGACACTTACCCAACTGAGCCACCCAGGTGCCCCTAAATTTGCCTTCTTAAAATGTCACTGCTCCTCAAGTGATACCAATCTTAGGATCGTGTCATGGAACCTGGTTCATTCCTGGGTTTGAGCCCTTCACTTTGAGTGTCTTGCTCCATCCTATGGCCTTTGTCTTTCTTTTTCTTAATGCTTCTTTATTTCTTTATTTTGAGAGAGCAAGAGAGAGTGCGACCGCCAGTGGCAGAAGGGCACGGGGAGGGGGAGGAGAGAGAGAGAGAGAGAGAGAGAGAGAGAGAGAGAGAGAGACAGAGACAGAGACAGAGAGACACACAGAGAGAGAGAGAGAGAGAGAGAGAGAGAGAGAGAGAGAGAGAGAGAGAGAATCCCAAGCAGACTGTTAGATCGTGACCTGAGTTAAAATTAAGAGACTGACACTTAACTGACTGAGCCACCCAGGTGCCCCAAGCCTTTGTCTTTCTTGCGTCTCCCATCTTGCCTTCTCCTCTTGTCCACATACATGTTCAGGTTGCTCTCAGCCCAAGAACACTCTGTCTTTGTGGTTACTCTCTCAGTGGCACTTCTGCCTCTTTCCTCTTGCTGCCAAGGAGATAGTTGATGATTCTGCTTTTGCATCCCCAGTGCTGCTGCCACCATCTTTGCAGGGTCACCAACACCTCCTTACTAACTGCAATATTCTGGAGCAGCTTTATCAGGTTCAGTGGCTGGATCAGCATGCAGTGGCTCCCCCGGGTCCTAGCAAGTGTTTCTGGAGTGCGTTTAGATCTCTTACATATACCTCAAGTAGTCTTTGTTCAGCATCCTTTCCCCAAACCTCAGCTCCTAGTACACAGGAAGGGCAGAGAAGGGGAGTGAGTAGGAATTGAATGCCAACTATGTTCTAGTCCCTGTGTTGGGTATTTTCATACATTTCATTTATTTTCATATACCTTGACTTAATCCTTATAGCAATCTGGGATTATAGAGTATATCAGTTGCACTTTTAGAATACAGAAGATCCAATCAGTTGGGAAATAGATGTTTAAGGAACTTGCTCAAGATTTCACTATTAATTGGCACTAAAGCTATACTTAGCCAAGGCTTGTCTGTTTCTAGCTTAAGTCCACACTGCCTACCAAGCTTTTCTGTTTCTGGATTACTGTGGAGCAGGGGGACACAATCATTTCTCAAGTAGAACTGAACTGAGAGAGCCTTCCTCTTGAAGTTCTGTCTTCCATGAACTGTGGTGATGCTCCACTGTCCTGATCCTTCTCTATCTGCTTTCCTGCTGTCCTCCCACGCCTCTTCTCTCTGCTCTCTTTCTTGCCCATGTCTTCTGGTCATGAGCTGCAACAGTCACTGCTTGAGGACGACATCCACATGTGAAATTGTTAGTTGGTTGTCTGATCCAAGCCATGGTCTTGTTTCTACTAGATCATGCCAGAAAGGGTTCCACTAGGATTTCTGTCTCAGTTAACCCTCATCTTCTCTCCTTTTCAATCCATCTTCTCTTGAGTTCCCATCTTCCTAGTCACACAGATTTTAACCCAGGGGAAGGGTGTCATCTTTGTCTCTTTCCTGTCCCTCACTCCTTTTAGCCTGTCCAACAAACATTACTGTATATTTACTATGTACCCGTCACTGCACTAGGTACTAGAAATTCACTGGAAATTCACTTGTTCAAGACAGAGTTCCTACCTCAGGGAGCATATGCTGTAGTCGTAATTTGTTGATTCCAGTTTTCCTATGTCCCAACCTTTGCCTTGCCATTACCATTTTCCTAGTTCAAGTCCTGGCTGGCCTAGCCCTGGACCATGGCCATTGCCTCTAGCTTGTTCTTATTCACTCTGGTCCCCATGCAACCCCCTCTTCCCCTGCTATTTTATCCTCTGCGCTGAGAAGGGCTGACCACATTTGTCTTTTTTATGGTTCCTTGGGACATCTCTAGTCCCTGAATAAGATCTGAAACTCCTGGCTTTATCAGTAGCACATCCACTAACCACTTCTGGTGTGGATTATTTCCTCATCCATCTCATGGTGAGTCTGGTGAGCTTCAGCTTTCAAGGCTTACATTGGCCCTGTGTATTGCGCATTTGAATTGCATTTATAAAGGATCCTAAATAACTATCCTTCTCCAACCAACTCTCTCTAGCAGAATTCTACCTATTTTTTGAGGCCCTGTTCAAGTGTCTGGCCCATTGTGATATCTTTCCAGATGAACTTCATGCTCAACTGAATGCCATTTTCTTTTTTTTTTTAATAATAGTTTATTGTCAGATTGGTTTCCATATAACACCCAGTGCTTCTCCCCACAAGTGCCCCGCCTCCATGACCACCCCCTTCCCTCTCCCTGAATGCCATTTTCTACTTGCAGAGCTTTCTGTTGTCCCCTTGGTGGTGGGGGAGGGGCATGTACTGTGCTTTGCCTGGCAATGTAGAATTATGTCTTCTACAAGCAGGCAAACTCCTTGAGGGCACTCTGCTCATTTTTAACCTTCTGACTACCTAGTACAGTGCCTTGCTCATAACAGCTCTAAAATAGATGTTGGCTGAATTAAGTGTATTTTCAGCAGGTCTCCCTTTCTTTCCATTTTCCATCCTTGCCTCTACACTCTGCTTCCTTTTCCTTTTATCTTTTTTCTTTTTTAAAGTTTATGTATTTATTTTGATGGGGGGAGGGAGAGAGGGAGAGAGAATCCCAAGTATGCTCCAGTGCTGTTAGTGTGGAGCCCAATGTGGTGCTCAATCCCATGAACTGTGAATCCATGACCTGAGCTGAAATCAAGAATTGAATGCTTAACCAAATGAGCCACCCAGGTTCCCCTCTTTCTTTTTAAAGTAAACTCTGCATCTAATGTAGGACTTGAACTCATGACCACAAGATAAAGAGCCCCACACTCTATCAGCTGAGCCAGCCAGGTGCCTCAGCTTCCTTCTTTTTGCCTTCACCCTGGTACCATTCTGCCTGTTTCTTCTTACATTCACAGAACACTGGCTTGAAGAGAAATTTTGATTCCAAGTCCAGTCTTTCCTATACACTAGGCTGATCATCAGAAATACCTGGTGGCTTTAAAACACTATTTTTATTTAAAAAATTATGAGTATGTCATATAAACAGTAAAGGGTACGAAGTGTAGGTGTGCAGCTGGATACATTTTTATTCCCTTGTAGCTACCATCCATATCAGAATATGGAGCATCTGGAATATTCAGAATACCTCCTCATGCCTACCCCAAGTCAGTGTATATATATAGAAAGTCTTTTGTGTCTGCTTACTTTCTTTCTTTTTTTTAAATTGTTTATTGTCAAATTGGTTTCCATATAACACCCAGTGCTTCTCCCCAAAAATGTCCCCCGCAATACCATCACCCCCTCCCACCTCCTCCTCCCCCTTCAGTCCATGGTTCGTTTTCAGTATTCAGTAGTCTCCCTTGATCTGTGTCCCTCATTCTCCCGCTCTCTCTTTCCCCCTTCCTCTCCCCATGGTCCCCTTCCAGGTCTCTCCTGTTAAACCTATGAGTGCAAACATATGGTATCTATCCTTCTCTGCCTGACTTATTTCGCTTAACATGACACCCTCGAGGTCCATCCACTTTGCTACAAATGGCCATATTTCATTCTTCCTCATTGCCATATAGTACTCCATTGTGTATATATACCACATCTTGATCCATTCATCAGGTGATGGACATTTAGGCTCTTTCCATGATTTGGCTATTGTTGACAGTGCTGCTATGAACATTGGGGTACATGTGCTCCTATGCATCAGCACTTCTGTATCCCTCTGGTAAATCCCTAGCAGTGCTATTGCTGGGTCAAAAGGGAGTTCTATCTATAGTTTTTTGAGGAGCCTCCACACTGTTTTCCAGAGCGGCTGCACCAGTTTACATTCCCACCAACAGTGTAGGAGGGTGCCCGTCTCTCCACACCCTCGCCAGCATCTATAGTCTCTTGATTTGTTCATTTTAGCGATTCTGACTGGTGTGAGGTGTTATCTCAGTGTGGTTTTGATTTGAATTTCCCCGATGATGAGTGACGCTGAGCATTGTTTCATGTGCCTGTTGGCCATCTGGATGTCCTCTTTGGAGAAGTGTCTGTTCAGGTCTTCTGCCTATTTCTTCACTGGATCATTCATTTTTCATGTATGGAGTTTAGTGAGCTCCTTGTATATGTTGGATACTAGCCCTTTATCTGATATGCCATTTGCCACTGTCTTTTCCCATTCTGTCGGTGCTTCCTTTATTTTGATATTTTGTCTGTGAGATTCATACATGCTGTTGTGTAGATCTGTAGTTTATTCTTTTTAACTGTGGTATAGTTTTTCATGGCACAAGTCTAGTATTTATCCATGCTACTATATCGATGGACAGTGGCATTGTTTCCAGTTTTTGACTATTACAAATAAAACTGCTAAAGGGGCGCCTGGGTGGCTCAGTCAGTTAAACGTCCAACTTCGGCTCAGGTCATGATCTCATGGTTGGTGGGTTCAAGCCCTACGTTGGGCTCTGTGCTGACAACTAGCTCAGAGCCTGGAGCCTGCTTCAGATTCTGTGTCTCCCTCCCTCTCTGACCCTCCCCTGCTTGCACTGTCTCTCTCTCTCAAAAATAAATAAAAACATTAAAAAAAACTGCTATGAACATTCATGTACATTTTTTTTGGTGGACATACACTGTATTATTCAGAGTTCCCTGGAGAAACAGAACCAGTAGTGCGTGTGTGTAGAGAAGGAGAGATTTATTATAAGGAGTCATCTCACATGACTATAGTTGACAAGTCCCAGGATCTGTGTTTTGCAAGCTGGAGACCCAGGAGTACTGAACCAATGGTGAGGTCAGAGACCAGAGGACTGAGAACCAGGGGAGCTGAATGCTATCAGGCTAAAGACCAGAAAGAATTAATGTTTCAGTTTGAGTCCAGATGCCCCAAAGATGCCCTGGTTCAGTGCAGACAGGCAGGAGGAGTTCCTTGTTACTCAGCCTTTTTATTCTATTCAGGTCTTCAATTGATTGGATGAGGCTCACCCGTAATAGGGGAAGCAATCTGCTTGACTCAGCCTGCTGATTCAAAAATTAATCTGGGGGCGCCTGGGTGGCTCAGTCGGTTAAGCCTCCGACTTCGGCTCAGGTCAGATCTCACGTTCGTGGGTTCGAGCCCTGCGTCGGGCTCTGTGCTGACGGCTAGCTCAGAGCCTGGAGCCTGCTTCCAGTTCTGTGTCTCCTTCTCTCCCTGACCCTCCCCCTCTCATGCTCTGTCTCTCCTGTATCAAAAATTAATTAAAAAAACATTAAAAAAATTAAAAAAAAAAGTTAATCTGAACCAGAAACACCCTCACAGACATACCCAGCAAAATACTTGGCCAAATGTCTGGGCACCCCATGGCCCGGTCAAGTTGACACCTAAAATTAGCCACTCCATATGTACTCATTTCTACGGGGTATGCATTTTTGTGTGGGTGTACACATTCATAGGATCGGACTATGTTTAGCTTTAGGAGACACTGTCAGTGTTCCAGTGTGATTGTACCAATTTTCCCCCCCAGTACCAATTTCCAGTACCAAGTTCAAGTACCAAGCAAGCTGTTAGTGTTCTACTTCCTCTACAATCTTACCAGTGCTTGGTATGATTAGTCTTTTTCATTTTAGCCTTCATGGCAGGTGCATAACGGTCTCAGTGATGTGCTGGAACCAGCCTGTGTGGCTTGTGAGTGTCAATTGTATACATCTCTTCCTAATTATGCGATCAGTGATGTTACCTTGGCAGCCTAAAATCAGCCCTGGTGGGAGTATTTACACCAAAGAAATGCCTTGATTCCTGGAAAGTTGGTTGTTGAATACCAGTGTACCACTGGTGATGGTATGTCATTGTGCTTTTAATTTACCTTTCCCTGATGAGTTATGAGTAAAGCATTTCATATGTGTATTGGTCATTCATTTATCTTCATTTGTGAAGTATTTATTCTTTTTTTTACCTAAAAACATAGGCTGTTGATTTTTAATCGTTCTTGTTGATTTGTAAGACTTCTTCATATATTCTGGTCTGAGATCTATATATATAGCAAATATCTTCTCCCAGTCTGTTGCTTGACTTTTCATTCTCTTTTAATGAATGGACATTTATAGTTTAAAGCACAATGTATCAACTTCTCTTTCATGGATAGTGTTTTTTACATATTCTTTAAAATATCTTTACCCCAAAAACTTTAAAAAATATAGTTTTGGGGTTCACTAAATTAGATTTTTGAGCATGGGATGCAGGGATCTGTATATTTTAAAGCTCCCTTATGTGCACATGGCTTTAAAACACATTAAAAGTTTTCTAACCTTATTTGACAAGATCGGGCGCATTCAGGGTGGTATGGCCGTAGACCTAACCTTATTTGAAATGAATGAAATGCAAGGTATAACCACCATGTAATATCATTTTTCTCATCTATCACATTAATGTAAATCAGAAAGTTGTATAACACACAGTGTTAACCTAAGTTGGGAGGCACTCTCATACATGGTCGGTGTCTGTGTAAATAAGTACATCTATAAAGAGCAATTTAACAATATCCGTTGAAATAAAATGTATGCACTTGCCCTTTGGTCTGCCTGGCAATTCTGCTTCTAGGAATATACCCTACTGGTACTCAGAAATGTGCACAAAGAAATATGTTACATGGATATTTGGTGCAGTGTTATTTGTAATAGAAAAAGATGGGAAATTACTTAAATATACATCAAGAGCCATGCAATGGAATACTAACTAGTCAGTAAAAAGGAGATAGTTCTATATGTACTGATGTGGAGTGACTTACAAGCTATATGGCTAAATGTAAAAAGGACATTGTAGAACAATGTGTTTAATTTCTTACCAAGTTTTTGAAAATGGATAGCTTATAAGCATAGGTATGTGTATATATGTGTGTGTCCATACCTATACATGCTGGTATATTCAAATATATTTATTGAAGGAAACAAGAAATTTAGCTACAAAAATAGAAATTAAAACTCCTCTTCAAACATTAAAAAAAAAATCCAAGCCACAATGGCAGCCACTGTGGGTTTGGATTCCATTATATACCTTTTCTGTGCTATTGGCCTGTATTGACCATGGGCATGCATTACTTTTCTATTTTTAGAGCCCCGCAGGTGATTTGGATGATCATCATTTCTCTCATGTGAGGAGACTGGGCCCAGGGAGTTTGGGTCCAAGCAGGGATTGCTCAGAGCTCCTTCCTGAGAGTCAGTCATGCCCTCTGCCCTCACTTCCCTCTCTTCCCACACAGAACCAGTTTGTCCTGTACCATTTCTGCTTTCTGCCCAGGACCCTACAGCAAGCCGTGAGCCAGACGCCCCCTCTGAGGCTCTGGGTGGGAGGGAGAAGCAGCCCCACGTGCTGGCCACTCGTCCCTCCCGCTCTCCCCGAAGGTGATCTATGGCTTGTCAGAGGTGTGGGTTCTCGCCACTTGCTGAATAGAAAGCTTCTTTGTTCTTGGGAGAGAAAATAACCCTAAGATAAATGTTGGGGCTGGAAGAGTCCAGGGAATGTTAGGCTCCCGCTGCCCCAAGGCTCCTCTCTGGAGCAGAAGGTCTGAGGTTAAGGGAGACAGAAGTTGGTTCCTGAGGGAGTATCATGGCCAGAGTCTCTGGGGATTGTGAGCGGTGGTGAAAGTGGGCTCTTCCCAAATTCAACCCAGCTCCCGATAACCTGCCTGAAAACTACGTCCGTGGCAGGTAACTTTCTGTCACCCCATGGAAACTTCCTCTGCCTTGTCACTGGTTGGTTATGATATGACCAATCTCCCCATAGCTCCCTCTTATTCCTCCTCACCTGAAAGCTGTCCCCTGTGGCCGTACAAAATCTCCCTTTTATCTTTATAAGCCTGTTTGTTTTCCTGTCTCCCTGTCTTTCGACTTGCCCCTCCACAGAACTGGATGCTCTCTGGATCCTGCATTTCATTTCTCTGGCTGTTGTTGAGAAAAGGAGGGACCCAGCTCTGCACCTGGCCACTGCAAACCCCATAAAGTTCATGGTATGACTCTTCCATGGACCATAACCTCCTCCCATTCCTAATCCGGCCTGGGCAGGACTGAGTTGGAGGATGCCGGATCTGCCAGGAGTGGAGGAAGGGGAGGGGAGGATGGTTTCGGGCTGTTAATAGTCTCAAAGCCTTAAGACAGGGTTGGATTCTGTTTATTTTTCAGTCTCATTCCTAAGGTTCTAGGGAAAGTATTTTTAACTTGGAACTTTGAGAGGTTGCCTCAGACCTTTTAAGAACCCCAGAGGGACAGAAACCCATGAGGGACAAGGGTGAGGATAGCATCGGAGTCCTCCAGGAAAGTCAAAGGCTGTGGTCCCCCTCCCCAAACCCCAGTCTTGGCTCAGAAAAGTGGAATTGGCAGGGGGAGCCGCTCAGAAGTTGCAGCCACAGAAGGGATTTTAGAGAACAGACTACAGCCCAGTTCTCCCTTTTGATAAGGCTGAGGCCTGAGGGGAAGGAGTGGGAGGGGCCACGAGGAGAGAGAGAGGAGGAAATGGATAGAGGAAGCCAGTAGGACACCATCAGTCCAGCTGCATTTTCTGGGTGAGAAAACAGAGGCATAGAGAAACTTGGGGCCATGTCTCCAAGACAGCCATGAAGCAGCCCCTTTCCTGGTGCCTGTGCTTCTGTTCGCTCTTGCTGGAACCTTGCTGGGGTCTGATGGAGTGGGTGGTTTGAGGAACAGGCCTTGGGACTGGCTGGACCTTAAGGACAAACAACACAAGATGACAAGAGGAACCCTCCCCACAGTGGGGGCTGGCACCTCCGCTCTGCCCAGCGTCCTGCAAGGCCTCCTGTACCAGCGACTCCTAAAGGCAGAACGTGCCTACTCGGATCTCTTCTCTGGCCTCCACCCCCAACACTTAATCAGCTTTGCTTCTCTTTTGGCTCTGCTTGTCTGAATTAGATAAGTTTTGGATGAATCATAGTCTGGGGTTTGTGGGAAAGAATGGAAGAGGAAAACAGATGGGGATGAGAATGCCCATGTATCTAATCCTGTAGGTCAGACCCTGGGGCAGGAACCTATGTGATCTTGTTTAAGGCTCATAACAGCTCTTTGGAGCAGATCTTATTGCTCTGCTTTCACCGAGTCTTCATGAGGTTCAGTGACTTGCCCAAGGCCACAGGGCTCATAGCAGTGGGCGGGAGACTGGGAGGCTAGCTAGCCGAGTCTGACCGTGGGTGGATGACGCATCACTACCATGGCAAGGCTGCCCTAGTGTGTGCTGAATGCTGCCTGGCTCTGTGCATGAAGACTGGGATTCAATGAGAACTTCAGGCCTGAAGTCACTTCCAGTTAGGGTGTCAGGGGAGCACCCACTTCTGGGGATGAAGCCTTAACAAGTCAATCAAAGCACTTCCAGAGGTATCAGCAAATTCCCCAGAGACTCTTGAGGGGTGGGCTGCCCCAACCTTGACCTCTGCAGCCTCTTGACCCAGGCAGGGATTTCTCAGGGCTACTGCTGACTCATGATGCCCACAGCCCTGGGCTGGTAAAGAGCTGGCTTTATGGTCAGTTGTTTAATAATCTGTGAAGAAATCAATACATTCCCACCTCTTTCCCTGGATTCAACCAGCATGGATTATAATTACATCTGTGCTATTTGCCCTTGCTGAGCAGAGGCGTGGAGGTAGACTGGGAGCTTCAAGTTAAACTTTTCTAGACTAATAAACTGTTTCTCCCATTACAACTTGACTGCCCTTGCCTTTCCTGGCCAGCCCCTCCAGGACCCTCCCTTACCTCCAGCTTTCTTTCTTTCACTGAGGCTGACATCACACTCACATTTTCCAAAAATTCCCCAAATTACCCATAGTCTTCTTAGCTCCTGCTGTCGTCTGGAATTACACATCCCAGACTGCACCCTGTCAATCTCTCCACCCTCACCCCAGAGCATCAGGACTCTCCACCACGGGTTCCTAGCTGGCCTGGGTCCCCTGGCTCTGCTCGGCCTGGCAGTGAAGCAGCAGAGTGGGGTCTGACCCACCAAGGAGCTTTTCCCCTCACCAGGTCCAGGGGCATAAACATACTACTGGAAGAAGGTGTGTGTGTGTGTGTGTGTGTGTGTGTGTGTGTGTGTGTGTGTGTGTGTGTGAGGTGAGAGGGGCCTGGCTGGCTGGCTGCTCCGAAAAGCCTTGTTATATGGGAATGGCCTGGACCTTTCTGAAGCCCCACCAGATGGGGTTGGAAGGCACATTGTTCAGTGGGAAAAACTCAGGGTTTGGAGTCAGAAGACACAGCTTCAAGTTCCGATTCTGCTACTCAAGGGTTCTGTGCTCTTGCCTTGGCCATGGGGCATCTCACCTGGGTGTTCTCCTCTATACACTGGGGCTCGGTATATTTTCCAAAAAGGCCATAGTGGTGTTTCCAGTGCCATGTGCTTTTCCACAATCTTACCACTTTCCGTTAAGACACGGAGTCTGTGTCCCTTCCTCTTGAACCTAGGCAGGTCTCTGTGAGGCTGCCGCGACAAACAGGATGTGTCAGAAATGACATTGCGTGGCTTCCTAGGCTAGGTCATAAGAGGCATACGGCTTCCACTGGCTGGCTCTTTCTCTCTTTTTCTCTCTGTCTCTGTCTCTGTCTCTCTCACACTTGAGCTTGGCTGCCATGCTATGAGGAAGCGCAGGCCACATGGAGAGGGTGCATGTCTCTTCCGGCCGAGAGTACTAGCTAAGGTCTCGGCCAACAGTCGGCATCACAGGCGGACACGGGAGTGAGAGTTTTCGGGTGCTTCCGACGCTCGGTCTTCAAGCAGCCCCACTCAGGTGGTTCTGGATGAAACAGTGAGGAAGGGCTTCTCCCCTGAGCCCTGCCCATCTTGCAAATTTGTGATCAAAAGTAATGCTATTGTTTTCGTCACTCACTAAGTTTTGGGATGATAGATGTCTGCATATAGGATCATAATGTAATGTGAGGCTTAAAACGGTTGTGAGGCTTAGATGAAGAGACGCATTTGGCAGTGCCGTCTGGAGCCCTATCCAGGTGTAGCACATTGTCTACATCACTGTTGTCCAAGCACTGCCCTGTGTCAGTGTGTGCGTGTAACATGGCAAAAGCTGGGCTAGATGCTTCCACATATCCCTTCCTGTAATCCTTACAACCAGCTCGCTCTCCAGACTAGCTCCGGTAGGACTGAATTGGTCGTTGTAAGGATTAAATTAGGTTGGCATTGTTATTTTCACCAATTTGCGACTGGGCAAACAGAGATGCAGCTAGTTCAAGTTCAGGAGGAACTGGAAATTGAATCCAGGTCTGGTTTACTGCCACGTTGGTACTCCTCTTTCCCTGGGAGCTAGAGCTGGGCGGTCCCCTCGAGAAAGTGGGGACCCTAGGATGCCTCAGTAGAGCCTGACCTTGGAAAATCTTCTGTTGGAGTCTATTAATTTTTTAATCTAAAAAATAAATTTTTTAATGTTTTATTTATTTTTGAGAGACAGAGAGAGATAGAGCGTGTGTGAGGGAGGGGCAGAGAGAAAGGGAGTCACTGAATCTGAAGCAGGCTCTAGAGCTGTCAGCACAGAGCCAGATGAGGGTCTCAAACCCACAAATCGCAAGAGCATGACCTGAGCTGAAGTTGGAAGCCTAACCAACTGATCTATCCATGTGCCCCATAGTCTAAAAAAATTTTTTTAGGGGTGCCTGGGTGGCTTAGTCGGTTGAGCGTCCAGCTTTGGCTCAGGTCATGATCTCGTGGTTTGTGGGTTCGAGCCCCACATCAGACTCTGTGCTGACAGCTAACTCAGAGCCTGGAGCCTGGCTTCAGATTCTGTGTCTCCCTTTCTCTCTGACCCTCCCCTGCTCATGCTGTCTCTCTCACTCTCTCTCAAAAATAAATAAACATTAAACATTTTTCAAAAACATTTTTTTAAAGTAATCTCTGCACCCAACGTGAGGCTTGAACTCATGACCCTGATATCAAGAGTCACACACTCCACTGACTGAACCAGCTTGGTGCCCCACTGATGGTTTTATTTAATTTTATTTGCATTTCAACAGGCAGAGACTGAGTGCCTAAAATGGGACAGTGTGTTAGGTAAGACTTGGGTGCATAAGGCACAGAACCCCTTATTGAGGAGGGAGACTGCTCTGGCTGCTCACCATTCCTCAGTTATGCCATCTGTGAAATGGGGAAAATTAGAGAATGCATCTCAGAAAGTTACTGTGAAAATTATACAGTATATAATTCTACTTAAAGCCTCTTATATGTAGAAAGTACTCAAAAAATATTAATTTTTATTAAGAAAAGTTTACAATATAATGGGATATATGACAAAATACAGGGTGTGTGTGGGGTGGGGACATAAAGCCTTATGGTTGGAGAGAGGACTAAATAATG
>NC_043703.1:132093818-132181975 GCF_006229205.1 Suricata suricatta
GTTGGACAAGCAGGCCCACCGACTTAGGCAAGAGTCTCCCCGCCCAGGCTTAAAGAGGAGGCTTTAATGTTCATATCAGGCTCCAAGGTACAAAATCTTGGTATGAGGGTTGTCGTTTTGAAGGAGAAAAGAGTTGGGGGAGCACCGCAAAGCCCAGGGTACCTAACTTTGAGGCAGAGGGCTCAGAAGAGGAGGTTGGTGTTTCCAAGGGATACTTCCCCCCATCCCCCTCAAAAATCTGCTCAGGGTGGGCCCCTCTGAATCTCCACTAAGCCAGGTCAATAGAATCTGCTCTTGCCAACCAACCCCCAAACCCCCTTGCCCAGAAATGTCCCAGAAATGTCATCACAGATCACCGAAGGGCTGCTTGGGGAAATTTGCCCCCAGGAGGCCGAAAACCCGAGGGTCAACAAAGGGCTTCCCAGCTGGTGCATCTGGCCCCGGGGAGAAGTCTCCACAGGAGCCTTGGGCAGGCTCTGGGCTCTGTATTCCCGGAACAGCTGCTTTGGTTTAAATATTAATAATGCAAAATGAAATGTGTGGGGTGCCCAGCACACCAGAGCCCAGCCAGTGTGCATTGCATCTAATGTCCTCTGCACTTGGGTTTGGAAAAATGTGGTCAGTGAATTTAATATACTTTTTGGCAAAGGGAAGACGACAGTTAACGTCTCCTCTCCGGAGCCTCGCTAAAGTGGGTTTTCTCCCTGGGAAGCGGAGGAGGGAGGGTGGTTTCTCCCAGTATGCCAGCGGGCCGGCTGCCCGAATTCTGTCACAGCCCCTCTGCTCTGCCCACCTTGACACTTGCAGGGGGCTCCGGGGGGCCACAGAGCACCCCACTGAGGGGAACAGAAACACAGCCAGGCTTGTTCAAGATCCACCGGTGGCCTGGGTGGGGCCTAATCCTCAGCTCCCGCAGTCTGGGTCTCCTCCCCCCAAGATGTTCTCTCCCCATTTTGTGCCCTCTTCTGGAATTACTCACCCTGATGTTTGTCAGAGGAGCTTGCCATGGGGATGTTGGCTACGGGGCCCTTATGGGGCCCCTGAGGTCGGCAGCTCATCCAAGGCGTCGGAGGGCTGGATGCTGGCCCCCGAGAGCTCCTCTCAATCCACTGTGTTTTTGAACCCAGGCGCTTACCAGACGGTTGTGAGGATTCCTGCCCCCACTGCCTCCCTGCGCTCCCCCTCCACCAACATCCCAGGCCTGGGCTTCTTTCTTGCCAAGCGCCTCAGCTCTCAATTGGCTTCTTGAAAAGGTAATAAATGCTTGGTGACATCACAGCCCCAGAGCCAGGGAGCAAAAGACGTCAGAGGCTAATGTTTCTGAGGAGAAGTCAGAGGCTCTGGGTTTGCCCAACAGAGGCGCCCTGTGCAAGCGTGGGCACGGTAACGGCCACTGCCACCACAGAGCTGGAGCAAGGCTGGCCAGGCTTCCCCCAAAAAGTCTATCCCTGGGTTTATACAGCCCGATAGTGTTCCCCATTAGAGGCTTGAGAGCGTATCATCCAGCAGGGAGAGCCAGGCAGTCCTTGCTAGTGGCCTGGTTGTGGCCTGCCCCAGGGGGCCTCCCAGGCTGCCTGGGGGAGGGGGGAACAGGCGCGCCAGAGCCCCTCAGGGTGGGGTGCAGGGAGAGGTGTCTCGGGCAGGAGTGAAGTAGCCTTGCCTGGGAGAGGGTGGGAGCTGCAAGTCACCGGGCTCTGGGGCTCCAGCTGAGCCCCTGGCTCCAGCTCCCCCCCGCCAGTCCACCCTCCTTGGCCCCCGGCCCTTGGGGAAGCTGAGAGAAAGTCTCGCCTGTTCTGGACGCCGCAGGCAGGACCGGCCACAGTGATCTCCTTCATGTGTCCCCGCTGGCTGTAAGCGCTGTGTTTGGTTTGGCAAAACGGCTATTTAAATAGCAGTGAAATGTGTCACTGGAAAAAAATTAGCTCATGTTTCCTTTGCCATTTCTTCATGATTTCCATTAAAAGTGTAACCACGGGTAATAAATTAACAAGATCTGTAAAAGCGACCATAGGAAACCATGGGTCCAGAATGCCTATAAACTTCTAACCCATGATGCTAAAAAGCAAGGCTACTTGGGGGAAGGGGAGTTGGATCACCCATGTATTTGGGGTTTTCTTTGTGTCTGATTCTTACCTCCCTCCCCTCACAATGAGAAAGGAAGCCCTCCATGTCTTACAGGGGTTGCTGTAGTTATCAGGGGTGAGAGTCTTTGCTTGGAAAACCCAGAGCCTTGCGGCATTGCGTGGCTCTTCCTGTTTCGCTTAAAAGGGAAAAAAAAAAAAGGCAAGAAAAACAAAACTAAAAAGTTACTTCTCTATCAAAGTACAATCTCCTTCCCCTAGACTATGCCTTGAATTCTCAACTCCTGCTGGGAGCTGGACCCTTTCCCGTGGGTCCAGAATAGCTTGAGGTCCAGCTGTAGCTCAGTTTCACAGATAGGAACACTGAGGCCCAAGGAAAATATTTGCTTTGGGCGCAAAATGCAATAATCAGTGGATGGATGGGGGAGGCTTCTGATGCGTGCCACCTCCAACACTCACGCTCACACATTCATACACACTCACGCTCATAAAGAACAATGCTTGTTTGTGCTGGCCTGGGGGTGTTGGAGGGGGAAGGATCCCTGTGGGGTCCTGAAAGAGTCTCTGGACACTATCAGTGGAGTAAGGCAGGTGGTCCTGGGGAACGTGTTTGGTTTGTCACACCAGGGCTATGGTGGTGCCAAGGGAGGGCACGGGCTGTGCGTCACCGGAGGGAAGGGAGTATGTTTAGTGCTATGCACAGAGGCTGGGGAAGTGGGTGAGGCAGGACTGGGGAGTGTGTTCAGTGTCACACACAGAGCTGGGGGACTTCGGGGAGAGGGCTGACGTGGTATGTTTAGTGTTACCCCCAGGGACTGAGGGAGTGGGGGAAGGGACAGGGAGGGTGGGTCAGTGTTACACTCAGGGCTGGAGGAGAGGGGCAGAGGCCTGGGGGACTGCTTTCAGTGTCGTACACATGACTGGGGAGTGGAGGAGACTGGAGGACTGTGTCAGTGTCACACATAAGACTGGGGCAATGTGTTGCTGTGACGCAGGACTGCGGGAGTGTGTCAATATGACACACAGGGCTGGGGGTGTGTGTCATTGTCACACACAGGAGTGGGGAAATGTATTTGTGTGACACACAGGGCTGGGGGAGTGTGTTAATGTGACACAGGGCTGGGAGAGTGTGTCAGTGTCACAACCAGGAGTGGGGAAGTGTATTAGTGTGACACACAGGGCTGGGGGAGTGTGTTAGTGTGACACAGGGCTGGGAGAGTGTCAGTGTCACACACAAGCCCAGGGGAATGGAGGACAGGACAGGGGGAGTGTATTAGTGTGACACACAGAGTCAGGGTACAGAGGGTGGAAGGAGCAAAGGGAAGGCAAGTCGTAACTAGTGAATCTCCTTTTGTCTCTGGTCCCCTGAAACCCTGTCCTTCCCTCATGATCTTTTCACAAGTATCTCAAACCCCCTCATTTAAAATCTAAAAAACAAATTTTTTTTAAGAGGGAAAGAGACAGAGTGCCAGGAGGGGAGGGACAGAGAGAGGGAAACACAGAATCCAAAGCAGGCTCCAGGCTCTGACCTGCCAGCACAGAGCCCCATGTGGGGCTCGAATCCCTGAACCGTGAGATTATGACCTGAGCTGTAGTCAGGAAGCTTAACCGACTGAGCCACCCAGATGCCCCTCTCAACCCCTCCTTGTTAGTCTAATGTGACTGTTCCTTGGTCTCTTGTTAGTTAGAAGATGGGATGAGAAGGGGGAATTTTGAGCCATATCTAAGTTCCAGGACACCCTCTGTCCCTAGAGCCCAACTCCCCTTGCACATTAGCCCATGGGGGCAAGGAAGCCATTTCTTGTTTCTTCAGGACAGTCCCTTTTCCTGGAAGGCAGTGGTGTGGAATGTGGAGGCTCAGAAAACCCTCTGTCACAATGAAACGAAAGAGGGATTTGGCATCAACTCTTTTCCCCACTGATTTGCCTTCGGACATCTCCCTCTCGAACTCTCCTCCTGCACCCCAGCTCCCAAACCTTTCATTTTATCCACACAGATGCTATCAACCATTTCTAGGGGTGTCTGGCTTTCTTTGTTCACTCCTCTCCATGAAGCCCTTGAGAAGGGCCGTGGTGCACAGCCCTCCCCCGCTTCCCCCATCCCGGTCCCGGCCCCGGAGAGCCCTTTCCCTATAGCTCAAGGCCGAGGGCTCTGCCAAGGCACCTGCTGTAATGGAGGGGAAACATCTGCTTGTTTTATTTACATTTCATCCAGATGTTTGGGTGCCATGTAGACGCAGCCTGTGGGCCGTCTGGACGCTGCGGCTGGAAACCGAGCTTCCCTCTTTTGGAGGCCAGGAGGGAGGGCCTTCGAACTGAGGAGGGATGGGGCTGGGCAGCAGCCGCTGCCTGCGGATGGGAGGAGCGCAGGAAGGCAGACATGGAACTGGAGGCGGGTCACAGCTGTGGCGACAACTGGAACAAGATTCCCCAGAAACATCGTATCTGTTTACAAAGCCACCAGTGTAGGCGAGCGCTGGCCAATTCGTGATTTTTAAAAATCGCCCTTAATAGCGCGTCACACCACTTCCCGGATGCAGAGTGAGGGCCTACTGTGTGCTGGGCGGGCCCTGCCAACTCTCCACAGGCGCAGGCCGGGAGGCAAAGGCAAGCAGTGGCCCCAGAGGCTCCAGCAGAGAAGGCCAATTAACAATGCCGGGCAGTGAGCATAAAGCACCAGGCTCCCCCTTTTCCTGGGCTCAGGCTGGAAAGTATCAGAACTGTGCAAATACTTGGGATGTTTCTCTTTATTAGTGATAAAATATCGGACGTCAGCGTGTGCCGTTTCATGCACTGCCTCCGACAGTCGGAGCAGTAATTGTGATGAATAGGGGCCCAGGGGCAAGGCTGCAGGCGTTTAAGAAGGCTCTGTGGATTGAAAATATTAGGATTGATTAAAGGTCAAATACTTTATAAATTTATCAGCGCTGGATACATTCTTCCGAGGTGGGGGCTACCCTTCCAGTGGAAAAAAAGAACTCAATATGGTCACATACTCTCCCCCCTACCCCTTTGTCCCGCCACATTTAACCTACAAAAGTGATGAGATAGCACACATTTTCCTGTAATTTGTGCCCTTTTGCCTCTCTTGACTGGAGACGAGTTCAGCACAGACATTTGTGGGCAGGAGTCTGCCCATTTCTCACTGGAGAGAGAAAATTTTGAGAAATTTCCCCGTGACTGAGGATTGAATCCTCTGGGGTGGAAGCCGGTCTCTGGCATCAGCCCTCAGTGGCCCGAGCCTCCAGGGACTTGCTATCAGGAATTGCTGTTATACACCCCAAGGAATCCTCTGGGCAAAAGGAGGGTCTCTTTGCTGATTCTGTCCTTTCCAGAAGTACCTGATCTCCAGTTGTTAAAGAGATCTTTTTGTAACTCCTCGCCTGTCAGGAAGCTCTGAGTGAAACTGTTTAATCAGGGTACCAGCCCTCCCCTGCCTCCTTATAAGGTTTACTTTATTGAACAAATACACATTAAGGCAGGAGCCACTCTAGTGCTGGGGATAAAGCAGGGGGACAGAATACATGAAAAGCCCTGCCCCCGGGAAGCTCATATTCTAAGAGGGAGTGAGAAAGTATTAACCGTCCCCCAACTATAAATCATATAACATATTACATAATCATAAGGGGAAAGAAAAAGGGCATCTGGGTGGCTCAGTTGGTTAAGTGTCTGACTTTGGCTCAGGTCATGATCTCGCAGTTCATGGGTTTGAGCCCTGCATTGGGCTCCATGCTGACAGCTCAGAGCCTGGAACTTGCTTCAGATTCTGTATCACATTCTCTCTCTCTGCTCCTCCCCTGCTTGTGCTCTCTTTCTGTCTCTCAAAAATAAATAAAGGTTTAAAAAGTTTAAAAAATAAAGGCAAAGAAGAAAAATAAAGTAGGGGAGGAAAGGAAGGAGGAAAAATAGGGGAGGAGACTGACATTTTGGAATGGGTCAGAGACAGCCTCCTGAGCCCTGAAAGAGGTGAGCATATTTATTGGCGAGAAAAATGTTTATCTGTAAATGTGTTTTAATTGTGCTAGTACCATCTTAGTACTAGCTATCATCTATTCTTTCCTTTTTGGACTTGGGTGTGGTGTAAATAAAAACATGTACATAAAATGCATGAGCTAGAACAGACCTATTCAGAGAAGAGATTTCTAAGACCCCCAGAAGAATAACTTGCATCTGAATTACCTGGAGGGCTTGGTGAAACACAAATTGCTGGGCCTCACCCTCAGTGTCCAAGTCAGTGGGACTTGGGATTGAAGAATTTGCAATTCTAGCAAGTTCCCAGGTACAGCTAATCTAGGGACCAACTTTGACAGCCACGTGCTTTTCTTGATCAGGTGGGGCTTCCCGGAAGAGGTAAACCTGTAGAAATGTTTAAGAAAAAGAACAGATAGTGAATTTTTTATTTTACTCTTCAGAAACAAGGGCGATGAAAATTAAATCAGCCAGTGGGCACAGATGGAGGGCCAAACTACAGACAGGTAGGGGAATGGCTCAGTTGGCTGAAGTTGACATTGACTCTTGCCTTCCTTCCCCCAGCATCCTGGATTGGGACAGAGGAGAGAACCAGCAGAGGAAGAGCATGTGTCCTGGGCAGGTGCGTTGGCCAGACTTGACAGCTCCAAGGCAGGGAGGGGAAATTTAAAAAAGTTTTCTTTTCCCTCCACTATTCCAGACTAAGCTAACGCTTATGAAACACTCGCTGGAGGGACTGTGGGGACATACATATCTCTAAAGACAGCTTTTCCCAAAATGTACTCCTGTTAACAATCCTATTGAGGAATGTTCATAGGTGTTGCCACAAAGAGGATTCTTTTGTCAAATACATATCGAGCACACTGGGTTAAACAAATTTCTTTATTGCAGGACTTCTCAGGGCCATTAATATGCAAATATGCATTGTTAATCTCACCAGAGGAAGATTTAGTATTCAGTGTTTCATAAACTTTTTTGATCACAGAATTCCCTTAAGTTTTTCATGAAGAATCTTACAGGACCAGTATACAGTGGGATATGCTTTGGAAAACACTGGCCCTTAGGACTAAATGGTCTCCTAACCCACACTGATGGGTGAAATGAAAACACCCTCACACAGGCAGAAACTCAGAGAATATCTCCAGCAGTCCTTTGTTCTCTTAAAGACTTCTAGATTGGGTTAGAAGGATCTCCAGATGGAGGTCCCCATGGTTCTTTGAGGAGAAAGCCTGGGCTGCTGGTCTCCTAAACCTTGTATTAGATTTGACTAGAACTGGAAGACACCGTCCCTCCCACAGAGCGTCCTGCTCAAACACATTCCTGCCACACGAAATGTGTAGAAGCATGTGTTGTGCTGGCCGGACTGACAGAATTGGTCACGGTGTGGGTGCTGCACGGAATCCCAGTGCATGGCGCATGCCATGCCGATAGGCAGGGCCTGCAGAGCCCAGAAGGGGAGGGGCCTATGGCCCCAGCTGTGTCTGGAGAACAGCAGCCTTGATATTTACGACTATGATGGTACTTCTCTAGTGGACCTGCTTTGGAACATAAATAAACTTAATAGGCTTCAAATAATTGTGACAACTGAGTCTAAACCTCAGGTCCAGGGCAACGGATGCCTCTCTCTCTCTTTCTGTTTCCCTCCGCCCCTCCCCCCTCAACCAGGCCTGATTCTATAGACCCAATGCCCAGTCCTGACTGAGCACAGCAGCAACACTGACTTGGTGGGTTTTTGGACACTGATGGGGAAGGAAGTGACCTTGAGAGTGAACCAGAGGAAGGAGGTCTATTCCTATAAAATGTCCCCAGGCTGAGATGTGTTGCTGACTTTGTGCAGCCCCCAGCTTGTGGGAGCGGATTCCAGATCATGCTCCTTACATAAGGGGAAGGGTAAGCCGTCCCTTGCCCCCTTCCCAGGCTTTCTCAGAAGCTGTGGCTGAGACATAGAAGTATACATCTGGTGCAAAGAACTGACATATTTCAAACACTTTCTTTGGGTAAGACTCCATACCATCTTGTAAGAAAGAAAGACCCGCCTCCACCACACAGCAAACTGGGATAAAGGGCCATACTACAGAGTTATAAAGAAAACAAGGAGATAACAGATGAGACACATTCCTGCCGAGCAGGGATGGGACTTTCCCGGAGAGAGACCTGAACAAAGGCACGGAGGTGGGGGGAAGTACAGGAATGTTCAGAGAAGGTGCACAAGGGTGAGAGAACAGCGAGCAGGAAGACTTGGAGAATCTTTCCTGTCATCAGATGTCATTTTATCACATAGGCACTAGAAAGTCATGTTTTATTTTGATATTTTAAAGTAATCCACGTATAGAGGAAAATCCTCAAGTAATACAAATGTATATTCAGTGAAATGTAAGTCTCCCTCCCATCTTTGATTGCCACTCAGTTCTCAGTTCTTGGTTTCTCTTTCCCTCCCCCCAGAAGCAACTACAATCACTGGTATCTCATGCATTCTTTCAGAGATTTTGCGTGTCTTTGCAAACATGTACGTGAATGTATCTTCCCAAGGCTTTTTAAGTGCAAATATTCACATACACTTACCTGTGTATATACTTCCCTGTACCTTGCTGGTTATACTTAACCATAGATCTTGGAGTGTTTTTAGGTGAAGCATACTGTGTTCCATAGTTTATTTAATAAGACTCTGCCTGATGGACATTTGGTGTTTCCACTTCTTTTGCTACTTCAAACAACGATGCAGTGACTATCCTAGTATGTAAATTACCTTGTACACATATCTGTAAATTCATAGACTTGGAATTGCTTGCTCGAAGGGCATTTGCATTTTCAATATTGATAGACTTCACATGGGAAAATTTAATGCAGGGGATGCTGGGACCAGATCTGTTGTGGGAAGATCCTTTTGGAGGCGCTAGGATGATGGGAAGGAGGGAGGAGACAAGTGTGGAGGGTGTTATGATTACACCAGGTGAAACATGATGAGGGCCAGAACAGAGCGCTGGCTGAGGAAAGGGAAGGAAGAATGAGCGTGGAAGAGACACTAGTAACTGATTAGATGTGTCCATATGGGAGAGGAGAAATCAAAGACAATCAGGGGCCCAGAGCCCTGCGTGGGGAGGGATTAACCATGAGATAGAAGGAGTAGCTTTGATCAGATTCTTGAAAACCAGGAATGTGTCTGCACACATAGGAAAGCAGAAAGCTAAGAAATCACCACCTCAGGCTTGGTAGGGGCAGGACGAAGGATAAAACTCAAAGAAAGTTAGAGGACCCTAATGCCCCCTGGGGAGTCCCCAGACTCGGTGCAGTTTCAGACAAAACAGTGGGTGAGAGCACCATCTTTGGGGTCTTTTGAGTTTAGAGCAGCTGATGAATTGTGTTAGTTTTGGCTTTCCGGTGGAACCAACAATTGCCAAATTTCAGGGTTTAACCTGATAGATTATTTCTAGCTCACATTGGCATCCACTGCAGGAACAGTGTGAGGAAGGGGCTCTGCTCAAAGCAGTTATTGAGGATTCTACGTTCTTGCATCTTCAGATTCTACCCTTCTCTAGATGTTCTACATTCTCCCCATTCAGCCCCCAAATAGGAAAAGAGACAATTGTGTATAGGCAGGTTTTATGGGCCAGAACTGGAAAGGACTTGTCACTTCCACCTGCTTTCTATTGGTCAGAACTAAGTCATATGGTTGCATCTAATTGTAAGGGAGCCTGGACATGGCATCTAGCTTTGTGCCCAGGAGGAAAAGGGAAGCGCTTGATAAACAACTAGCCAACACTCTGCCCCCCCAACTGTGTGTCCTGGACAAGTCATTTAACATCTTCAGAGACTCAGTTTTTACATCTGTCAGATGGGAGGATCTCATAGGTAGGATCATTATTAGCCTGACCTATGCAGATGAGTAAATAATCACTACTGTGAATATTTATACATATTCATAGCTTGGGCTTTTTGGTTGTGACCCTCTGAGCGCTGTTGTGGTGGTTTTCTTTGTCTTTCTTTGCCCACTCCACGTCTACCCAGACAGAGGAAACCTAAGTCTGTCTCCGACTGACCTGGCTCATGCCGGCCCCAAAGTCGATTTATTTTCTTGAAATAAATCGTTTGGTTTGGCTGACTCTGTGGATCGAATTCATGAGATTATTTCCAAATCTCACTATGCCTGGTCCGTGTAGACCTAGCCACAAACTCTGCCAGACAGCTGCACTCCTCACACACGCGGGTGGAAGAATGATTCTTGTCCATGCTTTCATGTTATTCCCACACTTCAGAAGTCTGGAGGGAAGCTGAATGTTTGCTGTTCTGGGATCATTTGAAGCCGGGCATGCAAAGAGTTCCGAGTCACTTTCAAGTCTGCCCGTAGGAAATCTTTCTTGGCAAACAGACAGCTAGAATTAGTTATTAAAGGCATGTCAAATGAATAAAGACACCTCTGTGAGGAAAACCGCAAGAGCAGTTACTTTTTCTAATATGAATAGGAGGCTAATATCAAATCACCTTTAATTTTCCACTCTTGCTTTGCTGTTTCAATGGTGGGTCAAATCTAATAATACAGATACAACGGAAAACCATTTCTGTTTTCATCTATCACAATACATATGTCCACTGCAGATGTGTGTCTTAAAAACCCAGGTCTGGAATTTAAACAAGTACCTGCACACTGACAAGGCTGTTTCCTCCAGGAATGTTCTCTCAGATGCCATGCCTGTGTTGTCCTCACGGGCTGTAAGAAGCCGACTCACGATATGAAATAAAGCCTGGTCTTGTCTATAAAGCAAATATCCCATGGAACCCAGGCCACAACAATTGCCAAAAGGCAAGGGTGATCATGAAGTCCCAGCCCTAAAAACCTGGGGGGAAAGCGGGGTGAGGGCATTTTGAAAACATGGGCCTGCTTTCCAGATGTCAGTCACTGACTGAAGGCCTGGTGAACTCTCATTCCCTAGATTTAGGGTCGCTGGATAGATGTGCAGACAGGGAAACTTATGACCAACAGCAAGTGCTGTATCCTGGGTAAGAGGCTCTCGGGCCTGACACCCCGTCTGGGTTCAAACCCCAGGGCTGCTATGTTTTGTTGTTATAACAAGCAAATTGCTCCATTTCTCTGCACCTCAGTTTCCTCATCTATAGAATGGAGATAAGAATACCTCTCTCACATGGCTGTTGTGTGTAGTAAATGAGCTAATTCTTACAAAGCACTTAGAACAAATGTTGGGCAATGAGTAAGTTCTCAATGACTATTGACTACTATTGCTGGTGTTATCAGGGGTATTAACTTTTTCCAATGGGGAAAGGGATCACTGGGTGATTTTATGTGTGCGGGGGTCCTGCAGACCTGAACAATATGGACTCCATATGGAAGAGTTGATTGCTTGAGAGAAACCAGTCTGGCACTGTAAGGTGGAACCATTTTGGAAGCTCTTCTGCTGAGTAGACATGATTTGAACTCTTGTGGTCAAATGGTGAAGCTGCCCCCACTCAGGTGCGCTCCTGGGCAGACAAGTCTGTTTTCTGGATACAGAGGTTTTCATCCAGGATCAAAAATACAGAAACCGTTTAAAACTGACCAAGCTAACTCCAGCTTCCTAGAAATTAACGCCCTCAGTTGGGTGCTGCGGGATGAGGCCCCTTTGAAAGCTTTTTTATATGGTGCATTCTGTGTGCCTGAGAGATTTGGGTAGCTTTTTCTTAAACTAACTCTAAAAGATCAAGGAGTTGCTTTGCAACATTTGCTCCTGGATTGAAGTGGAGGTCACCTGGTGACCTTATCTTCTCATTAACACTAACAGTGGATCTTCAGCCAGTCTTGAACTGGGGCCATGTAATGGCTAAAGGGTGACAAAAGAATCTCTCCTTAACCAAATGCTTCTCAGGATCCCCTGGAACTCTTCTTGACCAGGCCTTGACTTTGGGCTTCTATGTTCGTCTCTCCAATTTTAGCAAGAATCCTGCTAAATCAGTTTGGTCACAATCCCCAACTCTTGATATCTGATCACTTTGGATAATCTGACCTGTTGCCTCAGCATCTCCCAGCCCTGGGGGGTAATGTCCGATCACCCAGGCCTGCCTTCAGCAAGAATCCTGTCAGGTTGGTTTAGCCAGAATTCCCCTGACCTCTGAGGCTGCCTCTGTCATCTTCCATCCACTGACCCCCTACCCTGCTCCTTGGCTGTATTTCCCTGTTGTATTCAGAGTTGAATGTAATCTCTCTCCCCTACTGCAAATCCTCATTGTAGGAGCCTTCTCTGAATGATTACTCTCTTTAACTAGTGTCACGAATAACTTTTCTTTAATAGAGGCTTCAGGGTTTATTCTGGGAGAGCTGAGGTCAACTGTATGTCACGGTGCTTCAATCTATAGGTACAAACTCCCTGGGACAGTTAGTCAAGAGAAATCAGGGGAAATGACCAGGGAATTCCAGAGAACTCTTAGCCCTCTTGGTTCTTGTAATCTCCATGATTGATATTATTAGGCGCAATCACTAATTAGCTGACCAATCAACAACATCGTGGCCTAAATTATCTGCATAATTTCCTTAATTGGGACTTCAGGATTAAAAGAGAAATTAAAAGAGAAAAAAGGTAACTTTTTTGTGGTTTCATTTTGTTTTTGCTTGATCACGCTCCCTCTTTGTTTCGAAAAGGTGTAAAGCAGTTAATTTGTCCAGGTAGAACCCAAAATGTAGATAAAAATGCAAAGTTTTACTCAGATATTGGGATATGGATATGTATTTGAATGTTTGCCTTTGTGAATCAAGGCGAGCAGTCGATGGAGTGGATTTTTCGTTTTCAACTCTTCGTGGTGCTCCGGAAACACAGCCTAAGGCCTTCATTGAGAAGGGAGCCTGTGTGTGCTTGGGTGCGCACTGGGGCGTATCTGTACGTGGAGAGTGAGTGAGAGCATGCGCTGATGCAGCAGAAAAACGAAATCACAGCGTGGCCTGAGCAGCTGCTCCTTGCCAGGTGCTATATTTCATTTACTCCTCATAACAGAGGCAGGTATTATTATTATTGATCACAGTGTGAGGATGAGGCTGAGAAGGCGGCAGGGTTGTTGGCCCAAACCTCAGTACCCAGTAAGGGAGAGAATGGCGCTGACAGAGAGCTCTTTTCCCTTAGAGGGGCAGGGGGAGGAAACCCAAGTGCAGAGTCTAGAGAGGGTGGGCTTATATCGGAGAGAAGATGCCCCGAGAACAGGGTTTATACGTCCTGGAAAACTACAGAATGAGGTCTGAGCCATGGTCTAACTCTGTCCCCAGTGCCCCCTAAGTCTCAGGGACCTCAAAGCCAGTCAGCCTTCCCTCTTGTTGCCTGATGGAGGGCCTGCCCACCTTGATGTTGAATCCGGGTCTTCTGCATCTGGAATGGGGCTCCCATGGTGTTGGTAGAGAGGTCGTGGGAGGTGTCAGGGACAGGGGGTGAGCGGGGCAGGAGGGTCCCAGCAGCTCCGGAGCTGCCCAGCCCTCACTTCCTGTTCGTCCTCCCGGGAGCCCACAGCTCAGACCTCAGGCTGTGCAATCCTCTCTCCTTTGCCTGTCAGTCACCCGGGCTCAGCAAGAGTCCTCCAGAGGGAGAGGTGACAATGCACAATGCTCTTTGATGCTCCTCAGAGGAGACCCTGTGGGAGGGAGCCCCTTTCTTTCCCTCCAGCCCACCTCCCACTTCCCAGGGCCACGCATTGTTGCCGCCTGCCCAGGAGGGGAGGTCTGGAAGCTTCCCCCTGCCAGCTCCTTCCCAGGGAACGGGAACCTCTGCAGAACCTTCCCGCCCCAGCACTCCTGAGCAGAGAGCCAAGCCAGGGTAAGCCTGTGCATAGAGGGCCTCGATTTCAGATCAGATTCACAAATTTAATTTCCTATTCCTTAATTTAATTCTGCATTTTAGTTTTGTTTTTATTATTTACATGGGTTCCCTTTAATGATTCCAAATTGCTGCTGCCCCTCTAGCAGTATTTTGTCGTAGGTTAACTTCTGGAAAACTGATCGGCGTTGGAGTTTATTCCGCGCTGGGTTTAGTTATTTTCTGAAACGAAGCACAATTAAATTAGAATAATGAACACGCTCTTTAGAGGATTAATTCATAATGAGCAGGCCATGTGCTACAGCTCACAGAAGAAAGGGCACGAGGACCGAACGCTGTTTTTTCTGCCTAAATATGAAAAGTACATTCTGCAGAGCAGAACAAATCAGCTAATGACATCCAGAGCGCTGGCCAGCCCCAGAGCGGCACGGAGCTGGCATGTGGAGTGAGCGCGGTCCCCACCGACGCTGCTGCTACCTTCCCTCCCTGAGAAGCCTGGCAGCTGGTGATTTTGCCTGGCTCCTGGCCGCACAGCTTACAGAGACTGCCGGGCACCCCCCCCCCAATCTGACCCTGGGAAGCCCCAATTTCCAGTCTGTGGTTTCTCATGCTTTATCCTTAGAGCTTCCCAGAGTGCATTCATTCATTCACCCATTCATTCATTCAAGGAATGGTTTACTGAGCTCCTGCTATGTGTCAGGCATCCATGGGTATACCCTTGGGAAACAGGTGGGAGTGTGGATGGTGAGTTGAGGAAGGTCAAGGTCAACAGAGCCTGAAAAAAGAGAGACTCAGGGCAGTGAGGGCGAAAGAGACTCCAGGGCCTTGGCTTCCGCTCTGAGTGCATGGGTAGTCACGGCAGGGATTTGAGCAGAAGTAGTATGTGGTGTGACTTTGGTAAGAGGATGTCTGCTGGCTGGCAAAAGATCTTCTGGCCTGAGGTGGGGTGAGGAGGATAGAAGCTGGGAGACATGTCAGGAAGCTAACAGCTTAGGCCTCAAAAGCTCTAACCCCAGGTTCCTCTATACCATGTGCTCCAGACCCCTCCTCAAGTGCTGAGCCCAGGCTTCACTTCGCTTAGGGTCTGTGGAAGCTCCTGCCTCCCCGAAGAGTGGTTTTCAAGCAGCTGTGAGGTAGGTTCAGGGCACTGTACCTCGCAGGGCCCAGGAGACCCCTCTGCAGCCTCTCCCCCGCCCTCCCACTGACCTGTGGGTCAGAAAGCCAGAGCTCACAAGGAAGGGGACTTCTCGGCAGGGGACAGCTCTGCCTTGTCCCTTTGGTTGTCTCAGGCTCCTCCAAGAGGGAGACACACCCTCTCAGCCAGGTAACTGACAAAGTGACATCAGAAGGCCTCTCCTGTGCGGCTGCCACAGGAACAGGGGTCAGATCAAAGCAGGAGAGGACCAACATCTGCGGGAACCAAAGCAAGGGAGAAGTACAAACAAACTGAACGAATGAATAAGCAGATGAATGATTGATGGGGGGGTGTGAATGATAAATGAATGATTGATGAACAGACAAGTGTATGCCCAGCTCCACCTCTCTGCTCTTTTGGTGTGTTGTCTCCTGGGAACCACGGAGTACAGATCCTCCCGGGACCCTCAGCAGTAGGATTCCCCCCGGAGCCAGGACCACACTGCTTCTGACCTCAGAGGCAGAAGCGGCTTTGGCTCAGGAGGAGAGGCCTGTGGCTTCAGGGTGCGGGCCACCTGTAGCTTCTGAGGGAGGAGACCTCAGAGGATCTCAGACCAGGGCAAGGTGGAAGGGGAAGAAGTTATTCTGAAACGTAGGTTTTATTATTTCAGGTATGGTGAGGCCAGCAGATCAGGAGATGATTGCCACTGAAAAGATAAGTTTGTTATACGCATAGATCTGAAGAGAAGGGGGCCTGCCAGTGGTGGGAGGGGGGGGGCACTCAGGGAAGCACCAGGGTTGGTCAGGAGGCAGAGGGAATAACGGGAAATGTGGCCAAGAGCCATTGTTGTGGTTTCCACAGGAAGCAACCAGCAGGCAGGACAAGCAGATTTAGGAATGGCCCCTTTGAATAATGTCAGCAGGTTCTGGGGCCTAGGGGCCCTCCTCAGTCCCTGGCCCTGGGAGATTAGGTGGGGTGGGGGGGAGAGTGGCGATATTGGTTTGGAGTGTAAAAGCTCAACAAAGGAGATGATTGGTGCTATGGCTCGGGATTGGTTGGCTTGTGTATGAGAAGTATGTTGGAAGGTGAGTTTTTACTATCTCTAGGAGCTGGTTAACCCTGATTTGGGGGGGGCGGGTCTTTCTAGTGTCGGCAAGGCCATGTCAAAGCACCAGAAATACAGCAAATAAAAAGACATGCTTAATACAGAGGGGAAGAGGACAGATTTGTTTTCTTCCTTTCCTAGTCCCACACCAGACTAGCATTCTGCAGATGCCCAGCCTTGGACTGGTCTCATTCTAGGGCCTGTGAAAGTAGAGAAGTCCATTTCAACTGAGCGTGTGACTGAATCAGCCCAACTGGCAGAAAGATTTCAGTGACTGAGATTTCCAGAAACTTCTCTCAATGAGGCAGGCCAGTGATAACTTCAGCCCAGGCCCAGAAAACTCCTCTATTGCCCGGGCATCCATGACACTGGATGTGCCCCCACTTTCAGAAGGCTTTGTCTCCCAGTGTAGCCACATCCTGCTGCCCTGAGGGCAGGAGGACTCTATTCAAGGAAGCAGTGCATGGAGACCCTGGGTCTTATGGCCCCACTCAATTTTGGAGAAGGGTCTTGCCCGGGGATCCCCATGGAATCTGGACTGTGTGTATAAGGTAGTCCAAAGACTACTCAAAAGAATACAAGTGTATGCCCCACTTTATTTTCTGAACTTTACTAGATAGTCATAATAAAAATGACTCCCAAGCTTACTAAGGGTTAGATGTCTGGCTAAAAGCTTTGTGTTCTTTATGCCACTTAATTAATTCTCTCATCAACTTCAGGATGTAAGTATGTTTACCCTCGTTTTGCAGAGGAAACTGAGGCCCAGAGAGAGGCTAAGTAGCTTGCTGGTAAGCGAGAAGCCAGAATTGCATCCAGATGGATCCCAGCCACTGGGACCTGAACACAGAAGACATGTTTCCTGGAGTCCCCTTCTGACAATCCTGCTGATCTTTCACTCCCCAGGCCCCTCGGTTCTTAACCCTTTAAGGGCTGCAGAGCCCTCTAAGCACTCGAGGAGTGTACAAAGTCTTGCTAGGAAACAGGCATTTTGCATTTTGCACAAGTATATTTCCCAAGGCAATTTCAGGGTCCACAGGCCGTCCTGAAGCTCCAGAACCCTGCTTTTGGCATTGGCTTGCCACAGTGACTGTTTTTCTTTCTCATAACCCCGGGGCATAGGGCAACCCAGGGGGCCTTGAAATCACACCAGTGGGGAATGGAGGCATACTGGACAGGTTAATCAAGGAAAGCCCCCAACACGCTCCTTCCATAATTGCATTCCTGCCTTCTCACCCTTACAGCCAGCACTTAGGGTAATTGCATTCCAATAAGGCTCCCAGGCCTCCGGGGCTTGCCCTGGAACCTGTTGACAAGCCATCTGCTTCCAGAGGGGTTTTGGAGACCAAGACAGCCTTTTAAAATTCTTCTCTGTTGTCTTTGCTTTGAGAGAGACAAAGGACTCTGTAACAGATCTTGTCCAAATCCCACTTTCTTAACCCACCCACATCAGCCCTGGAGCCAAGGAGGCCTCTTCCGTCAAAACAGCCGCACCTGTTCCTCCAAGTGGGTGACCTTTAGAAACACCTGGCTTTGGGGAAAGGTGGCCAATACCAGGCTAGCAGGGCAGACCCACCCAGGACTGGAGAATCAAAGGTCTAGGGCCCTCCTTCAAAGCTGGGTATTGTGCTGCATCCCTCCGCAAGCTTCATTCATTTATTCATAAGGTGTCTGGGAACCCCCACTCAAGGGCTCCTGCTCTTTGCAAAGAAAACCCATGATACAAGGAAGTAGAGAATCCTCCAAGGAACAGGGATGTTTCATGAATCCGGAGAGTCTTATTTCCAGAAATACAACTTCCTCGAAAGAAGGTCCATGCGTTTTCCAGGCACAATGAAGTCTGTGCAATTAACAGAAAAAGTGCAGGGTTCAGGATGATTTGGGTTTCACTGTTTCCCAAATAGAGATGCCTCCTTCTGCTCACCCCCACCAAAGGAATGAAGCATAAATGGAGAGGTCTGGTGTTTGTTAGATGACTTACAGATGCCCCTTCCCCCACCACAGCTTCGGATGCTTCTTTCCTGTGAAGAAAATTCTCCTCTGGGGCTCCTCTTCCTCGAGTTTGAGTACCAAGGAGGCCCGATCCCTGTAAACCCAGCTCTGTTGTGCTACATCCTCAGGTGGAGGGCTGATTCCCTCTTCTCTGCTGAGGCCTTCCTGCTCTTGCTCAGAGGAAATGGAGTGTTTGAGGAAGGAGACGTTGCTGCAGGAGGGAGGGGGAGACACAAGTGTTCTTGGGTGGTTAATCCCCTCTCCAATTTTATAATCCCTGCAGCTGACCTGTGTTTTGGCAGAGGAGCGTCACCTCTTCAGTGTGGCGGGCCATTGTTTGAATCCTGGCGCTGCCAGCCACAAGCTGAGTGACACTGAGCCAGTCATTTTACCACCAGGTATCCATTTTCTCCTGTGGGGGGTGGGGGAGGTGGGGAGAATAAGATTTACCTTCTTAGGTTGAAATTGAAGAGGTAACATATGCCAGACACCTGAGTTTGATACATGATTTCCTTTCCTTTCTTCCCCACAAGAAGGCACAAACTTCTAAAGCGTTCTACAGATACTAGAAGGTACTATTGGGTTGTTCTCTGTCAGTACTCTTGGGCCAACCCTTTCTCCTACCCTTACCCTCCACCGCCCCATTCCGTTCTTCCTTTATCCTAATCTCTCCTTTCACCAATTCCCTAAACTCCAAAAGATTGCTTCAGGCTTTCCCCAGAGGATTTGGTTCTGACAGGCTTGGCACCCCCTCCCCCTGTGTCACAAAAGGACACCCATGGTCAGGCTGGTGTGTCCATTCCTGCCTCTTCCTGCTTAACACCAGGGTCCTTATATTCAAGTCTAGAGGTCTGCTACACACACCTGCTATGGGTGGTGAGACTGCAGACTTTTCATGGTAGAGCCAGGACCCTAAATGGGTCCCAGCCTTCTGGGGGTGAGCAGGGGCCAGTAGGGCTGCTTGATGAACATACCCTCCTATTCAAGGTCGTGCCCACTCCCGTCACTTCACTGTGACCACTGTCTTGCCAGAATCACCACCATCATGCTCACCCTGAACACTGGCACCCAGCACCCCAGTCAGGACCATCTGAGCCTCAGGGAACTAACACCTTAAGAGACACAGAGCCTCAGAGATGACCCCACACTCAGACCCACTATTTTTGGGTAGGTTTTGCTTGCTTAGAGGTTAAGTGTTTTACATGGAATCTTGAAGTTCCCAAGTTATGGGGAGGGTGGGGCGGGGCAGGGGGGTGGGGTGCGGGGGGAGCGGGAAGGGAAAGGGTCAGAACTGGCCAGGGGAGATTAGGGATTTAATTAAACTGCCGGTTTGGGTAAGGACTTTAAGGTGCAAAGCTGCTTTGCATGATAATGGCAGTTTATCTGAATTCCATTCTACTGAAGGAAGCTCTTTCACACTTAATTACTGTGGCCAGTAAACCTGGCTTCTACTTAACGCCCCGCCCCAGGGTAAGCTGGACAGCTTCCCTCTGTTTCAGCCCTGCTGGCCACTGTCAGGGACAGATCTCTCTTCACGTGTCCTCTGTCCCAGTATGAGGCCTGTCCGTGAACCATTCCAACACCTAGGTGGGTGGAGGGCCTTTGGGGTGACTCAGCAAAGCCACTTTGTAGGCTTCTGCTGCTGAATGCCTGCCCTGGGCAGATATGTGGTGGCTAAGAGTGCTGGGTCAGGTGGGAGTGCGCTGGGTATGGACCAGAGGGAGACTCCTCAGCTTGTCAGGGTGCCCGGAAAGTGGAGGGGCCACATCTTAGCATTTGATGGTGGTAGTCTCTTTCCAGGTAGGAGGACGGCATTCGGCATTCGGTGAGCAGGCAGGACAAAGGGAGAGGAAGATGGAAAGGTTTGGGGGTGGGGAGGGGAAGTCTGAGATCCTGAATACTGAGAACAGGAAGCCACAGGGAGATGGGCCCCAGCGTTTAGAGACTCCTCACATTAGGGCAGGCTAGGGAAGGGTTAAGGGGCTTGGGAACTCCTGTTTCCAATCACTTGTCAGCCAGCCTCGCTCTCATCCTTATCAGCAGGGATAGGGCCGTGGAGGGAGAGGCTCCAGAGAGCTTTCCAAGCTCTTCCCAGACTCCAAGCTCTTGCATTCTTATTACCTTCTAAGGGCTCCCCGGTCTGCCCAGGGGGAACGCAGTGGGTGGAGGCTGGGAACCCAAACACATTTAGTGGAGTGCAGTGTGAGTTACTAAATACAGCCCTGGGGTGGCGGAGGGGTGTGTGGGGGTGTGGGGCTGCAGAATTTTAGCAGTAAACTTTCCCAGTCAAGCTGCCTCTCCCCTTCCTCCCCACCCCCAACTTAAAGCCAGATTAGTGCAGGCTGTCTTTACTCCTATTTAACTCACCATTTGGCTAAAACCCTTCAGTGGTTTTCCCTTTTACAGTTACCACCGACTCAGAAATCTCCATTGTGTATTTATACAGTGACTTTCAGAATTCAAGTAAAGGACCTTTCATTTTGGGGAAAATTAATCTTGGCAGATTTGACCTTACCTAGCCTTTGGAGAGGGGTACAGTTTTTCCTTGCTGCCACCTCAGCTATTTACTAATGGTCCCCATTTCAGCCATTAAAAAATTGCACAAGCCTGCTTCCTACACCTTCCTTCAAGATATTCAAAGATGTTGCCTGAGAGAGGGCTGAGGGCAGAGCCATGGGTAGTGCCTAGGATAGACTGTCCTCCAGAACTAGGCATCAACCCTTACTAGTAGCCTTTGGGTGTGGTTATTATACAGCTACTAGTATCCCATATTGTGCTTCTCTAACTTCTAATCCACCAATGCACCCAGAAGACTGCCATGAGAAAAGATACATGCCTTTATGAAATCCAATACACTTGGGCCCCTGAATTAGCCTGATTTACTGGTTTAGCCCCTCTGCTAATAAAGTCAGGTTTGTGTGATATTTTGCAGTAGGACAGGAGATATGTTATGAATGCATTTGTAAGCAACATAACTACAATTTCGTAAGGAGCAAGAGGTGCTTGCCAGGAAGAACTGGTATGTGCTTCAGACACGTCAGGGAGCAGAGTCTGCAAAAGAGAACTGACCCAGGGCAGAAACGGGGAATCTAAAGGGAATTGGGGTTCATCAAAAGCAGTGACTGTGGCAGCAGTTTGTGGGAAAGGCAATAGTTCCAGTGATTTGGGGGGTCCTGGGCTGCAAGAATAGATCTTGGGGAAAACCAAGATTTTCCCCTGGAAAACTCATCACAAAGACCTTCATTTTTCTGGCTCTAGAAACTCCAGGCAGGTTCTGAACACCCCAGGCTGTTTGAGCCTTCATGGCCGCTACCAATGCTGTTCCCTCTGGAATTCCTCATCCTGCAGCCACCTGGTCAACATCGCTTGTCCTTCATTTCCACTGTAAGTCTTACATCTTCCAACTAGCCTTGCCTGCCACCTCTTTACCTCTCATCCCAGGCTTTTTAGGTAGAACTCACTACCTTTCCCACTGTGACCGTTTGTTCTCTGTCTAGATATATTGTGCACAGTTAAGAACCCAGACTCCAAAGTCCAATCGAGTCCTATTTCAGTTCTGACGTTGCTGCTTCTTGTATTTTCACCTCTCCAAGTCCCAGTTTCCTCACCTGTAATGTTGGGACAAGTATAAATATTCAATAGGCCTGGCACCCTCATGGCATCAGTAGATCCTGAACACAAAGGACTGGATTAGTTATCTGTTGCTGCGTAACAAATGATGCCAAATTTAGTGACTTAAACCACCAGTAACATTGTCTTCTGTAGTTTCTGTGGGTCAGGAATTTGCGAATGGTTTAGCCGAGTGGTTCTGGCTGGAGGTTTTTTGTGAGGTTACGGTAATCTGAAGGCGTGTCTGACACTGGAGGCTCTGCTTCTTGGTGGCCGAATCACACAGCTGTTGGCGGAAGGTCTCAGTTCCTCCCTGGTTGTTGGTGGGAGGCCTCAGCTCTTCTCCGTGTGGACCTCGCCGTAGGGCTTCCTGAGTGTCTTCACTGCACAGCTGCTGGGTTTCCTTAAGGGGACGGATTCAAGAGAGCCAAGGTGGAAGTTGCAACGTCATTTATGGCCTAGCCTCAGAAGTCACACACCACGTTCCCCACAAATTCGATTAGTTACATGTGTCAGCCCTAAGCAGTGTAGAAGGGGGACTGCATAAGCACATGAACACCAGCAGGTGAGGGTCATTGGGGACCATCTTGGAGGCTATTAGCCAAATGGTAATCGAAAGCATATCATATCGTAAGGTGGAAACAGCCTAAGTGTCCACTGACAGATGAATGGATAAAGAAACTGGGGTACATACAACAGAATTTTATTCAGCTCTAAGTTTAAAAAAAAAAAAAAAGGAAAATCCTGACATTTGCAACAACATGGATGAGGCTGGAGGATACTATGCTAAGTGAAATAAGCCAGATGTAGACAAATATTGCATGATCTCACTTATACATAGAATCTGAAAAAGGAACAAAAAAGTCAACTGCATAGTAACAGGAGGTAGAATGGCGGTCACCAGAGGCTGGAGGAGGGGGTGGGGGGAAGGGGGGCTGTTGGTCAAAGGGTACAGCTTTCAGTTATGAAATGAATAAGTTCTCGGAACCAAATGTAGAGCATAATGACTTATACTTAATAACAATGCATTATACACTTGAAATTTGCTGAGAGTAATCTCAAGTGTTCTCACTACATAACAAAAAATGGTTAACTATGGGAGGTGATGGATAGATTAACTAGTTTGTGGTAATCACTTCACAATGTATACATATGTCAAGACATCACAGTGTACACTTTATTTTTTAATTAACTTTTTAAAGAAGTTTATTTTGAGAGGGAGAGAGCATGTGAGCAAGTGGGGGAGGGGCAGAGAGAGAGGGAAAGAGAGAGAATCCCAGATAGGCTCTGCACTAGTGCAGAGCCCAATGCAAGGCTCTAACTCAGGCACCATGAGATAATGATCTAAGCCGAACTAAGTCAGATGCTTAACTGACTGAACCATCCCCGTGCCCTCACATTGTATACTTTAAATATATTCAATTCTTGTTGAAAATAACAATATTTTTAAAAGGTATATTAGAAGGGCTCAATAAATAGTGTGTGACTACTGGTGTGACTAATAGTGTGCACCACACTCTGTATTCTCTACTAGTCACACCACACTCTGTATTCTCTACTAGAAAGTTAACTCCTTGAGGATAATGACTATGTTTTGGCTATTTGTATCCCAAGTGCCTAGTGTCAAGCATATTGGCAGGGATATACTAAATGTTGATGGAGAACACCCAAACCAGGGCTTGGAAAGGGTTAGTCTAGTGGCAGGTTCAGAGTGATTGGAGAGCTACACCCAAGTAGAAATCTGTAACTCAGTCACATATGTGGAATTACCAACCTCTGATGGTTCCTTACATTTTGCTGTTCGAGTACCAAAGACATCTGGTACTTAAAGGGCAGGCAGGACAGGTACATTCTTATGGATTCCCTTTGGAAAAGAGGCCCCGAGCAGGAATTTGGTGTGGAGCAATGGTCCCAACCCCATTGATTTAGAGAGTGAACCTACTGCTGTTTAATCCCTGAGACTGAGGCAGACATGGCAACCTCTGGATATATTTGTCAGACTCGAATTCCTATCTTGATGACTCCTGTGTCCTTCTACCAAGTCAAACAATCTCCCTTTCTAGAAGACTCTGATGCACATTTCTTAGAGTTAATTAAAAGGTGCACAGAAAGTTTCATGTCAGAGACGCGCCTGGCTCCTCCTGCCCTCTGGAGCAAGAGAGGATCTGAGTTTGCCAGTAATCGAAACTCTGGGCAATATTGAGTTTCCAGACATCTAGCTCAAATTGTAAGCCTTGCCGCTACTGCCTGGGCTTGAAAGTTCACTGATTGTCTTTTTCCCACAGAATGAGCCTTCTGTCCCTGCTGGTGCTATGCGTATTTGCCCATTTCCCCAACAAGAAGCCATCCCCACGGGGCTGCACCTTCAGGGGCTCAGAGACAATGACCTGTGAATGAACAGGTGTCCTCTCAGAGATTTCCCATGTAGATCACATTCCAACTTGCCAGAGGTCTCATTTCTCCCCAGTTCCTTGAACTCTCAGACAAGTGGCTTTAATTGGCTCTTTCTCCCTTTTTTTTTTTTTTTGGTTAAGGAGAGTATGACAAGAAGGGGGAAATGCTTTTCTATTGGAATGGAAAGAGCTTGGTTGCATTGATCCGGTATTTTGCCCTTTGGTAATAAAAAAAATAAAAAGATCACGACATGGAAATTGTAGATGGGACATACCATGAAAGACAGATGATATCTGAATTGTATCTAAGCCAAATCAGGTCACCATACAGGACTTTGAAAGGAAATTAAAAATGCTCATTGATTGAGATAAAAAAATACCATACTTGAATCTGATATTATTTATTAAGGACCATTCTAATCCAAGGCAACTGGACTCTGGAATGTTCCCCCATCTCGCATAGCTTCTTTTACAGTATTTACTTCACTGTCCATTAAGATTTAACCAGAAAGAACATTTTTGGTAGAGATAGCATTGAGAAATATGGCCATTTGAAGAGCTGGGGACTTGTGTGTCTGGGAATTCTTTGGGTGTAGAATCAAGGCGATGTGACTCTGTTGGTTTTCAAATTCTCCCTCTGCATATCTGTGGAAAGAATTGTGTCATTCCTGGTAGAAAACTCAGCCAAAGTATTCCCTTGGAGATAAAAACACAAAATAAGAGTTTAAGAAATGCTTTTTGGGAGGGGAGTCAAAAGAATGTTAATGAGATAGTTGATCAAGTTATACAAAGAAGTTGAAAATAAAATAAATACTTATGACCAGTTGACAGGTTTGAAAAAAATAAAATATTGAGATTTCAGAGGGGAAGCAAGGATGGGGCAAAGAGAACTCAATAAGGGGACGATGTGGAAACCAAACTGAGGAAGCAGGACTTTTCTTTTTTAATAATTTTTAAAGTGTTTTTATGTATTTTTGAGAGACAGAGACAGAGTGTGAATAAGGGAAGGGCAGAGAGAGAGGGAGACACAGAGTCTGAAGCAGGCTCCAGGCTCTGAGCCATCAGCACAGAGCCCAACAAGGGACTCAGACTCATGTAACCTGAGCCAAAGTTGGATGCTTAACCGACTGAACCACCCAGGCACCCAGAGGAAGCATTTTAATGAATGATTATTAGAAAAACAACAACAACAATTATTGGTTATTTTGAAGAACAAATTATGGTTCTAGGAAAAGGGACACTATCAGTCTTGGGAAGACTGTACCATGTTGGACAAGCTATGAGTTTTATGGATCATTACATTCAGTTGACAATCATTTATTGAGCACATACTATATGCCACATTGTTTGGCAAAGTCATAAATATATTTTTAAAATCCTTATAACAACTCCATGGTTGAGTATAATTATTACCCTCGTTTTATAGAGGAGGAAACTGAGGTCCAAAGAAATCACGCACTTGCTGAGTGTCAGAGTTAAGAAGTAGTGGGACAAAGAGTTAAACTGAAAAGGTCCTGAAACTGCTATATAGAACTGCCCCTTGATAAGTACACAAATAACCAACATGCAAGACAGAAAGTGAAAAGCACTCCATGGGTGATCCAGACAAGCTAGAGTGAAGTTCTAACCTCTGGCAAGAGCAGGGAAGGGCTCCCTGGAGTACGGATAGCATCTGAGTTGGGTCTTAAAATGTGGGCAAGATTTCCTTAAGTGGACATAAAGGAAAGCATCTTTAAGGTGAAAGAGGTAACGTGAACCAGCATTCGGAACTGGAAAAGTGAAAGGTGTGTTTGGTGAATTTTACAATTACAGTTTGTTGGGGAAGCCGTTCTCCATGGTGGCAGCAGATTAGCTGGAGTGGGTTGGAAGTTGTCATGGAGTAGGCTTTCTCATACCATCATGTGCACACAGGCAGCCTGTGGGTCTGGTTAAATGGAGCGTTTGCTTTAGCAGCCTCTGATGCTGGCCCTCAGGGATGCCAAGGTGGCTGGGCTTGGACCACACTGAGCACCTGGACTCTTAAGGGCCTTGCTTTCCTGGTTTAGGGGTGTGGACTTTATTGGTAAACCCATGACTGCACAGATGGGTTGCAAGCAGGGAAATGAGGCTTTAGGAAGATGTTTGGTGGTACTGCAGAGTCCTCCGGGCTTTGGCTCCGTTAGCCCCCAACTTGTAACCCTCAAAACTCACAACCCCATTTTGTTCAGGCAGGAAACTAGAAACCACCCTAGTTAGTTTAATGGAGGTAATTTCACCCTGGCTTCTGATTGTCACTTATTTGCCAGAACTGCCTAGAAACCACTCCCCTCCCTCCTCCAGGACTGGCCAGAAGCAAAATCGGTCCTATTCTCTATGGGTTCAAGGAGTAGATGAAATGTTGGCTTGGTCTTGGGCCATCCTGTGGGCCCATCCAGGTGAAGGCTGGGCCCCATCACCCAGCACACTCTGGATCACTTTCCCACAATCGGCAGATCTGCTAGGGAATGAAAAATGCTGCTAATATCAGCCTGAAAAAAACATCATCAGGAAATTAAATCTGTGGCTTTAAAAAAAAAATCCCACACTGCTTTCTGGCACTGCTGGGTCTCCCAGCGGGGCTCTCTCCCTTGGCCTGGGGGCCCCTTCCGGCCTCCTCCCCTCCCTATCGGATCCTCCTACCCTCTGTGTTCCCTCCCCCAGCCTCCCCTCCTTCCTTTCCTTCTTTCTTTCTCATCCCACAGGACCTCTAGCCTCCTCCTTTCTTCTTACTGAGCTCCTCCTTTGTAGCTTCAGCCTGCCCTTCCTGTCTCTAGGCCTCCAGCTTTTCCTTAGGTCCACGGAAGCATCTGTCTGTCTCCTTTTCACTTCCCATCAGGGAATCCTAAATGCTGAATAGGCCCTTCAGACCGGGCCCTGAAGGGAACTTGGCTGGGGCACTGGGGAAGAGGGGAGGGGTACGGGAACCTGCCAGGGCCATACAGAAGCCCATTGATAGGCAGCCCCTCAACACAGACAATCCAGCCCAGCCTCCATGGCTCCGGGCAGAGAAAGGTGTCCCTCGAGGTGGTGGCCAATATCCCGGACATTGTGAATGACCTCAGTGTCTCTGGCTGGTGGGGGTAACTTCACTCTGTATCCTCCAAATCCTTCAGGCCTATCAGCCCCACCATCCGTGTGAATGTATTTGTCTTGAAAATAATTTGTCGGTACATTTCTATCAGCACTGCTGATTTCATTAATTGGAAGAATTAGCTCTTTGGAGCTCTATGGAGCCAAAACACATGAAGCATTTTTCCCTAATGACCCAGAGACCCCTGGACGAACTCCTGGGTGCCATGAAAATGGATCATTTTGTAGGAAGAATATCATTGGATGTTTATTTAACATCACTCTGCACCCCCCCCACCCCCACCCCCAAAGACCTTCGAATCATTCTCACATCTGGCTTCTTTTTCCCCTTCACTTTTTTGTGCAAAGCCAGGGCAGGGAGGAAACTTCATCAGTCTCAAAACATCCAGCAGCAAAGTGTAAATTAAATGTGCAGAGAAGCCAGGATAGGGGACTCTTACACCCTGGCGGTGGAGGAGTAAAGAGACCATGTCCTCATCCCTGCTCAGTATGGGCAGAGCTGTTTCTGGATTTTGTATTTGCCACTAGGATCTGTGTGACCTTGGGTAAGACTTTTATCTCTTCTGAGCCTCAGTGTCCTTACTGGTAAAATGGGGAAACAAACACATACTCATAGGGCTGTTGGGGGGCTAAAGGATATCATATGCATAGAGAATATGGCACATAGTAGTCACTTGATTAATGGTTGCTACTATTATTGTTGCTGGAATCAAAATCAGAGTAGAATGCCAACTGTTCCCGTATCTTAGAGACCCACCATTGCTGGCCCCATTCAGGGAGACAGATGGGCAAAAAATATATCCAATGAAGGGAGACAGATGGACAAAAAAGGATGATCAAGGGTATCGGATGGAATGACAGGCCAATAGGGTGATGGACAGACGGCACATCTCATGGGGGACGCAGAGTTACGGCGACCCAAAAGAGACACTGAGAGATGGTTGTCCTGTGGGAAGGACAGATGGATGAGGGTCCAATGGGGGAGATCGAGAGATGACAGGTCAAAGTGGAAGACGGATGGCAATATCATAGTAGAGTGGGGGAGGGGGGCCACCTTATGACTAGGGAGAACAGATGGACTCGCACTGATGATGGGGCCCAGGCTTCCTGTTTAGTCTCTATTTCTCAGGCCGGGACATCCCTGAATTCACAAGAACCCCAGGGGCTCCGTGGGCATTTGAGAGGGAGGTGTCACATGATCTGAGAAGACTCTAAGCACCAGGGTCTGTTTGTTCCCACTCCCACAGCCCCTCCCTGGGTGGCCCCACAGATAAAGGCTCAGGCATGATGAGAAGGAGGAGGAGGAAGAAGAGGAGGAGGGAGAAAACGTTTTGGAAGAAAAGGGAAGTAAAAACTGACTAAAACTTTTATTTATTTAAAATAAAAGTTGTTATGCTTGACTGTAAACATGCTGGCCCATCCCTCCTCCCCCCTCCCTTCTCTCGTGGCAGAGGGCTCAGACCACACAGCAAGCTGGGGGCAGGAGGCAGGGAGAAGGCCATGGGGAGGGGTGGGACTAGGGTGCCTCAGGTGTTGGGAGGGGAGAGGGACCTAGGAATTCAATGCCCTGCTGAGCACAGCTGGGCAGGGCTGGTCCTGGACCCACTGGCCCTCAGCCCCTAATCCTTCGGCATATAAACCTGCAATAGTCCAGATGGTTTTAACTCTGGAAACACACCCAAGTGCAGTCAGCATAGGGATAAGAATGGCACAGATATGCACACAGACCCTCACAGGTGCCTGCCTCTGTCTCTGTTTCTCTCCTTGTCAGAGACAGACAGCAGTCCTACAGGAGGTGGGCAGAACTCCAGCTGTGAGTCACATTTTCTATTTGAACTAAAACCCCTTATCTGCCTTTGTCTTCTTTCTTTCTTTCTTTCTTTCTGGTTCTACCTGACTTCCTTCCATTTCTTCAGTGACTGAGCCGTTTTGGGTGGCCTGCAAGAATCTGCGAGCTCCTCAGAGAAGGGAGATGGGTGTGGATGGAGAAGAATCTGGACTAGAGACAGGTCTGGGGACCCTGCATTGCAGATCCTTTGTGAAAACATTGCTGCGGCCACCATTGGTGGCCCAGCCAGATGGGGGGAAGGACTGTGGTATGCAGGGTCAGGAGCAAATAGGCAGGAAATGTTTGTGATAAGAGGCTTCCCTCTTGTAAGCTCTCCTTCTATCCAGACCCAGCTGTGGAACAAGGGCAAGGAGCCGTCAGAGCGGCTGCAAGAGCCAGCCTTTGGGACTGCTGGAGGAAGGGCTGCATTTGCTGGGGCCCTTGGGGCCTGAAAAAAGGCAGCACTTGGGGATAAAAACGATCCTGGGAACCAAGCCAGGGCTGCCTTCTTTTGGGATCAGGAAGCTCAATCATACTTTGTAAAGCCAAATCAATCCCTTAAGAAAAAGAAAAAAAACAACCCCCCGCAAAAAACCAAAACCCCTGGGTTTTTGTTAATCCAAGTTGCCCAGAAGGCAGAGCGTGTCTAACTACTGCTGGCCCCAGGACATTTCATGCTCTGGGTTGGTCCAAGCTGGAGCCATTCACTGATATTAACCAGTAAAAATGGAAAGTGGGAGAGTGCATGCACAAGGACCAACCCGGAAGCTGTGGGCGAGAATCCATTCCAAGGTAGTCTTCTGCTGGGGATGGAGTCTCAGGAATGTGCTCCCTGGGCTCCAACTGTCTCCTGTTTGTTGGAGGCCGCATCTGTGGTTGACTTGGACAGCTCACAAAGGAGCTGGAAGTACTGCAAAGGAGCACCCCATGGGTGGGGGTGAGGCTTCGGGGCCTCCTGCTATTGTACCAGTGCCCCTTCTTGAGGATTAGCAGCCTCCATCTCTCCCTGGGGGCCCTGCACTGTAAATGCCTGTGTAATGCTAATTTGTGGTTGGCAGGAGATTGATTGGGAAGGAGCTGAACAATGGCAAGAGGAGGCTGAGCTCCTTCTAACTTCTGGAGCCTTTGGGTGTGTGGGTGTGTGTGTGTGTGTGTGTGTGTGTGTGTGTGTGTGTGTACGCACACCCGAGCATATCTATCCTCTAGAAGGAATGAATCAACAAGGGCACCTCGAGGATGATTGAAGAAGCAATGGGGATTAAGTCACTGACAGCCAGAACAGAGTCTGTGAGGCACCAAATCAGGGAGGTTTTTTTTTTTTTTTAAATGTGACATCCCATCACTTTTGCTGTGTTCTGTTAGTTAGAAGTGAGTCACCAGGTCCAGTCCACACTTAAGGGCTGAAGGGCTTACATAAGAGGCAAGAAGCAATGAGAGCCATTTCAGAAGCTGCCGGGACACTTAGTGCCCAGTACATAGTACGTGCTCAGGAAAAGATGTTACCAGGTCTAGTGACATGGTCTGTGAAGTGTGCCACTTTTCCTTCAGTGGCCCAGGCCTCTGTTGTTTCGTTGTCATCCCTCTTGGAATGGCTGGGTTTTCTCTGGAGACTTTTCCTCTAAAACTGTGAGGGTTGTGACAGTCTCTCTGGGTGTGAGCTGGCAGACAGACATAGATGGAAGCTCACATGAACACTGTCTTCCTAACAGCCTTTTTGTGACTGTGTGTGGTCTTACATCGTGGTCAGTGTACAGATATTTTAATTTCCTGCTCACCTGCTCAGTGGAGGATCTGATTTCTTCTTGCATGTGTTTTTTTTTTTTTCCTCCAATGGCTTGTGGACAGGTATTTTTATCTGACCATCTGGTAGCCATTCACCTTTATGATGGCTTGAGAAAGGAATTAATTTCACTTGTTTCTTTAGCCATATCTGCCTCCTTGACAGCAAGTTACCTTTATCACCTCCTAAAATTCTTACCATGTTGGTCCTTCTGGTACCGAGGGGGCTCTTTAGATCTCCTAACATTGTGCAATTGTGTCTCTTTCTTTGGGTTAGCTTCCCATGCGTTTCTTTTTGTATCAAGGTTTTAAAAGTCCTAGGTATACTTCTAAGGCCATACCCCCCCCATCCCACCCCATCCCCCGCCCCCGCCACCATCCACTGAGAGTGATGGATTCAGCTTGACTAGATGAGGCGGAGAGTAACCAGAAAACAATCAACTGAAAGAGAAAATCTGACCTGTGCCCTAATCCTGTCCCTTGATGGACTCCTGAGGCCCTTAGCCTCATTCTGGTGGGTAATTTGGGGAGGGCAGAATTTAGGGAGATAGAGGAAATTCCTGAGCAAGGATGAGGTGGGTGGAGGCTCTTCATGCCCTTCTGGCTTTGTATCATTACAAAGGGTATCTCAAGGGTCTGCTATCTCCCCGGAGACCTCCAGAAGATGAAGAATTCAAGGATTGGTATTCTACTTGACAGATGGGACATCAAGGGCTTCTGCTTAACAGCCTCAGCCTAGCCTACCATGTTCTATTGTAATTTTGTTGGAAGGGGTGTTGGCAAGGCAGTGGTTGTACCCTGCGCTATCTGGCCATAGGATATAAACACTTAATGAGAAGTGTCACAGTGTGCCGTATCTGGAAATGGTGCTGTATGGAGGGGATGGCTAATATCCTGGTCAGAATGAAGCCAACATCTGTCTTCGGGGATCTTAAAAGTCCTTCTAGTACCACTCACACTCTAGTCTCTAATTGGCTAATAGACATGGTTGCCATTTCTAGGACCTGTTCCTCTACTGTAGTGGTCAAGAATGTGCACAGTGGTCAGACGGGCCTTGACTTGAATCTTAATCCTGCTGTTTACTAGCTCTGTAACTTTATCTTCTCAAAGTCTCAGTTTTGACCTCTATAAAATGGCATATGATGGTTTGATTCTCATAGGGATGAGATGAAGATCCTACAAAGTAATAAATGCAATAGTATATATAACCTAGAGTGCCTGGTGCATAGTAAGCTCTTAAAGTCTTTTTTTTTTTTTTTTTTTAGCTTTACTGTCTTGGCCCCCATAACCTTCCAGCTGTTGAAGCCTCCATTTTTGGAGCTATCATGCCTGTTATACATCTTACCTAATGGGGACTGTCTCTTTCTGCTCACGTCCCTTGCATGTTGGGCATCTGATGACACTTACATCAGTCTCCCTCCTGGAGATTCTGTCTTTCGGATCTTGACCCCCCTCCCCCTGCAAGTAACTCCACTCCATGCTTTTCTTAGCAAGTGAATCAGTCTCTATCTAGGTCCTGTCAGCTTTTCACTATGGAGTGTCCTCTTAGGGCTGAGAGACAGTCCAGCTGGGAGGTCTCCCTTCCTATCATTGATGACCTCATTGCGAACCTTATGGAAGCACTGAGGAGAAATGAAATAAGTTAAGACAAGTTGTTATTTGTCATCCCTTTCACTCCCCTCCCCCCATCAATGGAATTTAACTCCCTGAAACACAGAATTGAGTCAAAACCCTTTTTGTCTACAGACATAGAGTGGACCTTTCACTTGGCTGGAAGGCTGCTAAAGAAACTGCTGAGGAGGCCAGATGGGATGTCTGTGGTGGTCTGATCTCTCAGTGTGAGAGGACATGAGATGGAGGCGACAGGCCTGAGGCTCCGCTGTGACCCACAGCCACTTCAGGCCAGAAGCTTCTTCAGTTTCTACAGGACAGCCTGGCAAAGCAGTACCCCAAGAACAGCTAGTGTGTCTCCCTTGGAAACTGGCACACTGATTTTCATAGCAACAGGACTCCCTCCTCCCCCCAACTCTGTCCTCTCAGAGCCCCATCTCAGAAGCTCTTTGGCATGGATATCAAGGCTCAGATGAGAGGATGAATCATCTGCATACTTTATCCAAAGGGAATTGAGCTTTCTAAGCCCAAAGCCCTCATGTGATGTAAATAGTGAAGCTGAAGGCTAGGATGTCAGGGTGTTAGGGAGGTTGGCTGTGCTTGGAAAGCAGGAATGCTGAGTCAGTTGATGGAGGCAGATTTTGATGAGTGTTGTGAATTACTGGTTTGGCATGGGACATGAAATGGCTTTGTACCAAATCATTGGCGGGGAGAAAAGGGCTGGCACCAGCAGAGTCCCCCACCGGCTTAGGCAGAGTGGCAGTGTCTGTGAGCTCCTTCTCAGGGACCTGGAAAGCTTGTGTAGTCTTAAGGAATCCTCCTAAGGAGGGGGAAAGGGGAAGAAGGGTCATTTTTCTGTCTCAATGACCTGTGGATAAAGCCTATTTCTTAGTTAGGACAATAGAAGTAAAGGGTCTGGGAGTGGGGATGTGATCTTGAGGTTGGGGGTTATGGCTTCAATTGGAGTGAAGAAAACTTTCCTTTCTGATTATTCCAGAAGAGGACAAAACTGACTGGATGCTGGATGATAGCTGCCCTTGTATGGCAGCTTGGATGTAGAAGGAAAAGAACAGTGCTGGAGGGTTCTGTAAGCTGATTAGCTACGGGATGAGCTGAAACTTACTTTGGGAAACTGATGGTTGATATGGGTCTTGCTTTTACCTGAGTTATTTCTCTGTCTTTAGGCATTTATAACAAATAAGGGGAGAAGGATAAACAGATCTCTGTGATTTTTATACTGGAAAATCCTATTAATCTCTTTGTGATTTGAGCAGGTGGGTGAGATTCCTGATTTCCATAATTATCTGTGCCTGGAGGTTTATACAGGAAAGGATCATTGTTGCAGACTTGAAACTTGGTCTCCATGAGTGGAGAGTGTACTATAGGGGCCATGGAAAAAACTTCCTTCTGACAGCTGGAGACAGCCTCTGTGTGGGTGGGTGGGGACATAATCCCTTTTATCCTGGCTTTGGTTTGCTTAATTACCTCTTTAGCAGTGCCATTCATGGCTGTAACAGGTGTCAGGCTTTGTCTGGTAGATGCTGAGAGCTGGCCCATGTCTTTGGTCATTCCTGTAGGGCTGCAGGACCTATAGGGCTGGACCTTCAATACCATGAGGTCTTGTTCCCCATTGCAGCCCCTTGTCCTGGGGATGAGAGATAAGGTCTTGTGTTCATTTCGGGTAAAAGTCCAGAAACCAGTCCGGAAGGGCAGCCCCTCCTTCCAAATCCAAAGAAGAAGCTACAATGGAAGAATTGGGGTGGCAGGGCGAGCACAGGGGATGGAAACCAAGGGCATTTGTCACTGCCTTGGAATATTGTCCTGGACATTTGCAAGTCACAGGAAGTTAGCAGAGGAAAAAAAAAAAAAAAGAAAACCTAGCTGGATTCTTTTCATCACCTTAGCCTGCATATTATCTTGAAATAGTGTGTGCTACACTACACTTTGAGAGAGTGTAGAAATATGGGAAGTGTATGATAGTGGCAGTTGGGACCCTAGGCTTTTAGACTGCCGTAACCCGTGGTGGTGCAAGTGGTGGTGCAAGCCTGGGGAAGTTGCTTTGGCTCCCAGGGTCTCTCCAATTTTCTCCTCTGTTGGTGGGGGTGGGGAGAGCGGGTGGACAGGGATGAGGTGGTCTCTATTCTATGACTCACTGGCTGCCTGCGGCATGGCCATGTCTCACACACACAGTCAAAGATGTTGATTGCTCTCAGCAGGGTTACACTCTCCCCTCCCCTGCCTCCCCAGCGGGTTATCGTGCTGACTCCACTAACACAACCCCCATCTGGACGCAGTCCAAACGCCAGATGTGCCCCCGATTCGATTCGTGTCGGTCTGGGGAATGTTTCCATGACTGAAAGGTCAGTGTCAGCTGGAAGTGCCCAGTGTGGGTGTCTGCCCCCCACCCATGTCAGCTGGGAGAGCTGAAACTTCCATTATCTCACTGGCCAAGGAACTCAGCCGGGGCAGCATGGGGCCAGGAGCTGGCCAAGTTCAGGAGGGCCTTGTTTTACTTGCCTTCCTTCTTTGCTCTCAGTTGAAGGACAGAGTGTGATTTTCCACTTGGAAGAGACTCCAGGGGTGTGCAAAGAGGGAAGTCCTGCTGGTGTGTAACTGAAAACACTTTGTTCTCCTTTAGATCTGCAGTGTGCTCATGTCTCTTCTGATTTTCTTATGGCGGCCGTCATCTCCACTATGGAAAGAAAAATGAACGATAATGTTGTGATGGGCTGGGCTGCCATGTTTTGCCCTATTTACAGGTCATTTTAAGTATTGCTTCTACACTTCAGACGGGCTTTCATGTTTAATTTCACTCGTGTAGGGCTATGCTAGGCTTTCCTCTAGGTAGCAATGAAAATTAAACACAATTGAGTTTGATGTGTACCTTATTGATTCCAGACCCATTTCAGTAGAGTGTGACACTTCAGCGACCTGCAAATTCTACACATTAGAGTTCCTATTTTACACAAACGCCATATACCCAGGATGTGGACTCAAGTCCTTCCCAGCAACATCTGATCCCAGCCAAGGACATAGACCTTGTCAGAGGATGAAAGGTCCTAATGAAGATGCATTACAGATGATATTTATGGTCATCCCTGCTCGGAAAACAAAAATGATTCATGAATAATTTCATGCAAGTCACACCAAAAAGAGAGTAATAAGTTTCTCAATTCCAAGTTGTGCTCTGCTTCTCTGTGAGCCACTTCTATTCCCGCAAGTCACCACAGCTTCACTTCCAAAGGATGAGACAGGACAGGGAGAAGCTGTGCATTAACCTGGCTCGGGAACTACCAAGTAATGAAAACTGCTCAGCACCTTTGATTGATTGCGTCTGGTCAAAGCAGTGTTTCTCATCTTCGTGTGATACCCTAAGGCTGAAATGCACTCTTCTGAGGCCCCTGGTTCCTCTGGTGGAGGCACCTTTGTGCAAGACCCCCGAGCAAAGGCAGCAAGCAGTGGGTGACAGAGCAAGGAGGGTGGGCGGGCTCTGACCAGCCATTGGTTTCAAGGTACTGTGTCAATCATTTCTCTTTTGCAACTGAGCTGGGAATCAAATGCTTTATTCGGGTCAAAGTGGGAGAAAGGGAATTTTTACTAGAGGGCATGGCCTTCTGAGGCAAGGGAAGCAAGTATCTTCTGCCAGCAGGAACAGGGAACAGAGGTGAGTCAGAGCAGCTTGTGGAGAGTGGTATTTCCCTCTTGGGGTCAGAGGGCCACTTGTAAAATGACGTCTAGATGTTGGGCCACATCCAAGGTTCTCAACCTTGGCTGCACATCAGAATCACCTGGGAGGCTTTTACAATCCCAGGGTCCAGGACCTGCCTCATACCAATTACATCAGAATCCCCAGCGGTGGGACCCAAGCCGAGGTAGTTGTCAAGGTGCCTCAGATGACTTCAGCATACAACCAGGCTTGAGGGTCACCGGTCTAGGACTTTGCTAATCAAAGTACGACCTGGGGACCAGCAGCGTTCGTGTCACCCGGGACTTGTTAGAGATGCAGAATCTCAGGTCCCACCCCAGACCTACTGAGTCAGCATCTGCATTTTAGCAAGGTCCCTGGGAGATCTGAAGTCTATTAAAGTGTGAGGAGCTGTGGTTCTCAAACTTTGCTGCACATTAAAATCACCTCAGGAGCTTTTAAAAAATCCCAGTGCCCAGGCTGCCCCTTGTACCAATTAAATCAGAAGGCAATCAGAGGGTGGCATGCAAGCATCAGTAGTTTTTTATTGGTTCTCAGGTGATTCTGATGTGCATGGGTTCCCAACGCTGGTTACATATTAGAATCACCTGGGGAGCCTTTAAATACCCAGCTACTTGAGTCCAATTTTCAGAAATACTGATTTAATTGGTCTGGGAGAAGCTGCACAAAGCTTCCTAGGTGATTCTAATATGTGGCCAATAAGAGCCTCTGTTCCAGAATGTTCTGCCAGCTTCACTGAAGGGCCTGCCAGGTAGAAAACCTTGCTACCAGTCAGTGGATCCAAGAACAGTTGAAGGAAAAGAGCGACCCGACCGTGTCTAGACTTACCTGATCTCAGGGCTTTGATACCTGATCTTACATGTGGCAACTACTATACTTCCTTTTATGAATTCAAATATTTCTATGCTCCTTTATTTTTCTAATAAAGTTCATTTTGAAAAATTCGACTTCAATTCAGCCAAATTAAGGGACAAAAGCATTGGTGTACCTCTGGGCCACAGGAGCTAGGAGCAACTGAGGTGGGATGGGGGTAAGAGAGGTCAATATGGAGAACTCGAAACAGCCCAGACCCAGCTGAAGAATGAAGAAATACCTTTAGGGACAAGGAAGAGGTGAGCATATAGTGATTTCTTGTCCCTTTTGCCCTATGGTATATTTTATTTTCAACATGACTGTGGAGTCAGGTCATTTAATAGTAGTGTCACCATATTTAGCAAATAAAAACAGGATGCCCAGTTAAGTTTGAAATTGAGATAAAGAATTATTTATTTATTTATTTATTTATTATTTTTAATGTTTATTTTTGAGAGAGACAAGGAGAGAGAGACAGATGGCAAGCAGGGAAGGGGCAGAGAGAGAGGGAGATACAGACTCCAAAGTAGGCTGCAGAGTCTGAGCTGTCAGCACAGAGCCTGATGTGGGACTTGAACCCATGAACCATGAGATCATGACCTGAGCTGAAGTTGGACACTCAACCAACTGAGCCACCCAGATACTCCAAACAATTAATTATTTTGGAATATAAGTATGTCCCATGGAATATTTATGATATTTATACTAGAAAATTATTTGTTGTTCATCTGAAATTCAGTTTTAATTGGGTATCATGTATTTTATCTGACAATCCTACTTGATAGTTCAGTGTTGGAAAATTTACCCTGGTGAGGGGTTCTTGCCATCTGAGGTGATGTCCGTGTGTGTTTGTTTGAACCCTGTCCATGGGTCCACCCCGCTGGGTCTTACAGGGCTGGCTCAATGCCCTGAAGCTAGCACTGGCAGGGATGTCTGTGGATGACTTGGATCTGTGGACGGTATCCTTGAACTTCACTTCTCTGGACTGCTTCTCTGCAGTGTTTGGTGTTGAGGTGATTCCTGGGAGTTTCTCAGAGGAATCCTCTTCTCCCAGTCACTTGCCCAAGTTAGGTTACTTCTGCTGAAGAGAAAGGTGGTTGAAAGGCATTTTGGGCTGGAGGTGAAGTGTTGAGTGAAGGTGACTCAGACATATATATGCAGGGCAAGAGGGGTTGAAAAGAACAAACAGTGTGCTTCCCAATCCAGCCATAGCTTGCCCCTGAAGCCGCTGTTCCATGTCTGAGCCCACTTGTGGCTGCCTTTCAGCAGAGGCGGCTCCACCGAAACACATTTAGAGTAAAAAAATATGGTTTTCTGTTCCATTCAGCTCTGAAACAACTCATCCCCTGCTGGCTTTGGGGCCTGTGGGGGCTTGGCTGGAGCTGAAAGAGGAGCAGAGAGTGGGAAAGAGAGAGTTGCTGGCAAGAGACACACACACATGAGAGATGTGCAGGATGAGAGGTAGAGATGGAGGGGGAGATGGGGAGAGAGTGGGGGAGGGAGACGGGCTAGAGAGAGAGGAGAGGAAGGGATAGGTGGAAGGACAGAACTGGTCAGTTAGCTGGGGATGGATGTTCAGCAAGATGCAGGACGATCAGGGAGGGCACTTCCTGCTCATTCCTGTAGCTTATTCCACTGCAGCCCCAAGCTGTTGCTGGTTTCTTCCCTGAAGCCGAGTTTCTCAATTTGTTAGCTTCAAGAAAGGCCCAGGAGGGCTCCTGCAGGCCGCGATGCTCTAGAAGGTGGGTGTCCCTTTGTGAGGCTCATGCACTGGTCAGACCCTGCATTGTTGAGGGTGGCAAGCTGGCACACCCCCCAGGCATGCTCACGAATGATGCTACTGTTGGAAATCTCCCTCCTTGACACTCCCTTCTTCCTAGAATAATAAATAACCACAATATAAACGAAGGTCACAGACTTGGCTTTGTGTTTCTTCTGGGATTCAAGACATGGGAAATCTGGGCTGTTCCCTGTCTCCTTCCTGATGGGCTACAACATCACAATCCAGCCATAGCTTGCTTCTGGACTTTCCAACATCTTTTCCCACAGGCTCTATAGACGTGGCATGGGGAAGGCTCTCCAGAGAAACCTCAGTAGCTAGTGGCAAATTAGAATGATCAGTGCTTTTTTTTTCCTTTTTCTTTTGCCTCCCTGGCCACTTAGTCAAGGACAGAACAGCCAGAGGCTCTGTGGAAGATTGGGAGAGAAGCCAAGGGAAGGGAGGTTAGGAGGAGGGAGCTGCCTCAGAATAGGACAGGTCTCCTCAGCTCACGCATGCAGGGACCTCTACTCACAGAGGACTGGTCCTGGTTCAGATTTTGCTGAGGACTGGGCATCAGAGCGAGAAGGAGGTTTCTGGATGAACTGTACTAACTGGTAGGTGGAGCTGGGCTGGGCCTTGCTGACTGTTTGGGGTTGGGCTTATCCAATCTTGGCCAGTGCCTGGCCACTAGCTCCAAGCCTGTTTTCCAGGACCAGAGTGCACTTTCCTTAAAGACTGAGAACCTGGCCACGGGAGGAAGTGGCCTGCTCCTCTTGGGCCAGCAGCTCACTCTGAATCTAATTCAGAAACACAGGCTATTGGCAGAATCATATGCCTTCTGGACTGTTGGGCAGTGTGTCAGGTCCCAGGAGCCCTGGATGATGGGCTTGGAGGACCCCTGGGGCCAGGCTCACATTCTTACCTCAGCTGTAGGGAGGACAGTTTGTCCCATGGGACTCCTCTGGGACTGGCACGCGTACAACATCCAGGGGATGGGCTGGTCAGATCCCAGCTGGCCTCTCATTGGTTCATCTTTGACAGACCCAGGCGTGGCCTGGAGGCTCTGACTCTCTGCTGGGTGGAGACATCAATGTGGAAGGAGCCAGGGCGGGTGGGAGTGGGAGGGGAATGTGTGGGTGAAAGTGTATGGGATTGCGTTGTGCGTTTCTTCCCCTGGAGCTGGGAGGTCTGGACACCTAGCCAGTGTGTGTGTCCAGGATCAGGTAGGGAGAGTTTGGAGGTGGGGGCATGGCTGGGATGACTGAGTAAGAAGAAAGGGCCTGACTCCTGGTTAGCTCCTGCTCTTCTTTGTCTCCTGGCCCCTCTCCTCTACCCTTGGCACTTCTCATGTTCTGGGACAAGTCTAAATGGAGACATTTGGGAGCTGCCAGCCTTCCAGGTCCAGGGTGATCACAGGACTCACTGGCTCCTCTCGGCTTGGCTCTCACCCTAATCCCCACTAGTGTTCGGTGCCAATATCTTGCTGCCCACTGAGGTCCTCTAATCTTGTGCCCATTGTAGGTGCTATTTGGAGCTGCTAAGGGGGGGCCTGCATGTGTGCGCATGTGTGTGTATGTCTACGTGTCCTCCTTGGATGTTTGACTAATCATTTTCCGGCCTTGATTGAGGTACAGATTCCACAGTCCTTTCCAACCCTGGACTTAGTGGTTGGAGAAAGTGCCTGAGTGCAATTTATTGAACATCCTTCAGGCTGCTCCTTTGGAAAGTCTCCCAGGACCTCAGCCCTGGGTCCTCTTTCCTTTCGGCTCCAGAGAGTGTGCCTGGCACAAGCCAACCAGGAGCTCTTCAGCCTTGGACCAGTTTTGAACAGTTAATCTGTTACCTCCCAGAGCCCAGGCTTTGGAGTCAGCCCGACCAAGGTTCAACATCTCACTCTCTTGCTTATGAGCCAATGACCTTGAGCTCATTAATTTCTTTGCAACTCAGTTGCCTCCTCTGAAAAGGGGGATGAGGACACCTCTGTCTCAGGATCCCTGTGAGGCTCCAGGGAGCTCATGCACACGAAACACCAGGCACAGACCTTCGTTTTTGTTCTCTTCTCTTCTCCTCACAGTTGTTGGAACAGCACTGGGCTTGTGGTCGGCACCCAGAAAAGTAGTAGTGACTGATTAATGATTATGGAGCCTGCAATTATTGGGATGAAGTCCCTAAACAGGGAAACAGCTCTGAGCAAACCCATTAATTAGGGGCCTGTTTGCAGTTCTTTTGTGCTGGCTTGTCCTGTGTTAGCTCAAGGAGGGATGGGTCCCCGGCCCCCTGAGGTCATGGTGGGGGGGATAATGACCAAGGGGAGGCTCCAGCCTGAGGTGTGCAATTCCCACCTACTTGTGACCTTCACGCCCACCCTCCCCTCCCCCATCCAAGAGCCGGTGTCATAAACAAGTTACCAGGTGACGCCCAGCAGCCCTACTAAAGAGGGCTGCTGGCTTTAGGACAGCATTAAGCCTGAGCTAATGGACTTTGCCAGGGAGCAAGGACTCCCTGAGGCGCAAGAGGACTTCTGACCTGGACTGACCTCTCAGGTTAGGGGAAGATAGGGCTAGCAGCTACTTTTTGAGAAAAAGGAAGATTTTTTTTTAATGAAGAAGAAATGGAACATCTCAACATCATTTATGACTTAAATATTTACATTTATCCAATGAACAAGTTTAAATCCCAAATGCAACATAACTGCTATTTCACAATAATTTCAGCGACAAAATATTAATTATTTTATCCTGCAAGTAGGCAGGTGGTAAGCTAAGCTAATGAGGTAGAAATTGAAAGTAGCATGATGGATGTCTGTCTGTCCTGGGTCAGCCGGCATCACACTCTAAGGGGATGGTCCTGTGGGGCAGCTAGGAGCCCTGGGCCCTGGCCAGTGTGGGCGCTGTGGGCATCTCAGCGTTGGGCTTTGGTGACAGAGACTAAGAGATGATGTCATTCCACTGGGGAACTAAGGTCCCTGCACAAGAGTCAGACCCCTTTATCTGGGCTTCTTTCCTCCATTTCAGACACAGCATATGATGCTCTAATTACGTTGCCTCTGTTCTGCACAGGCTATGAGAGTTTCCTCAGTATCCCGGGTACCCAGCACGGCGACCAGCACAGTGAAGACACCAACTAACGTTCTTTGGCAGAACTGAATGAACGGCTGTGTGAATGAGTTTGCAGGGCAGACTGCCTGAGAGCCTCCCCACCAGCCACCGAGCCCATAACGCTCGCAAGCCGTTTCCTGATGAGTGTTTTCCCGTTTTATGGATCTTGGTCTGTCTCTAGAAGCCTATGTCCCCTTCTGGTATCAGGGCACATCTGGTTGTTGGTGCATGATGCTTAGTTAGAAACTCTTAAAACAGCATGAAATTGTTAGCACGTTGCTCCTGCCTGCCAAGCTGTTCTCGAGACTCGAGCTTTGGTGGATTTGGTTTTCTGTTTGTTTTCTGTTTTCATGCAGTTTAGGAAATTGGTCTGTGACAACCTTGGGGGAAATAAGCCTGCTTTGAGCTCTGCCAAGCAGAGGGCCAGCCTGAGATGAGGGCTGGGAGTCAGCTCTGGGAATCCTTGCTTGCGTGTCCTTTCTTTTCGTTGTAGATGGGACACTCAGGCTGATTTGATGTGTGGAGAGAAGGGTGCCCAAAGGAGATAGGCTGGGCCTGGGACTAGCCTTGTCTCTGTATGGGTCCTCATAGGGAGATGGGCGCAGACTAGTATAGCACCTCTGGGTTCCAGAAGACACGGATATGCTATCTCCAAATAAAGGCCTGGGCGTGGGGGCTGTGAAGAAGGATGTGCCCTCCTGGTGCGTTTGATTTCTCTGCTACCTTTAGGTATGGGCAGCACCAGAAATCAACTTTTCCCCCATGGCCCCAATATGCCATTGCCTCCTCCCCGTTCTCGGTAGCTCTTGTCTCTTGGCAGATTTCCTTTCTGGAAATAATCTCATCTGGGGAAAAGCCTGGGCTGGTCTCTTTTCACCTTGGGTGGCAGTTGTTATCACTGCTGGGTATGTAGTCCTAGCCCATGCTGCTCCTGGATGGTCACTTGAGGCACGGGCAGGTGGGAAAGGTGCAGCTGGCACCCCAGGCAGGAGTTGGTTTGCCTCTTGACAGAGGAGATGGGACTCAGAGATTGTTCTTTGGTAAATGCCAATAGCAGTGCTCATGCCCGCCCCTCTACCCCAAGCTCTATGCACCGTCTTATGCGCTTTGTGCTTCATCTTTCACTGTGATTTAAAAATCTTTCCTTTCATCCATTTCCACAAGAGGGTGGCCTCCATGTCAGTCTCTAATCTCTCCCCAGAGAATGGTTCTGGGCTGTGCTGCTGGGTTCTGGGTCTTTGTAGCAAGTCAAGATTTCTACTCTGGCCCCAATATCCTGAACAAATCTGAGCACATCCTGGAGGACCCCACAGATGGGCATTCTGCCTTCTTATTGCCCAGGACTCGGAGGCCTTACTGCCCATTATCCCCTGATATGGACTGAATATTTGCACCTCCCCCCAAAGCATTTATTGAAATTTAACTCCACCTTGGGATAGTATTAGGAGGTGGGGCCTCTGGGAGGTGATTAAGTCAAGAAGAGCCATCTAGGACCCAGGAAGTGGGCTCTTACCAGACATCGAATCGACTTAAGCCTTGATTTTGGAATTCTGGCCTTCAAAATTGTTTTTCTTTTTAAGTCTGTTTATTTACTTTGAGAGAGAAAGAGTGTGTGTATGTATATGTGCACATGCAAGCAGGGGAGGGGCAGAGAGAGTAGAAGAGAGAGAGAATCCAAAGCAAGCTCTGCACTGTCCGCATGGAGCCTGACATGGGGCTCAAACCCATAGACTGTGAGATCATTATCTGAGCCGAAACCAAGAGTGGGACATTTAACCAACTGAGTCACCCAGGTGCCCAAGCCTTTGGGATTATAAGAAATACATGTTTGTTTGTTTAAGAAAATTTTTTTAACGTTCATTCATTTTTGAGAGAACAGAGTGTGAGCAGGGGAGTGGCACAGAGAGAGAGAGAGAGAGACAGAATCCAAAGCAGACTCCAGGCTCTGAGCTGTCAGCACAGAGCCCGATGCGGGGCTCGAACTCACGGACAGCGAGATTGTGACCTGAGCCGAAGTCGGCCACCCGACCGACTGAGCCACCCAGGCGCCCTCATGTTTGCTTTTAGAACACCTAACCTGTGGTATTTTTGTTGTAGCAGCCCAAATGGAGTAAGACACACCTTAAAATCTTAGTTCTCTTCGAGAACCCTGCTTTTATGGGATCTACAGTTTGCCGGGCACTGACTGTGTGGCTTGGATGTAATGCCTTGCCCAAGCCTTGTAAGCCATAAGTGACATAAGTGACATGTCTGTCTATGTCAAAGCCCTTCCTCATCCCTCTCATGGGGGGTTCATGAACTCAGGAAGAGAAGGGGGTAGGGTGCTTTGATTCTAGGCGTGTCACCCTGCCCCCAGCCTCTTACATCTGGTCTCACCTCATACCCCCCACCCCCCACTCGAAGCCTGCAGGAACGCCCTTGCCGTGAGCTAAATCAAAGCAAAATTTCCTTTGTCACCACCCCTGGGTTTTAGTTAACTATGTTAAAATGGGCCTTTAATTTTAAAAGGTAGAGGAAGGGAGAGAAGTACAAAAAGAAACTGTTGAAAGAGTTTATAAATGTTGAATCCTCAATGTTTGGTAAGGCTTAATGGCAGATGGTGCTCCTATTTCCATTGGGCCATGACCTGAGAGTCTTCCAACATGGTTCCCTATTAGCTGTAGGAAATCCCTCCTCCCTTCCCTTTCTCTGCCCCCTCTACCTGGAAAGGGTTTGAGGCAGGTGTCTTGGTCATGCCCTTAGCTTAGACTGGGGTTCCTGAACTGGAATTCATGAATGAGCTTCCAGAGCCAGTGACTTTCCAGGAACTGAATGAAAACTGTGATTGCATTGTTGTATGGGCTTTTTTCCTGGGGAGTGGGCTCACAGCTGTAATCAGATTCACAGAGACTCGGTGACTTCAAATGGCCTGAGAAGCCCTGGGGGTGAATATGTCACTTTCATGTGAGAAATGGATTTTAGAGCTAAGTGCTAGGACACATTTGCTTGGTCTGAAGGAACTGGTATGTTTTCTCACTCTGTAATCATTGTTCTATAGATGACACCATCAAAGCATTTCTAATTTTGTTCCATTTTCATTTTATTGAAATTATTCCTACCTAGATCAAGTCAGCTTTATGTAAGTCTTACAGGAAGAATTGGTTCATTAATCAGCTTCTTTTTTCTATGTTCTTGCCATATGGGATTTCCTGTGGTGTCTATGATACTACAGTGAATGTAGAGAGACAGACAGAGGGAGAAGAGAGACAGACACAATCTGAAAGTCATCTTTACTGAAAGGGAGTTCAAATGTCCTTGGGGGACAAATGGGATCAAGCAGTGCAGTCACAATATCCTGTTTCAGTGTTTCGGTGTCTTTGCCGGGTCCTGGGGTAGGAAGGAGGAAGCAAACCTCTTAAAGAGCGAAAATAAATTGCCACCATCCCACGGGCAGGTGTGCCCCTACCAGGAGGAACCCAGTTGACGGGAAAATGCAGACATCCGTGAATTCGAAAGACCTCTGTGAGCAGCCTCCTCCTTCCCATCACCCTGGCGGGGCCCTAGAACAACATACATGAAATCATCCTTGTCTATCACATCCTGCAGATTCCCCTCCATCGTCGAGTGACTTACAGCACTTAACTCCCTGGGGTAGCAGCGTGACTCCTGGCTTGGCTGGCAGAGACCCTTGAGCAAGTCCCTTGCTTCAGAAACATCTGTGCCACTTAACCTGATGGGTTTATGATATGAATCACTTATTTATCTGAATAACTACTGGAGGATAGTGTTGGCTTTAAAAATGTGGTGTGGTGCAGTGGAATGAACATGGAATTTGAAATCAGTCAACCTTTGTTCACATCCAAAAGTGCTTCAACCTTTGCTAAAAAGAAACTTTTAAACACAGTTCTTAACTCTCCCCCCAAGGGCAGGACACAACCAAGGATGTTTACTGGTGTGTTTTCTCTCACTGTTTTGTCTATAGCAACTGTGGCAAGATAAGCCTTGTGGAAAGGACACAAGGAGGCCTTTTTGTTCTAATCTAGGCATTAATCCTGTCTGCACTGGGCTTATTCCTGGTTCAGCCCAGCTCACCGAAATAAGTTTTGGGCTAGGAACTCTGCTAGAGTAAAGTTTTCCTAAGCCTAGGATGGTTGGTTTTAGGAAACATCTTTAAAAGACAAGTGATACTTGACTTTTGCTTTTTCCCCTCTATCTTGCTAATACAGACGTGATGGCTGGAATGCTAGCAGCCACCCTTATAATATGAGGACATGAGACATACTATAGCATGGCAGTGATAAGCTAGATCCAGAGGATTTAGGAAGTGCCTAATAGCCTTGGATCATCGGCTTCTAGCATTCTTTTTTTTTTTTATTAAAACTTTTTAAAAATGTTTATTTCTTTTGAGAGAGAGAGAGAAACAATGTGAGTGGGGGAGGCACAGAGAGAGAAGGTGACACAGAATCTGAAGCAGGCTCCAGCCAGCTATCAGCACAGAGCCCAATGTGGGGCTCAAACTCACGGACCAGGAGATCATGACCTGAGCTGAAGTTGGATGCTCAACCAACTGAGCCACCTGGGTGCCCCTAGCATTCTTTTAATTCAGAAAGAAATAAACTGTCTTGTTTAAGTCATAGTTATATTGGGATTTTCTGTCACATAGGACCTAACCCTAACTAATCTAGATATCATACTTTTAATTTTTAGAGTCAGATAACCTGGGTTGAAACTCCATCCCACAATTTTATAGGCTTCAATGTGAGCCAATATCTTAATCCTTATAAGCTTCCAGTTTTCTTGACTATGAAATGGGGGTCATTATGGTGCTTATCTGATAACTCTGTTGTAGATATTAACATGCTGTAATATATATAAAGTGCATGATATGTGTTTCAGTACTCAAGAAATATTTCTGTTGTTACTACTATCATCATCATCATCATCATCATCATCATCATCATCATCTTCCCGGGGCATCTGTAACCCTTGCAGGGTTTCTTGAGGGTAGCTATGGAAGGCTAGGTCATGTGTTCAGGATCCTGGACCCTATGTCTTTCCATCTCTTTCCACAAGAAAAACAACTCATAAATTTTGGGAAGTCACTTGCCCTCTATGAACCACACTTTCCACGTCTAGAATAGGGCTAATAATACTTTGTGGGCTTGTTGGGAAGATGGGATGAGCAAACGCGTGAGATGCAGCGAGCACCGTGCACGAATCACACGTGCATGCCACAGAGGGGAGGTCCCATCTCTGTCCTGTGGACACGCTCTCACACTGAAGAGATAAACACAGGGCCTCCTCGTCTCAACCTCTCCTGCTCTACTCTTGTCCTGGGTGAACTGCAAGGTGACGCTGGCAACTCAGTGGTGGTAGTTGAATCCAGTTGGTGAAGGGCAGTGGCCCAGCCGGGGCAGAGTTGTGCCGCCCAATGGTGAAGACCAGGCCTGCAAGCTGGGTGGGTGTGGGTGGCAGGAGGTCTCTCAGAGTCAAAAGCAGAGGACAGGGGTATTGGGGGGGGGCAGAGGGGATATGGGCAAGGTCCAACAGCAGTGTTGGGGGTCTTAGTGAGAGGACGTGACACTGCTTTGTTCTTATCATCATCATCATTATCATCATTATTATTTATTATTATTGCCATTTGCAGATCCAGCTTTGTAGTTCATGGAGGAGAGAGGCCATAGGCACAATAGTAGTTCTGTGAAGACAGTAGTACTCATCTTAAAGAGCTATTTACGAGGCTCTAACTAAATGAGACAATTGAAGCAGTGTAGGCTGCTTTCTCTGACTCTATCTTCTACTGACACCAACAAATTCTTGCCCCCTAATGAGTCTGCTGCATCTCCCGGGGCCCCTCAATACCATCTGCAGGTGCCTGAGGTATAAGCCATATGGGACTGGATGGTTTTCTATAGGGAGAGCACAAGCTGTTGTAGAAAGTTGTATATAAAAGCAAAGAGCAGGTGGGGAAAGGGCCTAGGCACCCCACAACAGCCCTGCCCTTCAAGCCTCTCCCCACTCTGCAGCCTCTGGATGCTTCCCGTTGGCACCCCCTCCAGCACAGAGGTGGGCTCTCTAGGCCCTCCTCCACAGCCTTTTAAGCAAACACAAGAAACCCTTTGGGATTTGTAGCGCCTTAGTTTAAACATTTTTTAAAAAATAATTTCAATGTTTTTTATTTTTTGAGAGGGAGGGAGGGAGGGAGGGAGACAGAGAGAGAGAGAGACAGAGAGAGAGAGAGAGAGAGAGAGAGAGAGAGACAGAGAGAGAGAGAGAGAGAGAGAGAGAAATGAATGAATATATCTGAAGCAGGCTCCAGGTTCTGAGCTGTCAGTACAGAGCCTGATGTGGGACTCGAACTCATGAACTGTGAGATCATGACCTGAGCCCAAGTCAAGTGCTTAATTGACTGAGCCACCAAAGTGCCCCAGTTTAAACATTTTTTAATTGAAAAGATAAATTATAGAGAGGTACACGAAAACAGCACAACAGCATCTCACCACTAAGTTTATTTTTTAAAAAAGTATTAATGTTTGTTTATTTTTGAGAGAGAGACAGAGACAGAGTGAGAATGAGACAGGGGCAGAGAGAGAGAGAGAGAGAAAGAGGGAGGGAGGGAATTTGAAGCAGACTCCAGGCTCTGAGCTGTCAGCATGGAGTCCACTGTGGGGCTTGAACCCATGAGCCATGAAATCAAACCCTGAGCCACCCAGGCGCCCCTCTCTAAGTTTAAATGAATGTTACCATTTTGTTTTGGATACTTACTTAGATTTCATTTTTCAGCAAAGAAGAAAAGGTACTGACTATGCTAAAATCTTTGTTGAACTGCTTTCCAATCTCATCTGGAGACAATTTCTATCTTGAAATTGATGTGCATCCTTTCAATTCATGGTTTTTACACTCACTTTATGAGCACAGATCCACCTTGAGTGTGCATTTCTTCCACCCTAGGAATGACACATTGTGTTTCTATTCTTTTCATTGTTTCTCTAACATTTTTAACACCCATACTTCATATTTTTATAAAAATTTTAAGTTAATTGATATTTCTATTTTCTTCGTAAACAAGACAGAGAATGCTTTAACTTCACTCTAGTATTTCATTTTACCATGTTTTTACTCACCGTTTTCATTACTATTATTTTTCGAATCTGTACCTATTTAGATCTACCAATGTGTTTATAATTTCTTTTGCACACAGTTGCTTCTTACGATCCTATCTCACTTTTCATGTTTCTGAAGTCTTCCTTTAAAAGTTAATCTGTGAAGATCTGTGTTTGGTTAACTCTTCATCTTTTTCTGAAAGTGTCTTTCCTTTGTCCCCCGTCTCAGATGTGGGTCAGCTGAATATAGAATGGCAGATGGACTTTTTTTTTTTTTTTTTTTTTTTGCCCCTTAGCACTTTTAAGATATTATTCCCTCATCTTTGGCAGCTATTGTTGCTGATAGGAAGAATGATATCAATCTGATAGACATTTCTTTGAAGATAATCTTGCTCCACTCTCTAGTATCTTTAAAAACATTATCTTTTCCCTTGAACGTTCTGTGGTTTCGCAAACATGTGTCTAAGTATGCGTTTGTTTTTACTTATCCTTTGTGCTTTTGCAAACCAAGGCTAAGAATCCTTCTTCAAATCTGGATGATCCTTAGCCATCATCTCTTCAAATATTCCCTCTCACTCTGTTCTGTGTTGTCTTTTTCTGTAGCACTGACCGACAGATCTATGCAGAATATCAAAAGACATTCTCCAGGTTCCTCAATTTCTTTTTCATCCACTTTTTCTTTTTCATATTTAAAAATTATCCTTATTATGTTTGCATTGTATCCTGGATGATTTTCTCAGATCTGCATTTTAAGTCCCCAGTTTTTTTCCACAGCTGAGCCAATGGACTATTTAACCAGCCCATAGAAATTATTGGTTTTTAAATTTGAATGATTATGGTTTTCATAATTAGGACTTTGTTTTAGTTCTTTTTCAAACCAACTCTTTAAAAAAATTTTTTTTAATGTTTATTTATTCTTGAGAGAGCGAGAGACAGAGTGCAAGCAGGGGAGAGGCAGAGAGAGAGGGGACGCAATCTGAAGCAGGCTCCAGGCTCTGAGTTGTCAGCACAGGGCCTGATGCGGGGCTTGAACTCACAGACTCTGAGAACATGACCTGAGCTGGAGTCGGACACTTTAACCAACTGAGCCACCCAGGTACCCCAAGACAAACTTATTTTAAATTTCTTTTCAGAGTACTCTGTATTCGGGAATACCTTTGGGTTGATTTTTTTTCACTTTTTTATTTTGAAAGAGAGAGAGAGAGACAGAGAGAGTGTGAGCACATGCAAGTGGGGGAGAGGCAGAGAGAGGCAGGGAAAAAGAGTCCCAGGCAGGCTCCGTGCTGTCATTGTGAAGCCTGACAAGGGGCTTGATCCCACCAACTGTGAGATCATGGCCTGGGCTGAAGTCAGGAGTCTGATGCTTAAAAGACCAAGGCACACCAATTTCCCTCACTTTTCACATTTGCGTCTCAAGTGTTTTGTTAACTTTTGACTCTTCCTCAACAGACATTACCTTCTGCAGATAGTGTGTATTCTCTAGGACTTGGAAAGATCCCTCTGCTGTTGTTTTAGCGGTATAGAATTCTCTTTTCTAGATCAGTTTAACTTTATTTTGTTGCCTTTGGTTATTTCTGGTCATTTTGTCTCTATGTGATATCAAAGCCCCCAAGGCAGTGTATCTCACACCCCAGTGTGCATGTGAATCACCTGAAGAGCTTCTCAAAAAGGGAGATTCTGATTTAGTAGGTCTGGGGTGGGCCTAAGATTCTGCATTTCTCATAAATTCCTGGGAGATACTGATGGTGCTGATTCAGGAACTGTGCTTGAAGTAGCAGAGTCCCCCGGCACGACTCTGGTTAGTTACCTCTGTGGACCGAGAAGCTTTACCGCTCACTCTCTATTCACATGCTCTTTGTTTTTGCACACTGAGAAGTTCCTTCCTGCGAGTCTTTTCAACCTTAGACTATGAATCCTAGACTCTTTCCTGTTCCAGTAAAACCTGTTTACCCAGTGTTTTAATTAGGACAAAGTAGGGGCACTTGGGTAGCTCAGTCAGTTAAGCATCTAGCTTTGGCTCAGATCACGATCTGACGGTTTGTGGGTTCGAGCCCCGCATCGGGCTCTGTGCTGACTGCTAGCTCAGAGCCTGGAGCCTGCTTCAGATTCTGTATCTCTCTCTCTCTCTGACCCTCCCCTGCTCACGCTGTCTCTGTCTCTCAAAAAAAAAAAAAAAAAGAATTAGGACAAAGTATGGCTGTAAGACACAGAACTACCTGTAAGACACAGAAATAACTGAGGCTTAAAGTAGGTGAGTATTTATTTGTGACTCACATACAAGGGTCCAGGCTGTATGGTGGGTCCACAATTATCAGGGACCCAAGCTCTTTGCATTTTGCTGCTTTGTTTTCCTGGGTGTGTCACCTCAAGGTTTAATATGGCTGTAAGAACTCCAACCATTACATTCACATTCTGACTACCAAAAAGAAGAGAGAGAATAAGAAAGGCAAGCCTTTAAGGATGCTTCCTAAAAGTTACAAATGTCAGCGCATTCACATTTCACTAGCTGTTCACTTCTAGTTGCAAAGGTGGCTGGGAAATGTATTATTTATTCTGGGTGGCCAGATGCTAGCTAAAAATTGAGGCTTCTGTCGCTGAGGAGGAGGGAACTGGTAAAGCAACAGTGTGCCGTAATCAGAATGTAGTTTTCTAGAATCTTAGGGCATTCCCTCAGCCTTGAATCCAGAAGCTGGGTGGTAGTAGGTAGTGGTGGATATGGAAACAAAAAAAACCTCTTTGCAAAGTGGCAGTCTTGGGGCTCTGACAACCATGCCCACAAATTTTTGAAAAAGATAAATATTCTAAGAGGAAACTATGCTCTCTGATGAGTTGATTTCTTGCACAGAAGGAAAGCAGAAGCTTAACTACGTAGTGATGTCTATAAAATGTCAGCATTTGGAGGCGCCTGGGTGGCTCAGTCAGTTAAGCATCTATCCCTTAATTTTGACTCAGGTCATGATCTCATGGTTTGTGGAATTGAGCCCTGTGTCAGGCTCTGTGCTGACAGCATGGAGCCTGCTTGGGATTCTCTCTGCCTTCCCCCACTCTCTCTTTCTCAAAATAAATAAGTAAACATAAAAAAAAAAAAGTCAGCAATGGGGTGCCTGGGTGGCTTAGTCAGTTGAGCGAATGACTTCGGCCCAGGTCATGATCTCGAGGTCTGTGAGTTGGAGTCCCTCATCAGGCTCTGTGCTGACAGCTCAGAGCCTGGAGCCTGCTTCAGATTCTGTCTCTCTCTCTCTCTCTCTCTGCTCCTCCCCTGTTCACACTCTGTCCCTATCTCAAAATTAAATAAACATTAAACAATTTTTAAAAAACTGTCAGCATTTCCCTCAAAGTCTTGCAAAATGTGCCAGAAATAACCAGGTGACACAAGAGAAAAGAAAGAAGTGCAGAGACCCTGAAAAGTCAGAGCAGTGGAGACTGGAGGCCGAAACAGACATCCTGTGAGATGAGAGCCAGGCCAGTTTCTGAGAATGTAGAGGAACGGCAGCCCCGCAGGTCAGCAGTGGAGCATCTGAAGACCCAGACATTTCTCCCGAGGGTGGGTACCTGGGTCGGGGTGGAGAGGGGTGGAGGGAGAGAGAGCACGAGAGAAGACCCAGGACTCATCATGTCGCACTTCAAAACCTCTAATAGGCTGAGGGGGCGCTGGGCAGTGCGTCAGAAGTCTCGGTGGGGAAGGGAAGGTAATTTTGGCATAAAAATCAGCCACCTCGGCTTCTATGGCTTCTATGGTCAGAGCCTGACCCAAAGCCCGTGGCCTGTTATTATGATCATCTCCAGTCATCAAGTAAATGTTAGGCTTTGTAACATTATATAATGCACATTAGCATATTAGGGACTCACAGACGTTCTGCAGTAAAAACAAAACAACTAGTTTTGGCCTAGAGGTTTGTACTTTTTTTGTAAACTATGGAACCCTCTTCTCCTGGGACACCAGTTAATTGCCTCTTGCCCTAGTGTCCCTCACAGCGCCCTCTAGAAAATCATGCCACATATAAGTGAACCAATTGCTTGGGAGAAAGAGAAACACTATTTTTAGTACCAAATTCAGACAGAATTACCCCTGAGGATATTTAATAATGAAAACGCCGTGTGATGTAATGAACAATGTCTTCAGCAGCCTTGTTACCCCAGTTATAATGGTGCTTTTCATGGGACTGTTTCTTGTAATTACATTAAAAAATGCTGATGGCATCCCACCAAGAACAATTCAGCAAAGCAGTTCTGCTGGGGCCAATGTGATGGACTCCAGGTATCTGTGTTTCAGTTGCTCTGGAGGGATCCAGGGATTGGTGTTAGAAAATCTGGAAGAGTGGACGAATTGCTTATCCTTCAAGCAATCCTCTCTGTATAGTGTTTTTTCTCAGCAGGACCTTTAAATAAATATTCAGTGGTGGGCGTACAAACTGTACTTCCTAGCTGGACCTAAAGAGGGGGCCTCTTTGTTGTCCTCTGAGCCTACCCACATGTCTTAACTGACAGTTGAATATGGGGGGAGGTTGGCATTCCTTTGGAAAACTGAGCGCTCCCATCCGTGTTCACTGGCAAGACCAGGACTCTGTTTCAAAGTTGCCTTCAGCCCGTTCCAGTGTGTAAATGGATGAGCAAACTGGGCCCCCAAAGCTGCCTCATACATGGCTGGTATCGTGTCCATGGCTAAGAATGTTTAAGACTGGTATAACCAGACTCTTGCCACAGCCAAATAAATCGTTGGCAGAGCACCAGAGAATGCCTGGCTTTGGACAATGCTACTGTCAGGACCCTATCCAAGACAAACGCTACGTTAGTGCCAAGGTAACTAAATGAAGTAACTTATACTTGGTTATTTATGAATTGGCTAAAATGTGGAATGCTTCTCAGAGATAACATATTTTAGTTTTAGGACAGTTGATCTGAGGGCCTTCTGGAAAGAATTGCCTAGTGTGGGAAATTAATTTTCAGGTCAAGTCTAATTTGAGACAATGAAGCGTCATCGAAGTTATAAGAATGTCTCTTATTGCTCTGCATGGGGGTAGGCGAGGTTGGGATTGGCATCTCGGACTGGCAGAAGATCACTATGAAACAAGTGAGAGATGATTCCAGAATACATCCCTCTAAGATTTATCTGCACTTTTTTTATAGCCAGAGGTAGAATCCTACTGACATGGATGGCTGTTTCCATTGGTTAGAGGTGTTCTGTCTATACTGGCATCAACAGGTCAAATCCTGAGTAGCAGCCTAGGCCAGGGGCCACTCCAGGTTAACAACAATTCCCCATAATATAATCAGCTCTAGGGATGGAATATGACATTGGTTTGGGTCGGAAGAGTGCATCTGAAGTTTGTATGCTCCCTAATGTGTAAGAATTTGGTGTTTGCTGAAATATGTATTTGATTTGCTGCAGTACAAACTTGGAGTAAGGGAAGGAGCCTCTTACTAATGGTCTCAACCATTTGCATTCTGTCTTCCATCATAGAAGTAAAAAGAATCTTCTGTGTTTATGTGTACATGAGAAATTGCTTCTCCCCAAATCCAACTCCTAATGCTAGTGAAATAATTGAAGAAGTTTAAGAAAGGAGATATTTTGAAAAAGTTAGAGTCAGATTTTACTGATACACACACACACACACACACACACACACACACACACACACTCGGGTAGTGATTAGTACAGGAGGAGTGTGACATTGCTGTTAATGGTAGAATGGACCAATTAGTCAGTGAATGAGATTGGGACCACTGAAAATTAAGGAAAAAAAATAGCTACCCTCTCTCTTCATATATAAAAGTTCATTCTGGATGTAATAAAGAGCTAAACAAAATAAAACCACCACCACCATCATCACCAATAACAACAACCTTCAAAATACCTGAAGAAAATATAGGTGAATATTTCATTTATCTTGGAAATAGCAGTTGAAGCCGGAAAGGAGACATTTGTTACATTTGACTACATAAAAATAAAGGTTTTGTCTGAAAAAATAAGACACTATAAACAAAATTAAAGGACGAGGACAGCCCAGGAAAGTGTTTATCACATGTATAACAGACATAGGGTTAATAACCACAAAGTGGAGTTTCTATAAAATAACAATTAAAAGGCAAATAGCCCATGGGGCGCCTGAGTGGCTCAGTCAGATAAGCTGCTGACTTCTTCTCAGGTCATGATCTCACGGTTTGTGAGTTCCAGCCCCGTGTCAGGCTCTGTGCTGACAGCTCAAAGCCTGGAGCCTGCTTCAGATTCTGTGTCTTCCTCTCTCTCTCTCTCTGCTACTCCTCTGCTCACACTCTGACTCTCAAAAATAAATAAACATTAGGGGCACCTAGATGACTCAGTCAGTTAAGCTTCTGATTTCGGCTCAGGTCATGATCTCACAGTTCGTGGGTTCAAGCCCCGCGTCGGGCTCTGTGCTGACAGCTGAGCCTGGAGCCTGCTTCAGATTCTGTGTCTCCCTCTCCCTCTGACCCTCCCCTGCTTGTACTGTCTCTTTCTGTCTCTTAAAAATAAAATAAAAAGCATAAAAAAATTAAAATCAATAAACATTAAACAAAATTAAAAGGCAAACAGCCCCATGGAAAAATAGACACAGAATAGGAATAGGCTATTTACAGTAAAAAGTTAACAACAAGATGTTTTTCTATTATCAGATTGATAAAAAGTTGGGAAGGTTTAAAACATTCCGGGCTGGGGGAGATTTTTGGTGGAGCAGGGGTGTCGACCTTGCCCCAGGACAGCAACGTGGCAGAAACGATCCCGACTTTCAGTACACAAATCATCGAAGCCGGGTAAGCACTTGCACGTGTGCCCAGAGAGGCATGTCGAAGGATGTAGTTGCAACATTATATGAGGAAAGATTTAGGAACACCTGAGGTGAACTTTCACAGGTATGTGTGTCTGTGCTCTGGAACATGATGCAGCGCTTAAAAGGACGAGGAATGTGCTGGCACACACAAGTGTGCTGGAGGTACGAGGAAGTGCAAGTTGTAGCACCACGTGTGTCACGTGATACCACGTAATTCGGGTCTCCAGGCTTGCAGATGCAAAGACAGGTCTGTAAGGAACGTGTGCTCTCCTACTGGGGTTGTGCGAGGGCCTGGGAGAAGGGTGGTGAAGGGGAACGTCTAGTCTCCTCTGTTTACTTGTATTTTGTTTAATACCTATACACTTGTATATTTACAAAAACAAAATCACACACACAAAGAATTGAATGTGACATTCCACAGTGGCTTGGACATCTGAAGTGAATGACTCTGGCTGTCATTCTTCTATACATTCACCCATTCATTCATAAAAATTTTTGAGGGCCTACTATGTGCTTGGCACAGAAACTAGAGAAAGTTGTCTGTAAAGCGAATGCAGCGAGTCCCCTGATTAGCAATTGTATCAGTCAGCTTGGGTGGCCATGACAATGGGTGACTTCACCAACAGAAATTTATTTTCTCACAGTTCTGGAGGCTAGAACCTGAGGTCAGGGAGCCAGCAAGGTTGGGTTCTGGTGAGAATGCTCCTCCAGGCTTGCAGACAGCCACTCTCTTGCTGTGTCCTCTCATAGCACAGTGGGGCTGTGGGGGAGGAAAGGGAAAGAGGGAGAGAGAGAGAGAGAGAGAAAGAGAGAGAGAGAGAGAGAGAGAGAGAGAGAGAGATCTTCATCTTATGATCTCATGAAGGTGGTCCCTCATGACCTCATCCGTCCCTAATTACCTCTCAAAGCCCCATCTCCAAATACCATTGTATTGGAGGTTAGGGCTTCAAACTATAAATTTTGGGGAAGAAACACAAATAGTCCATAACAATAATATATTCCATAGGGTGTTAATAATAAAAGTTTGACAGAGATATTAAGGAACAGTAGATGTGAAATCACACAGTTAGCTCCTCACCTGCAGAATGTACAAGGAAAACTGAACTACTGACACCGTCTCATCCATCTAGAGAACGTAAAGTGGTTGAAGCAGTGAAGACGGAGGATAGATCAGAAAACAGATTTCTCTGGAGAGAGCTGTCCCAGAGCTCTGACTCTCTCCCCACTCTGTGTATGTGTGTGTGTGTAAAAGACACAAAGCAGATAGAGACACTAACCACTCCCTCCCTTCCCAAGGCAGTTTCCAGCCTAAAGCTAAGCGTAGCTGGGGGGAGGGAGAAAGGCATGTTTTTAAATCAAGCTTAATTATTATATAGAAATGGGCATTCACATTACTGAATTAAGACTGCATCTGTCATTCCAAGTGACTGTGTGTCAACCACCCAAGACTGAACTAAAAAGTCCTGAACCTACAGGAGTTTTTATGCAGCCACAGAGGAAGACTACCCACGTGGAATCAGGTTTAAAGGGATAATGGGAGATGAAAATAAAATTGTGCTTTGATTGCATCATAAGTCATGCGTGGTCAATGTACTGGTTACATATAATTGCTCATCAAGCGAGAAGAAAACTGTAGAGTCAGTGCAAAGGGAGGGTGATGTGTGGTGCCAGGCTATACACATGATACCTGTGGCTTTTCATGTAAATGCGATTCTTGAGCAAGCCAGGAATCTGTCCAGGCTTAGCTGTATTTGTGAATTTGGAGATTCACCAAGACCCCCTGAGGTACCTCTTTCCGATGCCAAGGGTTTACTGTGGTACATTTTGGAAGGATTTCCCCTAAAAAATATCCAGTTAAAATTATGCCTTGGCACCTACAGGATTAGCCTCCATTTATCCAGAAAATAAAGCTGTCAGATTGGAATTTATTGCTATAGTATTTTGAGATTCTGCTAACCCATTGTAGCCCCTGGAGAATCATGAAAGCCTCTCTGAAGGTTTGGAGAAGGCATCCAGAAGACCCGCTGGCCCTCCTGGCCCAGGGGAGAATCTCTCCCAGCATTTGCTTCCCTTCTTCTTTCAAACATCAGCTCAAATGTCATCTTTGTGAAGGTCTCTCCATTTCGATGGTCATGTCAACTACTTCTCTGGATTCCAGGTCAACGGTCTACCTACCTGCTAATGCATTTATCTTACATGGTACATATTTATTTGCTTATCTGCTTCTCTCACAAGATCTTCAGATTCCTAAAGGTGAGAAATACTGCATTTCATCACTTTTAAGACACACATCCCCTCATTTTTACATATCTAAAATTAGAATAGCTTTTGGTGATGTCATAGTTTCATTGGCCGTACATTTTCTCTGTGGCCCATAATTTTTTTAGTGGTACACAAAATAATGATACATCTCACAACTGATGGTGACTTAGAGTGCATAAAATATGGCATTATCTAATTCACCCTTGTAACCCTAAACAGTAGTACATGGTCTGGCACATAGTAGGTGCTCCATAAATGCACGACACTAACAGATGTTGTGGTGAAGGATTTCACCAGTAGCAATCACTGATCTGAGTAATTCTGGCACTGGAGAGTAAAGCAATAAAGTGCGGGCTTTGGGACTGTAAGCAACTTCCAGAATATTGAAGGGGATGTATTAATTAGGGGAACCCAAGCTGCTGTAACAACAAGATCCTAAGTGACTTGATGGCTCAAACTTGGAAGAAATTTATTTCTCGCTGACATTCGCTGTGCAAAGCAGGTGTTCTTTTTTGGTGGTGGCTGTTCTCAGTGTGATGTGTCAGGGATACGGGCTCCTTCTATGTTGCACCATTGCCCAGTGCCTCTATGCAAGGCAGGAGCAGGAGCTGGGAAATGCACCCTTGGCTGAGGATCCATTCCCAGCAGCATCCCTAGATGAGGGAGAGGGAGCAGATTGGTGGGCAGCCAGCTCTCTCCACCATAGGAACCCTGTGGACTCTTGCCTATATCAGGTAGAGTTATCTGCTTCCTGTTGCAAGTTTAATTTTTGCTCCTGATTTCAACGGTCTTAGCCAATCATTTCTTAGTTGGAGGAGACAGAGACCCAAGTGTGACCAGTTTTTGTAAAAATTGAAACACCCTGGTTAGGTTTACTTGGATCCAAGAGCTGAAATAATGTCTAGCATCTTTCTCTCTCTCCTCTTTTCTTTTCACTATGCCCCTTAATTCAGGGGCAGGAACTCTCCGCATGATGAAACTGAGAAAGATGCTACACTTGATCTTAGCCAAAAGGTCAAGAAGCAGTCTGGAAAGATGATTTGCTTCCTTCCAGCCCATCATTTCAGAAGGAAAGACAAAGTTCTTTCTCACTGACCTCCATCAGTCCTCACTGAAAAGTCCTCTGTTTGGCCCTAACCAGGTCCTGTGAGCAATCTTCTGCCAATGGCTGTGTTCAGGGCAGAGATAGCGTGTTCTGAGTGGAGAGCTCAACAGCCCCACCAGAATCATCTGGATTGAATGGGGGAAGGGGCAGTTCCTAACAGAAAGGGATGGAGCATGGACAAAAAGTGAAAATTGTTCCCTGTCACCAGCCACCACGCCAGCTTCGTCTCCAGTCATCCCTACCCTGCAGACACCCCAAATTGGTGCCATTTCCCAAAGTATACCAGATCCCTTCACAATTCCATGCTGCACCCCCTTCCTGAAATGACCTCTCACATGCTTTCCCCCCATTGGCCCGTCAAGACCAGCTCTTTTCTTGACACCCCACCCTCAGGCCAGCCAGCCTGGTTACAGCCACTGTAAAGGATTTGCATCCAAATTGACTGAGCTTTGAGGCTGCGTCTGAGGTCCAAACAAAAGTGAGCTCTGTGGTTCTGCCATGCTGGCCGCACCCACATTTGGAAGCAGGCTGTCCTGGGAGCAGCCTGTAGTGTTGTGTTGTCTGAGGTGTAAAATGTCATCTTGTCCAAAACAAACAGCGGTGCCAGAGAAACCGTCATCCCCATCACAGGGGGGGCCATGGGGGGGAGAAGGCTGCGAGGGGTTGGCTGCCCACAAAGCTCCAATTAGCCCCCAAATTATCTCCTGCATCACGTGTGCAAGGATTTCTAACCAAAATTTGCTGGAAAATGGATTCTCAATGCTTCTGTCTATTTACCTAATACTTAACCCAAGGATAACAACACACATACAAATTTAAAATAAAACACATGTTGTGTTTTTTTTTAAATAAAAATGTGAAACAGATGGTCTCTTTTAAGACAAATATTTATTCCCCTGACATTTTTTTTCACTTACATGTTTATATTTTTAAATATAGGCTTTATGCAGAGACCTTAGAGATGTCACGATAATAAAATTCATGTTGTTCATAATTGTCTATTTCCTAGAAATGCAGGGCTAGAAGCCACCTCAAGAAGCTATCTCTGGCACCCCCCTCCTTCAGGCAGGCCAACGTGCGACCAGCTGAGACCAACTGGTGTTTATTCTGTTTATCTTGGAGCCTTTTGAGGAAGGAAGCTGTAAACTCTTTCTTACTGAGCCCGTGGACTCTCCACTAGATTGCAGATCTCTTGGCTGGGTGAAGAGTTCTTGGATAGGGCAGAGTTTACAGAGCAGTGCTGCTCAGGGAGATTTCTTCCCTGGTGTCTCCCAGGTTACCCTGTATTTGTAATGCAGCTACTTTGACTTTGTGACTACATGCTTAACTTGAATTCTGCCGTCACTTGCTCAGATCCCTTTGTATGCACCTCGGACAGGGTCAGGTCTTATCTTGACCAGGGCCATTAATTTTCCTTCCCTCAGGATAAGTGAGTGTCCTAAGGAAGAATCAATAGATGTTAGACAGGACATGTAGGCAGAAAAAGGGGAATACTTTTCAGAAGTCATCAATAAGAAGGAGACAGCTCTGAGCCTGAAGTATGTGATTGGAGAATCTTTTCCTTGTGAGAAGTAAGTTGGTTATTCCTTGTATCAGGTAGTCTTTGCTGTCTAACAAACCACTCCCCAAAGGTACTGACTTAAAAATAACAAAGCATTCTTTCTCACCATTCTTTGGGTAGGTTGGGAGATTGGGTAGGAAGTGGTTTGAAAACCTAGATCAGATCAAGTCTAGCTTTTGCTTAAGGCTGTCCTTATCCAATATTATTACAATCATATGTATTATAATCATAATAACATCCAAATTCCTTCTGATGACTTACAAACCCAACATGATCTGGTCCCTGCATTTCCTACAGCATTCTGTTAATTTCTTCTCATTTTCTTACCTACTAAGTTCAGCCAGAATAGTCTTCTCTCTGTTCTTAGAACATATACATAGGCCATGGATGCTCTATCCCTTTCCTACTTGCAGTGTTGTCCCCCTCCCTCAGTATTTACAAGGCTTAATTTAGACTTCAGTATTAATGTCATCCCTCAAATAAAGATCATATCATCCTGATGATCTACACTGAGGTAGCTACTGGACCTCTTTCTATCATCAAACAATTTGAATTCTTTGCATGGTTCTTGACACTATCTAATCATGTATCCATTTATTTAGTTGTTTCTTTATCTATATTTTGTCTCCTGTCTCCTACTAGAAAGTTCTAGAACCATACCTGGTGCCTTGTCTGTCCAGTCACTATGGCATATCCATCATCTAGAACATTGCCTGGCACATAGTATTTGTGTAGAAATATTGAATTTCATAGAAATATTGGGGATAGAAACCATCAAAATGCTAGAGAAGGAAACAGGTGAAACCTCTTTGGCATTGGCCATAGTGACTTCTTACTAGACATGTCTCTGGAGGCAAGGGAAACAAAAGCAACCATGAACTGTTGTGACTTAAGATAAAAAGCGTGAAGAAAACAATCAACTAAAGTAAAAGGCAAACTATGGAATGGGAGAAGATATTTGCAAATGACATATCAGATAAAGGGTTAGTATCCAAAATCTATAAAGAACTTGTAAAACTCAACACCCCCAAAATAAATAATCCAGTTAAGAAATGGGCAGAAGACATGAACAGATATTTTTCCAAAGAAGACATACAAATGGCTAACACACACATGAAAAATGCTCAACATCACTTATCATCAGGGAAATACAAATCAAAACCACAGTGAGATATCACCTCACACCTGTCAGAATGGCTAACATTAACAACTCAGAAAACAATAGATGTTGGCGAGGATGCTGAGAAAGGGGAACCCTCTTACAATGTTGGTGGGAATGAAACATGATGTAGCCATTCTGGAAAACAGTGTGGATGTTCCTCAGAAAGTTAAAGATAGAGCTACCCTATGACCCAGCAATTGCACTACTAGGTATTTATCTTAAGGATACAAAAATACTGATTCCAAGGGACACATGCACCTCAATATTTATAGCAGCACTACAATAATAGCCAAATTATGGAAAAAGCCCAAATGTGGGATATATGTATGCATATATACGCACACATACATGTATATACATATATGTACATACATATACATGGATGTGTGCGTATATATAATGTAATATTACTCAGCCATTAAAAAGAATGAAATCTTGCCATTTACAACATGGATGGAACTAGAGTGTATTATGCTAAATGAAATAAGTCAGTAAGAGAAAGACCAATACTATATGATTTCACTCATATGTGGAATTTAAGAAACAAAACACATGAACATAGGGGAAGAGAAGGAAAAATAAAATAAGATAAAAACAGAGAGGGAGGCAAATCATAAGAGACTCTTAACTATAGAGAATGAAAAGCGTTAGGGGGATCGGTTAAGTGGGTGATGGGTATTAAGGAGGGCACTTGTGAGGAGCACTGGGTGTTATATATACGTGATGAATCACCGACTTCTACTCTTGAACCCAGTACTACACTGTATGTTAACTAACTTGAATTTAAATAAAATCATGGAAGAAAAAAATATTGAGGGTGGTGGAGGACTCTGACTTGATCCGTTAGGTCTTAATTTCTCCTTTTTCTTTGATTTAATTGGCAAACAAACAAACAAACAAACAAACAAAAAAGAAAACCCTCCCATTAAATTACTTAGGGGTAATAGGATCTGGTTCCTTTTCTATAACAATTCCCTGAAATATAAAGTATTTACTATCTGATATGGACATGCCTGGAGTAACTGCTAGAGAATCTCCATTTGCATTGGTTGCTTAAAGTAAATTCAGGAACAAAAAGTAAAACTTCAGAAACAAAAAGTTATGTTACACAGCAGTGGATTGTTTTAATGATTCCTTTTATGGCAATAGCTTCACAATGTGACCTTTTCTTAAAATATTTTAAAAGCTAAAAAATTAAGCCAACTATTTTCAAAGAGCTGACGATAAAAAACAACAGATGCCTACGCTTCCTACCCTACTCCCCTACCTCCTGTCCTGCTACTGCCGGAACTCTACTTTTATCTGTTTCTGTTTTTAGTTCTAAAGTGTATCTAAATATTATGCTTATGCCATTCTTCCTTGATTTATCCACTTCAGACATTATCTTTTGACTTTTGGTTATGATGGATGAGGATCTAGCGCTCTATAATTCTCTTTTCTTTAAAAAATTTTTTAAAAAGTTTATTTCTTTTGAAGGAGAGAGAGAGACAGTGTGCAAGCAGGGGAGGGACAGAGAGAGGGGGAGACACAGAATCTGAAGCCAGCTCCATGGTCTGGGGCTCAAACTCACAAGCTGTGAGATCATGACCTGAGCCGAAGTCTGACACTCACTTAGCCACCCAGGCGCCCCCACTGTAACTCTCATATAGCAAGCTTTCCTCAGTTATCTGGGGGTCCCTGGTTGTCATTCATTTATGGAAATGAAAGACTAAGCAGTATGCCTGGGGTCACTGAAAGGCTTTGGTTAGAATGAGAATGGGGGCTGGGGGTGGCCCTGGCCACTGGGCTGTGGGTTTCTGAAATGCTAGGATGGTGGAATTTTCTTTACTCTGAGGCCCCAGCAACAGCCCTTGCTGCTCCTGTTTTCCTGGATAGTGAAATTTCCCTCCAGAAGGGCTCTCCTCAACTGTGTGTCTTCCACCCCCAACCTTTCACTCACACACACACACACACACACACACACCTCCCTTTCTCCTCTCTCTGGCCTTGGTTGCAGGCCATTGGGTCAGGTGAGGTGGGGGAGGTGTTCAAGTGACAGTCACCATTCTGTATACAGATTTTGGATTAATCGCTCACTATTCACTTTAATCACCTCCACCACCTTGTCTGATATCTCCAAGTCTTGACCCTTCCGAGGATGTGGCCAGAAAGTTTCCAGGAGATCAGAACTCCTACTCTGACACCTACTTTGCTTCATCAGCAAATTTTTTTCTATTGGCATTAAGATTTCCAGAAATGGGCTGGAATTCTTCCTCTGTTGAAGGACTCCTCCCATTTTTTAAAATCAAGGGTTTGTATTTTTAAAAATTTAGTTTTCATGGGGTCTCACAGAGGAGAGAAAGCGAACGCATTGCTCATCTGTGATCTTTGGTCAGAAAATCTTGACTCTGACTTCTATTCTTAGGCTGTTCAATTTGTATCTTCATCATTTCTTTTAATACTTAAATTTTGTTTTATTTTTTAGAGAGAGAGAAAGAATGTGAGAAGGGGGGAGAGAGAGAGAGAGAATCTCAGAGAGAATCTCAAGCATGCTCTGCGCTGAGCATGAAGGCTTGATCCTATGACTTGGGATCATGATCTGAACTGAAAGGAAGAGTTGGATGCGCTCTCAACCGACTGAGCCACTCAGGTGCCCCTTCATCATTCCTGTTAAAGATAATTAATCAATACACAGTTTCTCTGGACAGCTCATGATGTCCTTTGTCCAGATGCAATAAGGCACACTTCTTTGCTGGTCTCTACTCCGCAGTCCTGGAGGTCTGGCCCAAGCAGGTGATCTGAAGGGCTTTTCCCCAGCTTTGTAAGTTCTTGCTTATTTTCATTGTCTACACAGTGCCACCAGGACATTTTTGAGGAAACTGTTTTTTAATGTAAGCTCTACACCCAAATGGGGCTCAAACTCATGACCCTAAGATCAAGAGTTATATGCCCCACAGAGTGAACAAGCCAGGCTCCCCAGGGAACCTTTGATTATGACAGAGAACTGGGTTTCTTACATCAAACCAGAGGCTTCCTGCTGGTAGAGTCACTTTGTCAAACTAGGAATTTCCAGGGATGTGATGATGATTTCATAATTAAGCAGCGTTTCCTTATTGATAGCATGGCCTGCTTGATTGGATTGAAAGCTCCTTATTTACTTCTGAATCTCTTCTAGGACTAAGACGTGTAAGATTTTTGGATATTTGTGATGAATACAAGTAGTGGTGAAAGTTGGGCTGGGGGCAAGGGCAGTCAGGTGACACAAGCCTAAGGTAAAAATAGCAGTGCTGTCTGGGTTGGCTGGCTGGCAGCTGGCTGTTGGTCCCAACCTCAGAGAGGTGCTGTCTTTCACCGTATTTAGGCATCCCTGTCTTGAAGAGCTTGGATTGTATCTTTCTGAGATAGCTCTGGCTCTCATCAAGGGAGTCCATATAAGCAAATGAACCAACCAGAGACCCCTCATCACACAAAACTGTTTCCCTCTGAGCAAATAATAATAACAATAATAATAACTAAGCAGAAAAATGCAGCTCAGGGTCCATGGAAGTGCCAGAGGTTATTGGATTCAAGAAGACTTCATAGTTTGAGCTATCCTTTTAGCCTCCTCAGAGGATTACAAAATTCTAATTTGATTCAATTCTAGCCTTTTTTGGAAACTACAAATGGAAACTTGGGTAGTGGGTTTAAGACAAGACGAGTCAAAACATGTCTATGTTTAAGATGGAACTAGAACTGGTATCAAGACCAGTGCTTCTTGAATGGGAAATAACTTAAAGATGTAATAATAGCAAATATGATAAGATAGTTATAGTACAAATGTAATATAGAACAACATGCAGTCATTAAAATCTTGCTTGCAGAATACTTAAAAATATGGAAGATGGATAGTTGTGGTATGACTCTCTTTGTAACTAAAAAGATGTATTTCCTATAAAAGCATGGTTTTGGTTTTGGTTTTGTAAGCACTCCCAAAATGATAAGTGGGCTTGCTTCTCTATTTTGGATATTTTACATTTTCACCATTGAGCAAGTGAGCATGCTCTCTTGCTCAATGGTGAAAGCATAGAAAAAATATATAGTGTACACTAGCGGTTGCAAACTTAGATTTCTACAGAATCCAGAAATGCAAAAAAATGAGTAAAGTGGGCTGGGTGTCGGAAAAATCAACTGCTAGGAATGTAATCGAACTTTCATTTGTACTTGACTGTTGCATAAGCACATAACATAATACAAACATGTATGATATCAGAGATTATGTATTAAGTTCAAAATTAAAAAATAAAACATTCAAAAATTAGAAATATTTAATTATTATTATTTTTCTTTCATAACTCATTACTTCTTTGCTTTATAATCAGAAATGTGACACTTTTTCTTTTGCCCCAGCATGTCAGTGTTGGGTCTTGCATTTCATGTTGTGATGTGCTGTATAGAATTCAGACTTGAATCCTTTAGCTGAGAGCAATAGTTTTATTTAGTTTCATAATGAAAAACAGCTGTTCATGGCTGAACATGGATAGAATCTTTGTATGATGGTTTTTATATTTAGGGTAACTACTCCTGAGATATATGTAGAATTTTGGCATTCTAATGTTGCAAAATTTAGTTTTGAGATCTCAATTGCAGTTCAAAAATTATATTTGCCACAATATTAATTAAGAAAGGTGAATTGAGGGGCTCCTGGCTAGCTCAGTCAGTGGAGCATGTGACTCTTGATCTCAGGGTCATGAGTTTGAGCCCCATGTTGCGTGTAGAGATTACTAAAGAATAAATATACTTTAAAAAAGTGAGTTGAATAACAAAAGTTTATTTTCATAAAATTAGAATCTTTTTGGGAATCCTATCTTCAACCCCACAGTTTTGTAAGAGCAGTTCAGGTGATTGCTTTCATTTCTGAAAAGTGCTTTCAACATCAGAAAGTGGGCCAGATTATTCTTTGCCAAATGAGTTTCCCAAAGATATAATTTCGCTAAGAATGAACAAATTCAATAACCCATTTGCATTGTTGTGAAGATTCTTGCAGGAAAGTACCCAAATGGGTTAGATGGCTTATTATAATATTTTCTTTGATTCAGTCTTTGCTGGTGAGGCGGGGTAAGTATTTTTTGTTGGATGACATGGACAATTTTATAACCCTTTTTCTCATCTGCAAATAACTGATGTCAACATTATATACTGATTACCCTTAATTTATCAGAACCGATGAATGTATCTAATGCATCAAGCAAAGCATTGAATTCTATGCTGTCAACCATGGGTGTGAATCCATTTCACGAGGCCCATGATATGTTCTGTTTTGTTTATCGTTTATTAGCACAAGGCAACTCCTGGTGACTTATTTAGGTACTCCATCGTGCAACATTGTTCACTTTGGATACTGACCATTTCAGGAGCTCTGTTTCACAGCCTGTCTTACTAATTTTGACCTGTCTGCTTTAAACTTTTCAAGACTTCTCAACAAACAAAGCTAAGCCATTTCCTGAAGTTGTGCCTGTGATGGACACCATGCCCAAAAGTTCTCCAGTCACACCGAAGTCTCTTTGGAACCATAAATAAATATAGCTGACTGGGTGGTATTATTTTAACTGGGCTCTCATAAGCCTCTCTAGGAAATGCCACAGATGATTGAACTTTTTCACACAACCTGTCCTGTAAGTTCTCAGCCATGTCGTCATCTTGCTGAGCAACAGCATTTCTGTTTAGTCTTCCATTTGCAAATACTTGTTTTTCTTTCTCTCTCTTTCTCTCTCTCTCTTTCTCTCTCTCTCTCTTTCTTTCTTTCTTTCTTTTCTTCCTTTCTTTTGTTTGAGGCATGGATTTCCTTTGTCCTCAGTAGATACCCTTTTACAAACCCACCATTCATAAGTTTTTGGTGCCTGAGCTGTATTCTCACTTATTTTACCCCATAACTTCATTTCACGGTTGGATCATTTTTTTTTTTCTGCATTGAAAAATAAAACGTGTTGGAACATTAGTCCTTTATTTTCAGATCATTAAGTTTCCATATAGTAGTCACGGCCTCTTTGGTTAGGTTCTTTTGATACTAGCATGTTTTATTTGTGGGTCAAACTTGGAAGAATATTTTTAACTTCTGCGCACAAAGCTGTTCTCCATCTTTCTGCAAACACATGGCCCTCTCTGGTCTCTTTTGTTTCCCTGCTTTTGGTAGAGTTATGGATACAAGAGAAATGAGGTTATTTCTTCTTAACTGTATTGTGAGGAAAACCATTCAGGATAATAAAATACTACTGACCCTTAGTCTCAGTGATAGGAAGAGGATAGGGACAGACCAGAAGTCGGACAAGCTGGAAGCCTACTCAGTTCCAGCACACTTGTCCTTTGCTGGAAGGTGGCTCCAGTGTTGCCAAATCTTCCAAATTTTTAAAAATTTAGAAAGATGTAATATACATGTTAAAAAGTAGATGTGTTTTAAATGTATAGCTGGATGAACTTTTCACTAATGGAACATGGTGGTGTGCCCTGCAGCAAGATTAAGGAACGGAACACTATCAGGCCCCATGGGACATCCTCACCCTCCCTGTCAGTTGAGATCTTTTACTTTTTTTTAAGAAAAAAGAATCTGAATTCACATGTGCACTCTCACTTTCTACATTTTGTCAAGTAATTCAAAACATTTAAAAACCCCGTGGCCAAACTAAACACATATTCTCACCAGAGTCAGACCAGAGGACTCCAGTTTGGAGTCTTGGGGGGGGTGTGTGTGTGTGTGTGTGTGTGTGTGTGTGTGTGTGTGTGTCTGGCAGCCCACACCACTCTTTTCTTCCATCTAGAAGACTGGGTAACTATGTTTGTGCTACATGACCTCAGTCATGATTGAGGGGGGTGTTTCTCCGGGATTTTGGAGGTGGGACTGGATACGCTTCAGCTAAAAATGGGAGCTTCTGTGGCCCCAGGGCTGGAGCAGACCCTCTGCCCCCATGTCAGTGGAGCAGCAGAGAAAGCCCAGGGAGAAAAACGAAGCACATAGGCAGAGAGAACAAAGAGAAAGCATACAGTAAGAGAGCGTGAATGAGGGGAGAAGTTCCCTTGGTTCGCCAGTAGCTTTCTAGTGTCCCAACTCTTGGTTCCAGTCCCTCTGAAGCCAAGATGTAGTAGGGATTGAGGAGCTAAGGAGGCTGGTAGGGCTTCTCTAAGAATTCGGGAGGAACAATCGGGTGAGTAAACTACAGCAAGAGATGCGCGTGACACAAATGTTTAAGAGATATTGGAGATTGGATTATCATTCCCAATTCTTCGTTCTCCTACTATAATAAAATTATATGCTCATGCCCCGTGCCATGTGACTTTGCATCCACACTGCTAGAATAGGTGGAGCATATATTCCCATCCCTTTGATTCGGGGCTTGGCCAGTTGACTTGGTTTGGTAAATGCAATGGGTAGATTTGACAATGGCTAGTTCTAGGTTGAGGGAAATTTTTGTTAGTCTTTTCTCATGCTTCTTGCATCCATAATGAGAAGAGCCTATCCCAGGTATCTGGTGGTCCCAGAATGAATGACATATGGAACTGAACTATACTGACCTATGGAGTATCAGAGGCACCCCACCCAGTCCACACACTACGGGTGAAAAAAAATAACTTTTTATAAGACACTAAAATTTGGGGGTTATTTATTGCATAATATTTTCACAGCAATAGCTGACTAATATAGAGGAGAACTGGATTCTAGCAAAGTCTGGGGCTGTGAATCAAGGCAGAAGTCTGGTTGTACCAGAGTGGGCCAAGCCTGGAGCAGTGAAGGAAGAGCTCAGACTCACAGGCAACATGAGCAGTAATGTCAGCCCTTAGAGGTCATTCGGGAGGGCACCAGATCCTTGTCTGATTGGAAGAGGGAAATGAGAGTGGTCTGGGGGAAATAGCTGTCACCTCATTGATCATTTGGCTTGAAGGAAAATCAGGAGGAACACAGGAGCCAAGTAGTTATAACTGAGCTGGTGACATTATTCTAAGCCATCAGGTCTGCTCAAACTTGATACACTCTCCCCATATCCACCCCCCCCATCTCTAACTTGGTCAGACTGACTCAGGAGCTGTGAGCATTAGTGGATCTGGCTGTGAGGATTCTGGGAAAGTAGCAGCAGGAAAAATACAATGGGAGAGGACAATTGCAGCTCTCTAATGCTGGAAAGTGTGTATGTGTGTGTGAGTGTGTCTGTGATGGCCCATCTGCTACAAACCTGATAGTTACCTTCTGTGCACCTGCTTTCTATTCTTATTAATGGCTCAACCTGGAGGGGGCTTGAGGCTGGGAAACTATTACATATTCTGACTCTGTTCACCAGATCTCTGGGAACTTAAAGCCTCGGATGGAGCCTGTGAAGCCATAGACCAGTAGGACAACTGCATAAGCGGATCAGGATCTGGCGGCCAGTGGCTTCCATTGCCACAGCAGGAGATGCTGGGCAGGAGCAAAGGCAGAGGGGGGTTTCTGGTTTTCTTTCTCTAAATTCCTTTTCCCAGGCACTTGCAAGCTCAGGAAGCTCTTGTCATCTCCTAATTGAGGCAGATGAAGATGGCAGTTCTGTAGGGAGGCGTTTCCACTTAATCAAGGCCAGTCAGAGCCAAGCTCCAGGATTAGGCAGAGATCTACAGATCTGCACAGTTGCTGGGGCAGCCTGTTTTCTGTCTTCACTACCTTGTTATCTGGCCCTTCTCTGAATTCCTGTAGCTTTTCCAGGACTTACACAATGAGATTAACAGCTATCATTTTTGAATGCCTACCATATGCTGGGCTCTCTAGTGGATCTTTTACAAATATTATTGATAATAACAACAGTGAAGATAGCTAATATTTATTAAGCATTTACTATGTACTAGGCATGGCGCCAAACCCTGTACATGTATTAACTCATCGGGAATCTTCACAATGAGGCAACGTGGGCCTCATTATTTTTACACATGAGTAATATGTGGTGGAGTCAGGATTTGAATCTAGACTGATCTGACTCTGGGGCCTCTGCTTTTTTTTTTTTTTCATTCGCAATGCTGTCCTGCTTGGTCTTGCTGTCTCAGTATGCCAGGATGCCATCCAGTTACCAAGATGGGCTGAGGCAAATGTGAAGGGCTGGGTCGGTCATAGGTTAGGAGGGTGAACACAGTGTGGTGGCTGTCCCCAGTTAAGTGTCTGGTGAGGAGCTCACCAGGGACAAAATCCAACAGGAAACCTGGCAAGGCCCCAAAAGGTGAGTGGAGCAGGGAGATGGACAATCCGGGATGTCAGATGTCCTGGGAGGCAGCTGAGCTGTGCAGGAGCCTGGCAACAGGGAGCGGGCCCTGGTTGCTGGGCAGGGATCCATGGGCAGGACACCAGGTCCTGGAGGAATTGGGGCTGGCCAGGGCATGGCCTATTTAGTTCTGGCTCTGCCCTTTACTAACTTTCAGGCAAATTACGCACATCCCTTGAGATTCAGTCTCTTCATCTGTAAAATGGAGATAATAACATTACTCCTTCATAGGGTTGATATAACTAAATGGCATAACTGACATAAGGCACGAGCGGTAGTGCCCTGCACTAAGGAGGTACTCAGTACACGGATTGCTGTGTTTCTAAGACAGTGACTTAGGCACAAGGACAAGGCAAGACTCGGGCTATCATAGCTGAAGCGTCAGAAGAACAGCATCCTAAAATTCCTTCTGATAGAGATCTGTGTTTTAGAGAGTGCAGTGGAGTTAAGTGACCTCAGTCCCATACAGAGGAGAGTGGCTGAACCTGAAGCAGGTCCTCTTTTTTTCATACATGGATTTTGGAATCCCGGTCCCTCACTAAGCTGAATGGTTCTTGTTCAGGGCTTTGGACTCCCAGTGCAGTGCTTTCAATGATACGGTGCTGCTGGCAAATAAACACCTGACATAAAATATGGACAACCATGCCAACGGTACATTCACTGTAGTGGTTTTAAAACATGTCTGCAAATTCTTTGTCATTCTTTCCATCAGAAACTAGCACTAAATTCCAGTTTTCTTAAATCTTTTAAAAAAATGTTTATTTACTTTTGAAGTGGGGAAGGGAGAGAGAGAATCCCATACAGGCTTCTACTGCCATTGCTGAGGCTGACTTGGGGCTCAAACCCAGGAACTGTGAAATCATGACCTGAGCAGAAACCAAGAGTCAGACGCTTGGCTGATTGAGTCACCCAGGCACCCCTGAATTCTTAGTGACTGACTTCTTTTTTTTAATGTTTATTTATTTTTGGGAGAGAGACAGAGACGAAGTGTGAGCAGGGAAGGGGCAGAGACAGAGGGAGACACAGAATCTGAAACAGGCTCCAAGCTCTGAGCTGTCAGCACAGAGCCCAACATGGGGCTTGAACTCATGAGCTGTGAGATCATGACCTGAGCCGAAGTCAGACACTTAACTGACTCAACTGACTTAGAAGTGACTGACTTCTAAGGAACAGAATGTGATAAAAGTGATGCTGCGTGTCTTCCAAGTCTGGGTTACAAATGGTGATACAGTCTTCTTTCTGGCTCTGTCTCTTGGGATGCTCCTTCCTGGAAGCAGCTGCTATGTTAAGAAGAAGCGCAGGTCATACGGAGAAGCCACGTGACATGTTTAGACCAACAGCCCCAGCTAAGGTCCCAGCTCTCAGCCAGTATTAGTCACCAGATGAGTGAGCAAGCTTGACTTTAGATGATTTGTTCTAGCCATGGAGCCATTTCAGCCGACACCAAGTAAAACAAGGAGGAGCTGTCCCCACCAAGGGCTGCCCAAATTACTGATAAATGAGAAAAATAAATGTCACTGTTCTAAGCCAACAAGTTGTGAGTTTACTTGTTATGCAGCAAGAAGCAAATGGGACATGCACATACACAGTGGAACATGGAAGGGAAGCAGTTGGACATAGTGCTTAAGAGTTTATATTCTGGGGGCACCTGGGTGGCTCAGTTGGTTAAGCATCTGACTCTTGATTTCAGTTCAGGTCATGATCTCGTAGTTTGTGAAATTGTGTGCCATGTAGAACCTGCTTGGGATTCTCTCCCTCTCTCAAAATAAGTAAATAAATAAACATTTAAAAAAAGAGTTTGTATTCTGAAATCAGATAGTTGACTCTCAAAATTTAGCTCTGTTATTTGCTTGCTGGCTAAGTTTCATAGCATCTTGAGACTGTTTTGCCTCTATAAGATGGTGATAAAAGCTATATTAATTTTAAAAATATATTGTATTTATTTACTTTGAGAGAGAGAGAGCATGCACAAGAGAGTGGGGGAGGGGCAGAGGGACAGAGAATCCCAAGCAGGTCCCAAGCTAACAGTGTGGAACTTGAAACAGGGCTTGATCCCATGAACCATGAGATGATGACCTGAGCTGAAAAATCAAGAGTATGATGCTCAACTGACTAAGCCACTCAGGCCCCCCAAATCCATATTAATTTTATGATGGCTTCAAAAAAAAAAACCCAGAAACTAATTTTCTCACAGTTCTGGAGGCTAGAAGTCCAAGATCAGGGTGTTAGTCAGTTTGGTTTCTTCTAAGACCTCTTTCCTCTGTAGATGGCTGCCTTCTTGCTGTGTCCTCACATGGTCTTTCCTCTGTGAGCATGCCTGTCTGTGTTTACATTTCCTCTTCTTATAAGGACACCAGTTGTATTGGATTAGGACCCACCCCCAAATACCTCATTTTAACTTAATTACTTCTTTAAAGGCCCTCTCTCCAAATATAGTCACATTCTGATGCACTGGGGGTTAGGCTTCAACATAGGAATTTTTTGAGTGGGGATATAATTCAGCACATAATAGTTGTTACAAGGATAAAATGAGGTAACTAAATATAAAAAAAATGGGTTCATGATGGATACAATGGTAAGTGCTTAATAAAGAATGACCGTTCCTTTATATACATATGACATCAACACAATTCTACTGGATTCATGCAGGAGAAACATGCAGATCATCATGCCTGCCCCAGGGGAAAGCATATGTCCCCCTCACTTGGATGATAAGTCCCCCCCTCCCCTGCCTGGTGATGGGGGCAAGACAGGGGCTGAGGGGTGTCCTCTGCAGGGAGGGGGCCTGACCTGGTAGAGATAGCTGCTTCCTTTGGGGACCCTTTGGGAGAGGGGCTTCCTGCCTGAGCGTGGGAGAAGGTCCCGGGGGATCCCAGGGAAGGAAAGGCTGGAATGGCATGAAAACCAGGAGCCACAGTCTACATGTGAAATTGGGTGCTCCAGAGCTGACCCTCAGCGCTGTTCCCACTGGAGGCAATTTGGAAAAGGTATATTAGAGAGAAAGTCCCAATTCAGAAAACCTTTCTGCCAAGTCCTTTGTTTTCCTAATGTTGCCGCGGTGTCTGGAGCTGAATTTTAAAAATGGCATTTTCCTGGAAAGGATTTTTTGGTCTTTTTTGGAAATGTCTCATGTAAAACAAGATCACCAGTGGGCTGCTGGGTCTGGTCTCTCAGGAGCAAGTTTGGGAAACAGGGGCGGGAGAAAGGCAGACAGGGTGGGGAAAAGACCAAAAAAAAAAAAAAAAAAAACCCCAACAGAGGGAAAGCAGGACGTGACAAAGGGGCCTGACATTTCTGTGTTAGGAACAGGCCCAGGGCTCAGGATTTATTCCAGTGGGTCAGGCATCATGGTGGGGAGGAAGGAGGGAAGGGGGCGCTCTGCAGGCAGAGCTGTGGGAACGTCCTCTGAGAATCTGTTGGCACCACACATGCTCATAGTCTCTATTCATCACAGAAATGGGCCCGTCCCTGGGCCTGCCATTTCCCTAGCTTTCTGGTCTTGCATGAATGATGGGGCAAGAGATACAGTAGGCTCTGACTGGGGCTGAGACCATGTGTCCTCCATTAGAGTTGATTTTCTTCCTGAAGAAGGGGACTCTATGTAGCATTCATTCTACATAGTGGCTCTGTGTTACTGTATTCTGGCTGCTATATATCAAAGTGCCATAAACAGAATGGCTTATGAACAATAGATAGGTATTTCTCACAGTTCTAGAGCCGGAAGTCCAAGATCAAGGTGTTGGAGGATTTGGTACCCAGTGAGGGCCCATTTCCTGTTTCACAGGCCATCTTCTGTGGAAGGGGCAAGGGGGCCCTGAGGTCTCTTTGACCAGGGCAGTAACCCATTCATGAGGTTTCCACCCTTATGACCCAGTCACCCTCAGAGGCCCCACCTCTGAATACCATCAATTTGGGGGTTGGAATTTTAACAAATGAAGTTTGGAGGGATACAAACATGCAGTCCATAAGGTTCCACAAGGGCCAGGCTGTGTCTTATCAGACTGGAGGGTCCCCAAGCCCAGGGACCCTGCTCCTCCTTAATCTAAGAAATCCCGAGACCTGGGGACATCATCCTCTTCCTTCTATGTGTCCCAGAACGTAGTGTGTGGGAGAAGTTCGCTTTATGGAACTGACCGACCCAGTGACCTACTCACAGTCTTGTTCTCCACCCTTGTCAGACACGATGTGCGGACTGAAAGGCCCTGCCCTGGGGAGGCCAGCTGCCGCCGTCCTCCAGGCCCAGGGCCAGGGCAATTACTGTGGCCAAATGGAATTTCTGTGGCAGGAAGGCTCTTGGAAGCTCTTTGCAGAGCTGGCTTCCATTCTCTGGGCTTCTGTGTTACTCTTCTGTCCATTTCTCACCCGCCCTGGTCTCTCAGTGCCACGCTCAAGTCTTCTGGGTTGGGGTGACCCTGGGCCTCAGAGTGAAGTCAGGGCAAAGAACAGAGCAAGGAGTATGTAAGAATTACTGAATCTTAGAATCAGAAGCCACTCTAGCGGTTATTTGATCCATTGTCTTATCTGGATCATTCATTCATTCATTCATTCATTCATTCGGTAGACCTCTAGTGGTGCCTGTTCTGTGCCAAGCCTGCTCTAGCCATTGGGTATATAGCAGAGAACAAAACAGACATGGTTTCTACCCTCATGAGGCAATGCGTCTGGTGCTTGCAAATTTCACCAATTTGCAAAATTGATTCTGCAAAACCTCCATGTTTTTGGAGCTCTTCCTCCCAAGGCAGCCCATTTCAATTTTGGACATCTCTGAAAATCTAAAAAGCTCCTGCATAGGCTGAGTTAATGTCCTTCCTTTCTGTAACTTTCACTCATTTGGCTCAGCCTGGTTTTAGATAAAACGCCTCACTACAGTGGTGGATTTGGCAATTCTTTCTTTCTCCCTCCCTTCCTTCTTCCCTCTTTCCCTCCTTTGTTCATTTGTTCCTTCCTTCCAATTTTAGGCTATGTTGTTAGGTATACCAAGTTTAAAATTGTTGTATTTTCCTAGGGAATTCTTCCTTTACTTTCCTTTTCAAAAAATATTGATTGATTGATTGATTGATTTAGAGAACAAGAAGGGGAGAGACAGAGAAAGAGGGAGACACAGGATCTGTACCAACAGCAGAGAGCCCTATGTGGGGCTCAAACTCACGAACTACAAGATCATGGCCTCAGCTGATGTCCAATGCTTAACTGACTGAGCCACCCAAGCACCCGAGAATTCTTCCTTTTCTTATTTTGTAATCATTTCCTTTATTTTTTCTGACTTTAATATTGCTTCATCACTTGTTCTTTCGGAGAATGATCCCTAGGTGGATTTTTTTTTTACCCCCAATCTCGTTGCTTTCAGAAACACAGACAAAGCAAAAAGCCGTGTGTCTACCAGATCAAGCAAAATGCTGCATTTCATATTTAATCTTAGCATTCCTGTATTTTAATCAGTGGATTGAATCCTTTTCACTTATATTTGTTATTGGAATCCAGTTATTACTAGTATCATATATTGATATATTAATGGTTTTGTTTTAACCTCTTAGCTTCTTTGCCTCATTAAGTTAAAAGGTAAGCTGAGGCATATTAACAATTTTAAGAATTTATTTGAGCAAAACCTACTCAAGTCAGGCAGCATCCCACCTAGCACATACAAAGGAGCTCTGAGGAACTGTAGTCAGAACGGGGGTGGGAACAAGGAAGTTATACTAGTTATACTAGGCAAGAAAGTGTGTTGGTTATTGTCAGGTTACTTTCTTTTAGGGGATGGCAGGGATCTATCAGGCAGATTACTTAATTAGTGCTGATCAGATGATTCCTTGTTGAGCAGTTTAAAATTCTGCTTCTGGGAGAGCTGAAACTGTAATTGAGTCTTGGTTCGGTGATGTGGGGCTTAGCATAAGCATCTCCATTGTAAGCCTATTGTCCTGTTTTTTAAAACTTCTTTTCTGCCTTCAATTATATTGAGTTTTCTTACTTTCCCTTTTCTTCTTTTGCTGTTTTGAAAGTTATATACATTTAGTTCTTTTCTTTTAGTGGTTATCCTCAAACTTTTAACATGTGTGTAACTTAGGATTACATTTGGCTGCAGTAATATTGAGATTTATAATAAGAAATATATCTTTGGTTTTCGTCCCCTTTTTGGCCTAGAGCTCCTAAAACCTATGGCATTTCCTAAGTAATGAGAGTGGGGAAAAGGTCTTTTGTTATGTTAATGAGGCTGTATGGATAATTTTCTTTTTTTTAAATTTTTTAATTTTTTTTTAATTTATTTTTGAGAGACAGAGAGCGACCCTGCGAGCAGGGGAGGGTCAGAGAGAGAGGGAGACACAGGATCCGAAGCAGGTACCAGGCTCTGAGCTAGCCGTCAGCACAGAGCCCGATGTGGGGCTCGAACCCACGGACCGTGAGATCACTACCCGAGCTGAAGCCAGACGCTCAACCGACTGAGTCACCCAGGCGCCCCTGGATAATTTTCTAAGATCCTTTTCTTGATTGAGTCTCTCTTTCCTTTTGTGTAATATGTGGCTTACTCAATCCTTCATTATCTTTTATTTCTAGAAGTTCTAGAAGTTATTTTTTCAAATCCCTTTTTTTAAAAACAGTGTTTAATATTCCTTATGGTCTCCAGTCATTCTTTTATTTAACATTTTAAACATGTAATGGTTTCTTTCCAATTGTTCTTTCATTTTATTTTATTTTTTATTAAAAAATTTTTTTTTAATGTTTATTGATTTTGAAGGAGAGAGAGACAGAGTGTGAGCAGGGGAGGGGCAGAGAAAGAGGGAGACAGAGTATCTGAAGAAGGCTGCAGGCTCTGAGCTGTCAGCACAGGGCTTGAACTCACGATCAGTGAGATCATGACCTGAGATGAAGTCAGATGCTTAACCAACGGAACCACCAAACACCCCTGTTCTTTTACTTTAAATTCTTGAGGTGATAATTCTCTTACTTGTCTTCCAGTCTTTTTGATGGTGGTTTATAATTTTATGTTGTCAATACATCTTTAGCTGTTGTTTTCCCTTTGGGATAAGGAGGAGTCTCTGCAGAGTTTTCCATTGTTCTGCTCCAGAGAGCAGTCCAGGACCAATTTCTTTTATAAACATTTTGGTTTATGAATCACACACCAAATTTTATGTGCCAACTTGGCTAGGCCAGTTTTTCCTCAAATGGCAGTCTAAATGTTGCTGTGATTTTTTAGGTCAGATTAACATTTAAATAAAATAGACTTTGAGGTAAGCAGATTACTCTCCTTAATGTGAGTGGGCCTCAACCAATCAGTTGAAGGCTTTCAGAGGAAAAAAAACTATCCCGAGGTCCTCTGAGAAAGAAGAAATTCTGCTTCCACACTACCTTAGGCTCAAGCTGCTATGTAAACATTTCCCTGGGCCTCTAGCCTGTTGGCCTGCCCAGCAAATTTCAGACTTGCCTGTCCTTACAGTTGTCTGAGCTGATTCCTTAAATCAATCTCTCTGGATATACACATCCTATTATTTTTGTTTCTCTGGAGAACTTTGACTAATCTACTAGTAAAGAGTATCAATTTGGAGAACACACTTGTGTTTGGTGCTGATTTGAGGATTTATTTCTTGAGGGTAATTTTGTTTCTCTACCTGCAACCCTGGAAAGAGGCACACATCACTGGGGTTTCCCTGGGCCTGGGACTAAGGCTTAAAGGAAGCATCTATCCCCCTAGGGTCTCCACTTCATTCTTCTAAATTCTCCATTACAGGGCCCCAAAGCTTTTGCTCTTTTGTGTACGTTAAAACCCCAACCTCTAGCCATATAGGGCCTATATTTGGGCCAATATCTTCCTGGACCACTGAGGCATCAGCTGAAGCTTTCCACTTTGACTATAAATTCCTCCGTCCCCTCCCCCCACCCCTCCCCTTCCTTCCCTTCCTCTATCTGTCTTTCTGTCTTTCCTGGTACCTAGAGATTTTACTTTATATTTATGAGCTTATCTATATTTATAAATTTTTTTTGCTATATTTTACTAGTATTTTTATGGATTTGTAGAGGAATCAGAAGTTTATATTAGCTCATTCTGAATGGCCCTTCGGTTTGCTAAGCTCTTACGCCCCTTCCTAAGTCTTCTCTGTCCTCTTGTCCCTCACATGATGAAGTGTCTTATCTTAATTGTTCTTCTTTCATGCTGTTCCAGTTTTCATGTCCTTCTGAAAGAGTAGGACCCTTGACCGAGCTGGGTTCCTCAGGTGTGGCCAGACTGAGAGGTCGCAGGCCATTGTCAGTCCACAGTGTGGACACCACACTCCTTTCCAAGAGACCCCAGCATCAATTTGGGCTAAACCTCCACAGTGCTGGCAAAGAGTGAGCTTACAAAAACCTTCAGGGACTGGAAAAAGAGTAAGAACAGTTGCAAGAGGCTGGGAGGGTGTCAAAGAGTCAAATAGGATTTGAGGGAGTTAAAACAAATGAGATGTGGCCCTGCCTGTGGAACCCTGGGGGGACATTCTGCAGCCCTGCCTCAGGATCAATGACGCAATGGCAAAAAACTTCAGGAGACTGCCTCAGTGTTTTTTATTAATTTATTTAGGTTTTTATTTGCCCTTGGTCTACTATTTTTGTCCGGTCTAGGTTTTCTCTTTTAGGCTGTTGTATAAGCACCTGAAATCTCTGGTTGGAAACCTTGCTGTGTTCTATTTGGTGTGGTTTGTTCTGATAAGCTTGGATTTTTATAACCCCCAGGTCTTTTGTAGAAAGGCTGGGGAGCAGGGACCTGTAGTCAGATGGAGATAGTTGCTATGGGATATTCATTTAGTGTAGATCAGGAATTGTACCAGTTATCACCTAGGGGCTGGGGAGGAGAGATGGTTGTGGGGGGTAGGGAGGGAAAGACTGAGGGAGGGGGGGTAGAGAGACAGAGAAAGAGTGACACTGAGAGATTGATCAGGTAGAAAGAAACCTACCATGTGATTTTCCCAAGTCTCTTAACCTCTCTGGGTCTCAACTTCTTTATCTGTAAACACAAGGCTTTGACTTTGACTCCCCTGCCTTAAATGATTGGAGCTCTGCTTTCTCAGGCAGAGAAGAGACAGCATGAGGGCCATACTCCCGGGACGTGACAATACTGTGTATCTTTCTTATCGTGGAGCTCAGAGTCTCAGAAGAACAGTTTTAATTCATGAAATAATAATTATAGTAAACTTCTATGTGATACTCATGATGACCTGACCTACTCTTCTAATCTCTCATTTAATCTTCACAGCGTCCCTGGAGGCTAGCTAGCTACAGTTATTACCTTCATGTTGGAGGTGAGAAGCTGACACAGAGAAGTTAGAGGATTTGCCTGAGGTCCCACAACTAGAACACACCTGAGTGGGGACTTCAACACCAGCCATTGGGCTTCAGTTAGTGCTGGCAGCTCATACACGTAGCAGTCAAGAGGCAGGGAGCTCGGACTTCTGAAAAAGCCATGAAGATGCTTTGAAAACCCTTGGGAAAAGAAAGAATAAAGAGGAGAGAGCATATAATGGGGGACTTGACTTAGTTCTGCTCGAAGGGCTTCCCAAGAAGGTATCTATTAGGCGAAATCTGGGGGGTGAGAGGGTAGGGCCTGGCGGGCAGAGGGATCAGAATGTGCTGAGGGAACACAGTGCAGTCAAGAACTGGAAGTTGTTTGTGTGGCTGGAGTTCGGGGAGTGACTGAGAATGGAGCAAAATATGGAGAGGGAGGTGGCAGAGCCTAACCCACGTAGGGCTCTCTGTGCCTCTGTCTCGGCATTCCTCAGCCGTGGCGCTATTGACGTTCGGGGCTTTACCAGGGGTCTCATCCCATGTTTTGCAAAATGTTTAGCAGCATCTCTCGCTTCTACCCACTAGATGCCAGTAGGACCCACCTATCCTACAAAGTTGTGATAATCACAAATGTCTCCAGACATTGTTGAATGTCCTCTGTGTGGGGGAGTGGGGGGGGCAAAATTGCCCCCAGTTGAAAACCACTGAACTCGATCTTTCACTTAAAAAAACAAGCAAACAAAACTTTATTTATTTATTTTGAGAGAGAGAGAGAGAGAGAGAGAGAGAGAGAGGGAGAGAGAGAGAGAGACAGGGAGAGCATGCAAACAGTGGGGAAGGGAGGGCAGAGAGAGAGGGAGAGAGAGAATCCCAAGCAGGCTGTGCAATAACAATGCAGACATGGAGGTGGAACTTACAAACTGTGATATCATGACCTGAACTGAAATCAAGAGCCAGGTGCTTCACTGGCTGAGTCACCACCAATATTTCACTTTTTAATATCTGTCCTTCTTCATTGTCTATAAGATGAACCCTGAGTCATGGGGTCTCTTTCTAGATATGAATGTTGACTTGGGTCTCCTTTGGCCACATCATAGCCAGGCCTGAGCAGGTAGGTGCAGCCTACTGGAGACCTCCCTTGGAAACCATCATGTTCAAGTAGAGATACCACCATCAGAGTGGACGATGCTGAAATTAGTGCCCTGAACTAGAAAACGAAGACTGGAGACTTGCATCGGTTTCAAAGCAAAAACAAAGGGGGGCTTCACAACCAGGTCCTCTAAAGTTTCAGTACAACACGATACTTTCCTCCCATGCCCAGTTCTTTTTCTCCCAAAGCCAACATAATCATGGAGAGCTTAACAAAGCAAGCCTTTTACAAAGAAAATTACCTTAAATCAAAAAGAATAGAAACAAGATACTTGGCATTAATGGTAATAATAACCAGATTCCTGTGAAAGGCTAAAATATTGCTACTTTAGTCACTGATTGTTGTGGGAATTTGTACTTTTCAAGCCCAATATCAAGCCCTTCTGGAACTTTTTGTCAAGTGTTTTCTGCTGCTGCCAAGTAACCCAGGGAAAAAGAGAAAGAGTTGTTTTGTCTAGCACATTTCTTCAATCACCAGGAAGATGAAGTTGTAGGAAGTCTGCTTTTTTTCTTTCTTTCTTTCTTTCTTTCTTTCTTTCTTTCTTTCTTTCTTTCTTTCTTTCTTTCTTTCTTTCTTTCTCTCTCTCTCTCTCTCTCTCTCTCTCTCTCTCTCTCTCTCTCTTTCTTTCTTTCTTTGGTTTGGAGATGCTGCAAATAGTACAGTCTGTCTTCTGAAGTATCCCTTATCATGGAGCTATCCTGAACCCTTTGTCTTTTTGTTATAGGAATTCCCTGATTTTCCTTGCCCTCACCCTGCAGGACTTTCAAAGGCTGACAAAATTTGATTCAAAAATTATAATCCAGAAAGATTATCCACCAAGAAAACTGTGCATTAGCCTTTTTTACATTTCCCTAATTCTCTGAACTTCTGTCTTACTTCTTTTTCCGGGGGTCCTGAGTCCTGGCTTGGAGGCTGCACCCTCAGAGGGGACTCAGCTCAGAAAGGTACCTTGTCTCTTAGCCTGCAAGTCATTTAGGCCAGGTTGTAGTCTGGGCAAGGAGTCAGATCTGTTTCCCCAGGTCATAACTAACTTCTGATTATCTCTCTGTCCTGCTAAATTACTATCCCTATTTCACAGTGAGAAAAGTAGGCAGAGTGGTCAACTCAAAATTAAAGTTGGGCGGGGCACCTGGGCGGCTCAGTTGATTAAGCATCCAGCTTCAGCTCAGGTCATGATCTCACGGTTCATGGGTTCGAGCTCTGCATCGAGTTCTGTGCTGACAGCTCAGAGCCTGGAGCCTGCTTCAGATTCTGTGTCTCCCTCTCTCTCTGACCCTCCCCCGCTCATGCTCTGTGTGTCTCTCTCAAAAATAAATAAACATTAAAAAAATAAAAAAAAATTGGAGTTGGGCTTTAGGCAAAAAGCCTAAATGTATCAACATTGCAGCAATAGTGAATGTTGAATGGTTACACTTAAGTCAGCCTATGCTAGACACTCTGTATACATTATCTCATTTAATTATTACATCATCTCTTCAAGATAAGTACTAATATTACACATCTTTTACAAATGAGAAACTAGGTTTAGAAAAATAAATTATTTGCTCAAGGTGGAACCAGGGCGTTCAGATCCCAAGTGTTACTTGTAGCCTCTACTCTGTTGCCTCTCTTGACCCTCTTGGAGACTTTATGAAGAAAGTTGGAGGGGATTGTTGGTGTTCCCATGGACCTCCACCTTCGGAACACACGGAAGCTTTGAGAGGTCAAATTTCAATTATTTCTGAAAAAGTTGATATCATCATAGCTTTTTGGGTGTGCTAAGCTGAACATATGCTCTGCTTCCTATTTAAAATAAGATATACTGATATTCAAGAAAAGCTTTATGGTTATAAATTTTAGTTTCATTGATCAAGTTCATCATCATCTTTATGGATATGATTGATAAAGACGATGTGGATCCTTGTCCCTTGCCATCATGATGGACTGAGGTGATATCTCAAGGCTTTTAGTTTCCTTATTTGTAAATAAGGGGCTTGAGTAACATGATCTCTAGAGTCTTTTTTGACTTTATGCCCGGTATGCACACACATATGCATCTAGAAACCCACTTAAAGACCTGGGTGACCTTAGTGAGGTATCAGTCACTTCCCACTGGTTCCTACAACATAGAATCTGGTTCCAGATGGTCAATCACCATGCCTGAGGATTTGCAACCCTGGCCATCTAAGCCCAGGAGAATGCTGTTTGCACACAGTATCCACCCCTCACTGTCCCAGATCTACAGAGAAGGGTATAAACCAAAGTAGCTGGTTTGCCGTAGGGAGTTCCTGCTCTCCCTGGAAGGAGCATTTAAGTCTTCCCCCTCTGCTGGCAGAAGATGGACTAAATAGTCTCTGTCTTCCATGGACCAGAGCTGAGGAGGGCTGTAAGAAGACCTGACAGTGGAGTTACCATTCCAGTGCAGGAGTTTTCTGGGGACAAATTTGGAGAAGGCCCAAAGGAGGAGGCCCATGAAACCCAGAGTAAGGGGAAGCTGGGTGGATGATTTATCCTGGTTAATCCTGGGGGCCTCAGGGAAAGCTCTGTCTCAGAAAGCTGCCTCCTCACAAGGCCTGTCAGAACTGATCTTACATGCAGGTAAGGAAGGATCCAGGGGAGGAAGGATGAGCTTAGCTGGGCATATTCTTAGTACAAGAGAAAACTTGGCCACAGTTTAGGAGAGATCAAGGGGCTTGTGGGAAGCCATGTCAGTTATTGTCCAAACAATACTGACATCTAAGAGGTAAGGAGAGAGAAAAGTAGTAGAATGATCTAATATTGATACGGGTCAAAATATGGCATCCCAATGGGAGTCAAACTTTGATAGACTCATAAAGATTAAAGAGTGCTTACTGTGTTGTGTAGAGGAGACATTAGTTAGCAAACTACAGCTTGTGGGCTAAATGTGGCCGGTGACCTTTTCTGTGAATACAGTTTATTGGAACATAACATGCATTCATTTATGTCTTGACTGTGGCTGCTTTCGTGTGACAGTGGCAGAGTTGAGTAGTTGGGACAGAGATCAGATGGTGCACAAAGCCTGACATATTTACTGTGTCTCCTTTACAGAAGGAGTTTGCTAACCTCCGACGTAGGGGAAAGAACACGTTGTTCTAAGCCTTGGAACAAACAACTTTGAATCCACACTAGTTTTTATAGTCTACCTTTTAAAGTTTTAATTTCTCATCCATGAAATGGGAGACTGTATTACCAGTGCCAGCTGACCACTTAAGTCACTAATTATGCTAATTTATGACATTGAATAAAATGATGGATGTGTAAATGCATGTTAAGCTGTACAAAGTTATACAAATGCTCAATATCTTTAGGGCTATTTTCAAAGTATTTGGCAAAAGAGAGAAGGCAGAGAAAGTTGTGTTTTCCTCAATAGAGGTAAAGAGGAAATAAATAATAATGATTTCCAAGGGCACATTAGCCTTTTTATTTGTATCAGTTAATATATCGTTTTGAGGTGAGGTAAGCTGGGTTATTAAAATTAAAGAGAAAGAAAAACCCACAGTCACCTTGAGGATGGACTGAAGAAATTTGTTAGGTGTGAGGTACAGCCAGGCCTTGTGGCAGTAGAGGGGATACAGACCCTGATCTGAGGGAATGCACACCGAGGGGCTGCAGGGTGGGACTGGGGAGGGCACGGATGGGAAGACAAGTTCAGGAGATACCGCATGGCATGGATTTAGAACGATTATGCATTGTTTATCTGAAATTTAAATCTAACTGCACACTTTAATTTTTTTGAATGTTTATTTTTTTTTAGAGAGAGAGAGAGAGAGAGAGAGAGAGAGCAAGCAGGGGAGGAGCAGAGAGAGAGGGAGGCACAGAATCTGAAGCAGGTTCCAGGCTCTGAGCTGTTAGTGCAGAGCTGGATGCGGGGCTTTAACTCACGGACCCACAATATCATGATCTGAGCCAAAGTCTGGAAGCTTAACCAACTGAGCCACCGAGGCGCCCCTAGCTAGGCATTTTATATTTTTGCTTGCTAAATCTGACAACTTTCCCCCACCCTGTTTGGCTCTGGGGGGTGGCCAATCACAGGTTTCCCCACTCCCCCACAAAGCTTGTCTAGATTCTAGGTCCTGAAACTCTGAATGTTAAGCAAAGATAAATAAGGATGGAAGACAGTCAGAGCTGATTACCTGATGACAATGTTCTAAAAAGACCTCAGAGCTGCCCTGTTCTGCCCTTTCCTAGGCCTGTGGTCCAGCCCTGCCTTTAATTCTGTGAACTATGCCTTTAATTTCCAATCTAGCCCTTTCTGTTTCTTAAACCAGTCAGAGTTTGCTTCTGTTGTTTTCTGTCAAAGAACTCTTATCCATATACATATTATATATAATGATGTAATAATAATAAATAAAATTACATATTATATATGTATAATTACATATGTATATATACATATATGTATAATTATACACACACACATATGTATATAATTTGCCCCACTCAAAACAGTATCTAACAAGACATGGGTGGCTGGTAAAGGTGTAGCCAGAATGAGAAGATTAACTAGGAAAACTTTTTGAATGAGGATCTGGACATAGGCAGAGAGGGGGTGAGGAGAGGACTCTGGACCCAGAATCTGGCAAATGTTTCCATCCCCTGTATCAGAAAACAAAAGTGAGCTAGCTACTAAGGGCTCTTGAGTAGGGGAGGGACATGATAAAAATGACATTTGATTTTGAAAATTATTTCTCAAGCTGGCTTTTAACTGTTTTGGCGGGGTGGGGGTGGGGGGCAAGTGGTGGCAGGGAATCTGGCTGGGGGGCTGTTCTCAGGGTCCACAGAACTGTGGGAATCCCCTCGGAGTAGACTGTTGGATGTTAGTGACTTTCTGGTCCAGGGGAACGTCCACACGGGCGGGAGTCTCTCCAGTTGTGTCCTGAAGGGCAGTAACTCAGCCTGGGGGGCTGCAGTGCGGTGGGAAAGGGGCAGCTCTAGAGGCGGGAGGCCCATTATCCTGGCTGGCTCGGAGTCTCCACCCCGGGGGCCGGGGGCGGGATGTGGTGAGAGTGGAGGCCATCCAGCAGAAAGTGACAGGGATGATTAAAGGGATGGAAAATCGGGCCCATGAAGAAAGGTTAAAGGGATTGCCGCTATTTAGCCTGGAGAAGAGAGGCGGGACGGAATAGCTGCCTTCAAGTCCATGCACGGTTATTAATAGACGCGTGCTAGGCAGCTGCCCAGCGCATCCGGGAGGACAGCACCCCTGCAGCCAGCCTGGCACCTCCGCAGGGAGGGAGAGGGAGAGCGAGAGCGAGAGAGCGAGAGGCAGGCTCCCGAGGGAGGAAGAGGCATAATTATAAAGGCTCTTTTGTGGTCTCCTAAGTGCCCTCTCCCCTCCCCTTTGTTTTTGGCATCTGTCATTATGCTGTGCAAACCACAGGCAGGCCTGTGATGGCACCAATATCTGCTTTCCTGCCCGCTTGGAAGGTAATGTGGCTATAAAATTGATGAGTTAGATAAATAGGGTACAAAGAGTGGACTGTATCTGGCTCTGTGGAGTGCTCTGACTGGTCTCCCAGTCCAACCTGGATAAATCATCTTGTCTCCGTACCCCCCCCACCCCCCCACCTCGCCCGGTCTGTTCCATCTGGGCTCCTTCTGACGGACTCCCCAGGAGTTCACATTTGCTCTGCCTCCCTGTCTAATTCGTCACTTTGGCAACTTGAGAGGTCTTCTATTTCTTCCCAGGTCAAATATGTTTCATTTGACTTTTTTTTTAATGGTTCCTATGTGAACGTCTTCTCAGCAGGCCAGCCTCCTGCTCTCTTGGCGAGGCTGCCACGTCACACAGCTCAGCCAGCTTGACAGTCTCGCCAGAGGAGGCCAAGAGGCCAAGAGGCCCCTCGGCCTTGGTCACGTCAGATCCCTGTTAGGGTGACCCAGGGCCTAGGCGTGTGGTGACCATATTTTCCTGGTGGACATGTAAGGGATATATAGTCATGGAAGGAAGGTCAGTTATGAACCACATATTGAGACACTTCAGAATTGGAGCTGAGTGAGGGGTGAGTAGGGGGATGGGAGGAGACATGGGGAATAAACATGAGCCAGAATTTATCACAAAAGTGATGGAGCCTGGCCTTCAAAAAGTCCAGAGCTAACATTATTTGCGTAGGGTTCACTGTGTTCTGAAGGGAGAATGTCAGTGACTTTCACTCAGTGACTTTCCTCATCTGTGAAATGGGCATAATCACGATAGCTACCTTCTAAGGCTATTGTGAATATTGAATAACACAATGCACATCTACGGATCAGCATGCTTGGGATGGACGCTCAATATACATTAGCCACCATTATAATAATTTATTCTCAATATGATCTGCTGAATGGAATTGATAGAACAAAGGAAAGGCTGTGATTGTGCTTCATTTTAATGCCAGTCTGTCCCCAACCCCAGTCCTCAGAAGGTCAGTGACAGTGGCCAGGTCCAGAGGGATCAGCTGCCCACTGTTCATTTAACCTTTGTTTGTTCCCCTCTCTCTTTGTCATTATTTTTCCTTTTCTCTTTGTCCTTCTCATAAGAAAGGGTAAAGCAGGGGCGCCTGGGTGGCTCAGTCGGTTGGGAGTCCGACTTCAACTCAGGTCATGATCTCATGGTTCGTGGGTTTGAGCCCCGCATCAGGCTCTGTGCTGACAGCTAGCTCAGAGCCTGGAGCCTGTCTTCGGATTCTGTGTCTCCCTCTCTCTCTGACCCTCCCTTGCTCATGCTGTCTCTCTCCCTCTCTAAAATAAATAAAAAAACAGTAAAAAAAAAAAAAAAAAAAAAAAAAAAGGG